>NC_054467.1:263957265-264302129 GCF_017639515.1 Carcharodon carcharias
CCACAGAATTTATATGGCTAGTCCAGTTCAGTGCTCACTTCCAGGATGTTGATAGTGGAGAATTCAGTGATGGTAATGCCATTGAATGTCAAGAGACAATTGTTAGATTCTCTCTTGGTGGATATGGTCAATGCCTGGCACTTGTGTGGTGCGGATTTACTTGCCACTTGATCCTAGGAATGAAAGGCTTAACATATGAGGAACGTTTGAGGACTCTGGGTCTATACTCGATGGAGTTTGGAAGGATGAGGGGTGATCTGATTGAAACTTACAGAATACTGAAAGGCCTGGATAGAATGGATGTGGGGAAGATGTTTCCATTAGTAGGAGAGACTAGGACCCAAGGGCACAGCCTCAGAGTAAAGGGAAGACCTTTTAGAACAGAGATGAGGAGAAACTTCTTTAGCCAGAGGGTGGTGAATCTATGGAATTCATTGCCACAGAAGGCTGTGGAGGCCAGGTCATTGAATGTATTTAAGACCGAGATAGATAGGTTCTTGATTGGTAAGAGGATCAAAGGTTACGGGGAGAAGACAGGAGAATGGGGTTGAGAAACTTATCAGCCAAGGTTGAATGGCGGAGCAGACTCGATGGGCCAAATGGCCTAATTTCTGCTCCTATGTCTTATGGTCTTAAGCTGTATGGTCTGCTCTATATGGGAGCATGTGGAGCTGTGAGCAGAGTTGTACCTCTCCTCAGATGGACTCTGAGGGCGATGCACTGGTGTCATCAGCCAGCATTTCAGTGGGTACCCCTTATCCCCAAGCAGCCATCCCTGCAGTCATAATTGCCCCTCAAAAATCTCAGGCACCTGGGAGTGACTCAGGATGTAGGAGTTGTGGCAACTCCCGGGGTACTGTGCATGAACGTGCAGTGTGTGCTTCTGGTGATCACACACACCATTTGTATATTGATGGAATGATAGCCCTTGGAATTTATAAGCATTAGGGCCTGCTGCTGTGGAGCTCGTATAGCCACATGGGTGCAGTCTATTGCACCCTGCGTTGTTAGGAAGCCTGAGATGGCGATGAAGCCCGTGAATCTCGCAGCCTGGCTATCTTCATCCAGAGAAAACCTGTCATAATGATGGGTCTTCCTGTAAAGGGCATCTGTGACCTCCTTTATTCATCGATGTGTTGAGGACTGAGGGATGCCACACAGGTCGCCTTGGAAAGAAGCAGAGGCCAAGAAACTGAATGCAGCGGTCACATTCAAAGCCACTGGCAGGGGATGCTGTCTAACTCCATGTGGCATCAGGTCTTCACGAAGAATGTGGCATATGTGATGTAACAGAGCTTGGGACAAACACAGACATGCACTGCATTGCCTCTCACTCATTTGTAAATCGGAAACTCTTGGACGATAAACCCTAGGTCCGGTAAGTCGCCCCGGTTGTCTGGGTCTCTCCTCCTGACCCTCCTCTTCATGCTGTGGCTTGATTTGACCATGTCCCTCCTGCTGGAGCTGTGCGCGGAGTCATCACTCCATCCTTTGCCTCCTCCATTACATTAGGACCCTGACAAAGGCAGCATTGAGCCCTGGATCCATATGTGCTTTTGGCTCCTCGCTGAAAGGAAAGTTTGAAGACATTAATGATTCAGGAGGCAAGAAAGTGAAGCTCAGAAGATGGTACATTTGGAGACCGTAAGGGTCCATAGCTTTTCCTGCCCTACTTGCATGGTGGCTGATGCCACCTTGTCCCTGAGACACTAATACACACATCGAGGTGACCAAGATGGCATCGCGGATATGTAACATCTTCAGCCTTGTGTGGGATGCTAAAGTTTAAGTGGGATGAGTGACCCGACCTAGATCTGTGCTCCAACCTCTGATGTGGTATATCGGCCATCGTATGTGCACTGGCCAAAGAGGAGAAATAACTAGCTGCTCATTTTAATCCCCCTTTCCAGCACTTGGTACGTAGCCTTGCAGGTTACAGCACTTCAGACGCAGACGCAGGCACCTTTTTAAATCAGTTGAACATTTCAGCTTCAACCATCAACTTAGGCAGTGAATTCCAGACACCTCATGTCCTCTCCAATCCTTCTACTGATCACCTTAAATCTATGCCTCCTGGTAATTGACCCCTCAGCTCGGGGAAACAAGTCTTTCCTGTCTACCCTATTTAGTCCCCTTTATAATTTTGTACATCTTAATTAGGTCACCCCCACAGCCTCGTCTGTTCTAAGGGAAACAACCCTAGCCTATCCAATCTCTCCTCTTAGCTGCAATTTTCAAGCCCTGGCAACATCCTTGTAAACCTCCTCTGTATTCTCTCCAAAACAATTATGTCCTTTCTATAATGTAGTGACCAGAACTGTAGACAAACTTCCAGCTATGGCTTAACCAGCATTTTATACAGTTCCATCATCACATCCCTGCCTTTGTATTCAATGCCTCGCCCAATAAAGGAAAGCATTCCATATACTTTCTTACCAACTTCAAGCACCTGTGGACATGCACTCCAAGGTCTCTCACTTCCTCAACCGTTCTCAATAACTTCCTATTTATTGAGTATTTCCTTGCTTTGTTTGCCTTTCCCAAACGCATTACTTCACACTTTCCTGAATTGAATTCCTTTAGCCACTTCTCTTGATATTTTTCTGGAGTCAACAGCTATCCTCTTTACTATCAACTACATGGCCAATTTTTGTGTCATCTGCAAATTTCCCAATCATGCCTCCCACATTTAAGGCTCAATCATTAACATATTTAACAAACAGCATTGAGCCCCGTGAAACATCTCAAAAAAAATCCATCGACCATTATCCTTTGTTTCCTGTCACTGAACCAACTTTGCATTCTGCCATATTCCCTGTACGCAATGAGATCTCACTTTCCTGGCCAGTCTGCCATGTGGAACCTTGTCAAATACCTTACTGAAATCCGTGTAGATAAAATCGATTGCAATACCCTCATCGATCCTCCTTGTTACTTCCTGACAAAATTCTATTAACTTAGTAAGACACAAAACCATACTGACTACCCCTGATCAATACGTGCCTTTCTAAGTGACAGTTTATCCTTTCTCTCAGAATTGTTTCCAATAATATGCCCTTTAACAGTGCTAATGAAGCCATTGGCTTTAAGTGGCTTTTATCGCAAGGGGGTATTCCCTCTTTCATTCTGAGCAGACCCTTGCTCACTCCTGCGGCAATAACAGGTTCGAGGGCAACCCCAAGAAAAGCCTCCCTCGTGTTCGCCCTTCCCCCTCACTGCCATTCCACCACCTTCCCTCCCCGTTGCCCCTCCTCGTGTTCACCCTTCCCCCTCACTGCCATTTCACCACCTTTCCTCCCCATTGCCTCCCTTCGTGTCAATCAACCCAACTCTTGCCTCACAGCCCAACCCCGGTTGAAGTGCTAGTCTCTGAAAATGGAGACCTGCATGAGTACCACAGCACAGTGGCTTTCCGTGGGACAATGGAAGCAAAGAGAAGAAGCAGTCCAACCCAACAACCTCAGCAGAGTGGCGTTCATCACAATAAGACCGGCGCAGCGCTATGCCAGGTTTGTTTCACTCACCTCGAACTTACCAGCGAACTGAGGTCTGACTTGTGCACGCCACCCCTTTTCAAATGGATTTGACACTGACATAATTTCCCGACGGCAGGATGGAAGATTGGAAAGGTTGACAAGATTCCAGCAAGCAGCTGTTTTAATGAGCATTCATGACATACTAATGAATGTAAGTGGGGTTTACGCCCCTAGTTGGCGGGATAACCGACTTGCCATGAACACACCGTCAGGAGAATTGCGACCTGTTTTCACGATGGTGGATTTGTAAGTTTTTGCCGTCGCTGGATTCTCCGCTCCCGCTCGCCACGAAACCCGCTGTGGGTGAGATGGGAAAATTTCACCCTCTCTTCTGTACTCCCTTTAAAATCGTAACTTTTTAATTTGTTTTGTCTCTCCTCGCAGGTGACACAAAGCTTGGAAATATTGTTAACAGTGAGGAGGATAGTTAGTGTTCAGGAGGACATAGACTGATTTAAGGGCCTGACATGTGGAAGATTATATATAATACAGAGAAATGCGAAGTGATGCATTTTCAAATAATATCATAATGCAATATAATTGAAAGGGTATAATTTTAAAGGGCAGGGGTCAGAAACAGAGAGACCTGGGAGTTTACATACAAAAACCTTTAAAGGCACCAAGATAAAATTGAGAAGACAAAATTTTAAAAAGCATACGTATAGAGACATAAATTACAAAAGTAAGGACATTATGGTAAACCCCTCATCGTTGGTGAGGCGTCAGCGAGAATATTGTGCCCAATTCTGGGCTGCATGCTTCAGGAAAGATGTCAAGGCCTTGGAGAGAATGTAGAGGAGATTTATTGGAATGATACCAGGGATGAGGGGATTTAGTTACGTGGAGAAACCAGAGAACTATTCTCCTTTGAGCAGAGAAGGCTAAGAGGGGATTTAATACAGGTGTTCAAACTTATAAAGGGCTTTGTTAGAGTAAATAGGGAAAAATTGTTTTCACCAGCAGAAGGGTTGGTAACCAGAGGAAAGATATGTAAGGTAAATGGCAAAAAGATCCAAGAGGAGAATGAAAAGAAACCTTTTTACCCAAAGGGTTGTTATGATCTGGAGTGAAAATTTTAAAAGGTGTCCTGCAGTTATAAACTACAGGAGATTCAGGAAAACTGCACTTCCAGGTTTCCTGACTTATTTCACCACCACCAACAACCCCCTCCCAACTCTGCCACCTCAGACATGCAGCCCTGTAAATATGAGTTTTCATTTCTATGCCACCTGGGCCAAATCTCTCTTTAGCTCACTAAAATCAATCCTCTACCAGTTAAGAAACACAAAGGTAAACAAGCAAACATGGACACAAGAGAGATGTGTACAGAATTCTTTCTTTATTCATTGTCGGATATGTGCATTGCTAGTAAGATCAATAGTTATTGTCCACACCTCGTTGTCCTTAGGAAGGTGCTGACAGGCCTTGCACTTGAACCACTGAAGTTGGTGAAGTTCCTCCAGCAAAGTTGAAGGTAGGAAGTTCCAGGGTTTTAATCCAGGGTTGCTGAATGAGCAATGTGTCCAGTTTAGTTAGTGTAGGATTTAGAAAGTGTGTCAGTCACCATGACACAGTCTTGAAGAATGGCTAAGGCGCTGTAGAGATTCAACTTCTAGCTGATGGACTCTGGTGGGGGAGTTGGGGAGCAAAAGAAAAGGAGGAGCCAGATCCAAAATAATGTAAATAGTTCAAAAACAAATGTGATGTAAATAGTTGGACATAGTTAATAGTGTTGTTAAAAAGAAGATAGTATATGTGCTAGACACAGACAACCCTTTGAGGAGATGTGCGTTCTCAGTAACCCATCCTGTACATATTGTTAATTGTGTAAGTAAACTAGTTTCTAGTTTCCATAGTCTGCCTACAGTTCCGCTGCCCAAGACCTCAGGTCTAGCATGTTCCTCACACAAGCACCTGGAAGATGCCCTGGGAGTTGCAAAGGCACAGAATGTACTCTGGTTGTGAGACTTCAATGGCCAGAAGTACCACTACTGTCCAAGCTGGCTGAGTCCTGAAGGACATATTTGCCACACTGGGCCTGAGGCAAGTGGTGAGAGAACTAACACGAGCGAATAACCTACTTGACCTCATCCTATCACCAGTCTACCCATCACAGATGCATTTATCCTTTATACAAGTGACCACAACACTGTCTTTATGTAGACAAAGCCCTGTCTTCACATTATGGAAATCCTGCACCTTGTGTGGCACTACCACCATGCTAAATGGGTTAGTTTCAAAATAAATTTAACAACTCACAACTAACTGGGCATCCATGAGGATGTGGGCCAACAACAGCATCAGAATTGTACTCAACCAGAACCTGTAACCTCATGGCGCGGCATATGCCCCACTCTACCATTACCATCAAGCTGAGGGATCAACTGTGGATCAGTGAAGAGTGCAAATCAAAGCTCTATGGACCTGCCACATCCAGTTGTGAGTAGTGTGCAGAATTTATCAAGAGGAGGCTCCACAAACATCCTGATCGTGAATCATGGCTGAGCCCAGCATGTCAGTGCAAAATACAATGCTGAATCATTTGCAAAAGCCATTAGCTGAAAGTGCTGATTGGATGATCCAGTTCAGCTTCCTCCTGAGATATCCAGGATCACAGATGTCTGTCTTGAGCTGATTCGATTCACTCCACATGATATCAAGAAACAGCTGAAGGCAAAGGCTATGGACCCAATATCAGCCTGGCTGTTGTACTGATTATTTGTGCTCCAGAACTAGCTGGCCAAGCTGTTCCAGTACAGCTACAACACTGGCAACCACATGGCAATGTGGAAAATTGCCCAGTGTGTCTTGTCCAAAAAAATGCAGGGCAAATCCAATGTGGGCAATTACTGCCCCATCAGTCTAATTTTAATCTCATCAACAAAGTGATGAAAAGTATCATTGACTATCAAGAAGCACTTACCCAGCAATAACCTGTTCACCAATACTCAGTTTGGGTTTCCCGGGGAGCGCAAAGCTCCAGACCTCACTACAGCCTTGGTCCAAACAGGGACAGAAGAGTTGAACTCAAATGGTGAGGTTAGAGTGATTGCTTTTTCCATCAAGGCAGCATCTGACCGAGTCTGGCATCAAGGAGCCCCAGTAAAATGTTAGCGAAAATCAGGAAGAAAACTCTCCACTGGTTGGAGTCATACCTAGCACAAAGGAACATGGTTGTGGTTGTCGGATGCCAACCATCTCAGTGCCAGGATATCACTGCAGGAGTTTCTCAGGGTAGTGTCCTCGGCCCAACCATCTTCAGCTTCTTCATCAATGACCTTCCTTCCATTACAATGTCAGAAGTGGGGATGTTCACTGATGTTTGCACAACGTTCAGCACCATTCGTGACTCGTTGGATGCTGAAGCAGTCCGTGTCCATATGCAGAAAGACATGGACAACATTTGGGCTTACAATAATAAGATGTGGTATACTACAAGGATCAGTGCTGGGACCTCAACTGTTTACAATTTATATAAATGATGAAGGGATTGAAGGGATGGTTGCCAAATTTGCTGATGACACAAAGATAGGAAAGTAAGATGTGAAGAGGACATAAGGAGGCGACAAACAGATATAGATAGGTTGAGTGGGCAAAGATCCAGCAAATGGAGTATAATTTGGGAAAATGTGAAATTGTCCACTTTGGCAGGAAGAATGAAAGAGAAGCTTATTATCAAAATAGTGAGAGATTGCAGAGCTCTGAGGTGCAGAGAGATCTGGGTGTCCTAGTGCATGAATCACAAATGGCTGGTGTGCAAGCACAGCAGGTAATTAGAAAAGCTAATAAAATGTTATCATTTATTGCGAGGGAAATTGAATATAAAAGTAGGGAGGTTATAAGACCATAAGAGATAGGAGCAGAAATTAGGCCATTCGGCCCATCAAGTCTGCTCCACCATTCAATCATGGCTGATAAGTTTCTCAACACCATTCTCCCGCCTTCTCCCCGTAACCTTTGATCCCCTGTGCTTATGTTATGCTTCAATTGTACAGGGCACTAGTTAGACCACATTTGGAGTACTGTGTACAGTATTGGTCACCTTATTTAAGGAAGGGTGTAAATGCGTTGGAAGCAGTTCAGAGAAGATTTACCAGACTAATACCTGGAATAGGCGGGTTGTCTTATGAGGAAAGACTAGGCTTGTATCCGCTGGAGTTTAGAAGAGTAAGAGGCGATTTGATTGAAACATATAAGATCCTGAGGGGTCTTGACAGGGTGGATGTGGATAGGATGTTTCCTCTTGTAGGAGAATATAGAACTAGGGGCCACTGTTTAAAAATAAGTGGTCGCCTATTTAAAACAGGGATGAGGCAAAATCTTTTCACTCAGAGGGTCGTGAGTCTTTGTAACTCTCTTCCTGGAAAGGCAGTGTAAGCAGAGTCTTTGAATATTTTTAAGGCAGTGGTGGATAGATTCTTGGTAAGCAAGGGGGTGATATGTTGTTGGGGATAGGTGGGATGCAGATTCCAGATTACTATCAGATCAGCCATGATCTTATTAAATGGCAGAGCAGGCTCAAGGGGCCGAATGGCCTGCTCCTGCTCCTTGTTCATATGTTCGTATGTAAGCACGGGCTAATCAGGAGGTGGGGCTTCCGTCAATAGTCATGGCTCAAGCATGTAGCATCTAAAGAGTTCTCCATAGTAAAGTTCATCGTTTCGAGTTGAAACCTGCTCGTAATGCGATGAGGATAAATAGCTCGGACACTGCACCTTGCCTGGCTATTGTGAGCACACTGAAACTAAAGAGAAAGAAAACACTACTCACCGCCATGCCACTTTCTGGCAGAGTTGATCCTTTCGATGTGTCTTTGGAAAACTGGAGCCAATACATAGATCGCCTTGATTTTTATTTTGTAGTGAACGAAATTACCATGGAGGAAAAGCAGAAAGCTATACTTTTGAGTGTATGTGGGCAAGATATGCAGTCTCATCAGCAATCTGACGCCACTGGGTGCACCCAATTCTAAGACCTACGATGAATTGGTGGACCTTGTAAAAAAGCAGTTTCAGCCGAAGCCATCCATTGTCATGCAGCGGTTCAAATTTAATTCCAGAATTAGGGCCCCAGGGGATTGAATGTAAAGAATCTTAAATGACTGCGAATTCGGTGACACATTGGCTGGGATTTTATGGCCCCGTCTCAGGCAAGGCGGCGCCCCAGTCAGAAGCCCATTGACTTGCGGCGAGACCGGAAGATTCTGCCCATTGAATGAGATGTTGAGACACTGATTAGTTTGTGGAGTGCAAGACGACACCACTCAGCGCAAGTCGACATTGACTTTAAACGGGCTCAGAATATTCCTCTCACAATGAAAAGCACTGCAAGGGATTCACACGCTTTGCAGCACATACAACAGTGCTGTTCTTCAGCTAGGGCAAGAACCTGCCGCTGAGCATGGCACCATAGCCAGGTCAACAACAACACCAAAGCAAAATGCAATGTCCACTGTAGGAAGCACAAAAAGGCCTAGTAGGAACATTGCAGCAGGAACTCAGACTTTTTTGAGATGTTACAGGTGTAGGGGGAATCCACAATCCGGACACCTGCAGATTTAAGGAGACTGAATGCCAGAATAAGACCATAAGGCCGTAAGTCATAGGAGCGGAAGTAGGCCATTCGGTCCATCAAGTCTGCTCCACCATTCAATGAGATCATGGCTGATCTGATAATCCTCAATTCCACTTTCCTGCCTTTTCCCCATAGCCCTTCATTCCCTTACTAATTAATAATCAGTCTATTTCAGCCTTGAATATACTTAACGACCCAACCTTTAAAGCAATCTGCAGTAAAGAATTCCACAGATTCACCATTCTCTGAGAGAAAAAATTCCTCCTCATCTCTGTCTTAAATGGGCGACCCCTTACTCTGGTCCTAGACTCTCCCACAAGGGGAAACAACCTCTCAGCATTTACCATGTCAAGTCCACTAAGAATCCTTTATGTTTCAATAAGGTTGACTCTCATTCTTCTGAACTCCAATGAATAAAGGTCCAACTTACTTAACCTCCCCTCATAAGAAAATCCCTCCAAACCCAGAGTCAACCAAGTAAACTTTCTCTGGACTGCCTACAATGCTAGTATATCTTTCCTTAGATAAGGGGACCAAAACTGTTCACAGTATTCTAGGTGTGGTCTAACTCGTGTCTTGTATAGTTTAAGCAAGTCTTCCCTATTTTTATACTCCATTCTCTTTGAAATAAAAGCCAACATTCTATTTGCCTTCCCTATTACCAGTTGAACCTGTATGCTAGCTTTTTGTGATTCATGCATGAGGATCCCCAAATCCCTTTGTCCTGCATTTTCTGCAACCTTTCTCCATTTAAATAATATTCAGCTCCTCTTTCCTTCCTGCCAAAGTGCATAACCTCACATTTTCCACATTATATTCCATTTGCCAAGCTTTTGCCCACTCACTGGAGCTATATTCCTCTGTAGACTCTTTGTGTCATCCTCACCACTTGCTTCTCACCTATTTTTGTGTCATCTGCAAACTTGGTGATAGTACATTCACTGCCTTCATCCAAGTTATTGATATATATTGTAAATAATTGGGGCCCCAGCACTGATCCCTGTGGCACCCCACTTGTTACAGGTTGCCATCCTGAAAATGCCCCCTTATCCCAACTCTCTGTCTTCTATTAGTTTTCTAATCCTCTAACCATGCTAATAGATTACCCAAACACCATGGGCTCTTATCTTTTTAAGTAGCATTATGTGTGGTACCTTATCGATCACCTTTTGCAAATCCAAATATATTACATCTACTGGTTCCCCTTTATCTATCCTGCTTGTCACCTCCTCAAGGAATTCGAATAAATTTGATTATTTAGTATTTTTGGAATGCTATTAGTGTCTTCTACCATGAAGACTGATGTAACGTATTTATTCAACTCCTCTGCCATTTCCTGTTTCCCCATTATTATTTCCCCAGCCTCATTCCCCAAGGGGCCTATGTTCACTTTGGCCTCTCTCTTCCTTTTATCTATTTAAAGAAGTTCTTACAATCCGTTTTTATATTACTTGCTAGTTTACCCTCAAAGTTTATTTTTGCCTGCTTTATTGTTTTTCTGGTCATCTTTTGTTGGCTTTTAAAACTTTCCCAATTCTCTGGCTTACCATTAATCTTTGCCACATTGCACGTTTTTTTCTTTCAATTTGATTCTATCCTTAACTTCCTTGGTTAACTATGGTTGGTTTATCACCTTCCTAGTATCCTTCTGCCTCACAGGGATATATATTTATTGTGAGTCATGAACTATTTTCTTGAACATCTGCCATTGTTCAGCAACCATCTTTTCTGCTAAACTCCTTTCCCAGTCCACTCCAGCCAACTCTGCTCTCATTTCTTTATAATTAACCTTATTTAAGTTTAGCACATTTGTTTCCGATCCAAGTTTCTCACTCTCAAACTGAATGCTAAATTCTACCATGCTATGGTCAATGTTTCCTAAGAAGCATAAGAGAGGGCTGGTAGCGAGGCAATGCAGGGTAAAGTCAAAACAGGCTGTGAAGCAGAAAACCAACTTGATTGAAGTGGAAAATACAGCAGAAACCCGCAACTGCCAACAATGACATCTATTCTCTCTACAATGTAACCGCTGTAAAAACCGAACCTATCACTGTCACCATTCAAGTCAACGAGAAACCAATAATAATGGAGGCGGATACAAGAGCCTTGACAACAGTGATGGGAGAACATATTTTTGAATATCTTAGTGAAGACCCTAGAGCAGACAATTGCGCCATTTTACCTGGATGGGCCAATTAAGGGTCGCCCAGCACGACGTCTGCACAGAAGCACTATGCGCCCCCTGTGTGGGTGGAGGGGGGATTTCCAAAGTCGAGAGTGTGCTCTTTCGTGCATGCTCACGAAAGAGCGCACTCATCTCCCTGAGGCTAAGCGCTGCCTCACGGAGGTCGGCTGTTCTGTGACAAAGATTAAAGATTGAAAAAAATATTCCTGACATGTCCCCTCATGTGACGCTGTCACATGAGTTAGTACATGTCCATAATTTTTACAAAAACTTCTAATCGAATTTTTTAAAGCCTACATGAAACCTCATCCCGCCCATGGATGAGGTTTCATGCTTTTTCTAATTCCTGCCTGGGGCTCCTGGCCTGCCCACCAACATTAAGGTTGGACGGGCAGGTCCATTAATTAGCTAAATGACTCTGTCAATGGCCTCAGTTGGCCATTGACAGGTCATTGGATGCACAGCTGATTTTGCTGAGCCCCCGCCTCCCTGAAAACTTAAATGGGGCACGGTGACGTTGGGAGTTCCGCCTGATGTCACCGCACTTCATTTTACGCATTAACTAGCGGGCCCCGCCCCCGTTCACTGACAGGAAAATACTGCCCATAGTATTGCAAGGGTAGTCAGATTCACCAATGTCCGAAGAGATGAGACCATTCCATGCCTGAAAAACAGAGTTACCCAACATGGAATCTTATTGTGGGGATCAAGAGTGGTCCTCCCTTCATGAGGAAGAGAACCGCTATTAGTAGAGCTTCATAGTGCGCATCCTGGTATTTCAAAAATGGAGATGCTAGCAAGGAGCTACATCTGGTAGCCAGGCATCATTGGCGATATTGAAAGCATGGTAAAATGCTGTCCACAATGCCAGCAACAACAGAATAAGGAAAGCATGCCAGAGACTTAATCTTTAATGACCTGTAGTTGTAAATATATATATGTTGTTGGATGTGTGAATATGTTATGAAGATATAAAAATTTTCATAATATTTTAATGCTTTATTGTAAAGTAGTTTTATGGGGGTAAAGAGATTGTCATGTCTGTATTTGATTTAATTACATTTTGTAATAAGCAGACTGCATGTTAAGTTATCAAAAGAAGTAAGGTATAGAAGTGTCTTTAATATGCTAATGAGTAAACGTAGTTGGGGTGTTAGCATGTAAGGTGTAAAGGGGATTTGTATTTTTAGATAGATGAAGGGGGATTTGGTTTTCAAAGGGATCTCAGTCTGTTCACAAAAAGCCATACAAGCAAGCAAAGGAATGTGTTTATTTTTCTCAAGGGTTATTGACAATATTTAGTGGCAACATGAAAAGATTTATATTATGAGAAAGGTAAAGTTCCAAAGACATATTGCAAGGATCATTTTTTTTTTACTGTTGTAAAGAGCATATCATAATATTTTCTGTTGGACTGTGGGTTAAGATTACAATGGTTGCAGATTGAAAGACATGTCCACTGGAACAAGATGGGAGATGTGTACAACGTCGCAGTCCTGGAACAGAGTGTGCCATGAAATACAGAATAATGCCAGAAAGGAGTCCTGGACCAAGGGAGCTGCCTGGCAACAATGTTTTAATTGGCTCCTGACCAGGTGACCAGGTTTTTTTGTGAGGGCAGTGCAGCAGAATAGCTCCTAGCCTGAAAGTAACAAGACCTAAAACCTCTTTCTCCTGTGTGTGGAAGATTCCAGTAATTCCACAATAATAGCTAGTTGGCTTTATCTCCCCATATCTCGAAAAGCTGCTCTCTCTGAAAACCCATGTCAAAAGGCAAAGGTGAAAATCATTGTTAGAGACATTGAAAGGCAAGCACTCAACCAGTGAACTTCAGACTGAAAGTTGTGGAAGACCACCTCGTGTCATCGACAAAGAACTGAAAGGAATTTGGAAGACCTCGATCAAAATCGACCCATCGAATCCTGTATTCTGGGTTGATGCTATTGAACTGTTTTATCCCACCCTTAAAATCCATTTTTTGTGTATCTTATGTGTCGTGTGTGTGTGTGTGTGTGTGTGTGTGTGTACAGGGATTTAAGAAGGGAGTAGAGTTAAGGCTAAAGTGTTAGAAGTTAGCAGTTCATATTTCTTTCTTTGGTACTCATTAAAGGCAATTTGTTCAATAAACAGTTATTTATTTATTAACTTTACAAACCTGGTGCTCGTATTCTTTAACCTAAATCAAACAGTTGGGTAGAGTTGGGGCAATCTGGTGGTGTGGTCAAACTTCTCACATTTGCTGCAGCTCAGGGATCAGTGAGGCTTGATGTTACAGCACACTATCCCCAGTGACTCGTGACAGTATGGAAAGAAAGGAATTTACATATTAAAGAAGGAAGAACATTTTTATGGAGAATGAGGCTCTCTGTCAGGAGAAGGCATTGTAAGATCTAACAGAAGTGTGAGAAACCTCTGGCATTTGTGCACAAACCTGCTGTCTACAGAAAACAAAGCTGGAGAGAGCCATTTTGAGTTCCATTGTGCAGGGTATTGTTTTAATACGCTGGATCTGTTTAAAATCTAAAATCTATTTTTGGACCATTGCCTTAAAGGGTGTGCAACAAGGTTAATTAGAGATTTTTAGAACTTCAAATTAATACTATAATAACTCTATGTGTGTGCATGGAATCTTTCCTGTTAATAAATATTTTAATTTAGTTTTGTTTTAAATCTCTAACGTCTTGGTGGATTTGTTACTTCTGAATTCAGGGCATGCATCTCGAACTAAATACAAATTGCAAAACCATTGTGATAGCGTGATCAAGTTTCCCTTGTGGATTTGATTTGCCTGACAAATATCATCTGCGCATCATAACAAAATGTTCTTTGTAAATAGAAAATGCAAAAGAACATAAAGGGGGAGGAGATGTAGTGATTGTAAGTATAGCCCCTCCTACTGTCACTCAAGTATCACGTGACATTGCGAAGCCTCTAACCAATGAGTCCTAAGCACAGGCTAATTGGGAGGTGTGGCTTCCTGTTGACAGTCATGGTTCAAGCATGTAGCTGCATCTAAAAAATTCTCTGTAATAAAGTTCTGTGCTTCTAGCTGAAATGTGTTCGTTTTGCAAAGTTATTACACAAATATTGGCCAGATTGGTTAAGGATGGCAGATTTCCTTCTCTAAAGGACATTAGTGAACCAGATGAGTTTCTATGACAATCGATGATAGTTTCATGCTCACCATTACTGAGGCTAGCTTTTCAATTCAGATTCTTTTTAATTAACTGAGTTTGAACTCCACCATCTACCATGGTGGGATTTGAGCCTTTTTCCTCAGGATAGCATAATCCCTGGCCTCTGGGTTATAAACCCAGTGACCTTACCACTCACTGTACAACCATCTCCCATCATCACACATCAGTGGCTGTTCATCTCAGTCTACTTCCTACATTTGATCTCACTGAGAAAGAGTCAGATTGTGCAGGGCACAGCACACAATAACAATCAGCGACATGTGATATGGTGCACATTGAAGTGATCCCCCAGACCAGTCTCATCTTGAGCAGCCCGATTGTCTTCTCGATTATAGTCCTCATGGAGACATGGCTTCTGTTGTATCTCTCTTCAGCAGGGGTTTGAGGATGTCTGCTCGGTGCCATCAGCCATCTTTTCAGAGGCTTTATCCCCCACGCTTCAGCCATCCAAGCATGCGGAGGGCTGAAAAGCCTCGGAACCAGGGACTGTTGGAGAATATGAGAGTCGTGGCAACTCCTAGGATACCGTGTAGAAACCTGGAGGATCTGCAGCTGATAATCACACAGTATTGAGCGATGGTATCCTTTACAGTTCTCAAAGGCCTCCAGCAGGTGCTTTAATTGCCACGTGGGTACAATCAATGGTTCCCTGAATCTTAGGGGGACAGCAATAGCAGCAAACTCTCTAGCATGCTCTGCCTGGCTATCCTGATCTGTTTTGAAATGTAGAAAGGTATTCACCCTCCTGGAGAATGTGTCTGTGACAAGCTTTATGCAGTTGTGTGCTGCAGACTGTGACACACCACAGACATCCCCTACAGGACCCTGGAATGAACCTGATGTAGTATAAGGACATAAAGGGTTAACGTGGGACTGGTTACAGTACCAGCCACACAGCGATGTAAGTGAACATATAAACCGCACCCAGAGGACATCTTAGTATTGGACAGAGCTGTGTGTAGAGCAAGCATGGGGACAGCTCCTAAGTTGCTTCTTAAATGCCCTCTGAAATGGCCCAGGAAGCCACTCAGTTGTATCCTGGGGACTTGTGCCAAAATTGGGAGAACTGTCTCACAGACTAGTCACGTAATAGCCTGACAAAGTCATCCTCATGGGATCATACCAACAGATAATGTCCCATACACCACCATCACCATCCCTAGGTATGTCCTGTCTGCTGGCAAGACAGAGCCAGCAGAGGTGGCGGCACAGTGGTATACAGTCGGGAGCGAGTTTCCCTGGGAGCCCTCAACATTGACTCCGGCCCCATTGAAGTTTCATGGCACCAAGTGAAACATGGAGAAGGAAATCTCCTGCTCAATCCCTCAGCTGATGAATCAGTACTCCTCCATGTTAAATGCCACTTGGAGGAAGCACTGAGGATGGCAGCGGCGCTGAATGCACTCTGGGTGGGAGACTTCAATATCCATATCAAGAGTGGCTCGGTAGCACCACTACTGACCCAGCTGGCTGTATCCTAAAGGATATAGCTGCTAAACTGGGTCTGCGGCAGGTGGTGAGGGAACCAACAAAAGGGAAAAACATACTTGATCTCATCCTCACCAATCTGCCTGCCACAGATGCATCTGTCCATGATGATATCGTCATAGGAGTGGCCACCGCACAGTCCTTGTGGAGGTGAAGTCACGTCTTCATATTGAGGATACTCCCCATCGTGTTGTAACCTCATGGGCCGGCATATCCCCCACTCTACCATTACCATCAAGCCTGGTTCCATGAAGAGTGCAGGAAGGCATGCCAGGAGCAGCGCCAGACATACCTAAAACAGAGATGTCAACCTGATGAAGCTGCAACACAGGAGTACTGGCGTGCCAAACAGCATAAGCAGCAAGCGAAGGTGAGGGCTAAGCAATTTCCCAACCAACAGATCAGATCTAAGGTCTGCAGTCCTGCCACATTCAGTCGTGAATGGTGGTGGACAATTAAATAACTCACTGGAGGAGGAGGCTTCACAAATATCCCCATCCTCGATGAGGGAGGAGCCCAGCACATCAGTGCAAAAGATAAGGCTGAAGCATTTGCAACAATCTTCAGCCAGAAGTGCCGATGCATCTCAGCCTCCTCCGGAGGTCCCCAACATCACAGATGCCAGTCTTCAGCCAATTCGATTCACTCCACGTGACATTAAGAAATGGCTGAAGGCACTGGATACTGGCAAAGGCAAAAACCAAACTAACTGGCTTTAATCTGATTAAAACACACACAGACACACCCACAGACTAAACCTCAATTTTAAAAATAATTCCCAATAACATTATATCCATTAATAGCTTCATGACACTAGCCTCTGACCCTGCTCTTGTTGCTACTTCATTCTTGCATAGATTAGGTAATTGGTTTCATCAATGGCTTCTCCCAATCATGTGATTTCTTTGAAATGTAAACCAGAATAGAACTGAAAGTGATACTTACTTGTTGATATAAAGCCAAACACTCACAGTTAGAAAGGGTCACTTTGACATCGTGAAACATCCAGTCCACTGAAAAAGACAACTTGTGAATCAGGTAATTGTGTCTTTTGTTAATTCCATTGAAATGCCTAAACTCTACTTTTCAGATTGGAGTCTAAATTCCTCTTGAATGCTTCAATTGACCCTGCCTCCCTCAGCCTCTCGGGCTGAGCATTCCAAATCCTAACCATTCGCTGTGAAAGAAAGTTTCTCCTCAGATCACTTAATACTTTAAATCTGTGCCTTGTCGTTCTTCATCCTTTCATAAGAGGGAACAGTTGCTCCCTATGTGTCCAATCCCCTCATGATATAAAAAAGGGAGTGGAGAGTGGGGAAACCTCAGGATTAAAAAGAGAATGGAGACACATCAGTTTAAAAAGGGAGCGGAGAGAGGTGAGAATTCAGTTTAAAAAGGGTGCGGAGAGAGGTGAGAATTCAGTTTAAAAAGGGTGCGGAGAGAGGTGAGAATTCAGTTTAAAAAGGGTGCGGAGAGAGGTGAGAATTCAGTTTAAAAAGGGTGCGGAGAGAGGTGAGAATTCAGTTTAAAAAGGGTGCGGAGAGAGGTGAGAATTCAGTTTAAAAAGGGTGCGGAGACAGGTGAGAATTCAGTTTAAAAAGGGTGCGGAGACAGGTGAGAATTCAGTTTAAAAAGGGTGCGGAGACAGGTGAGAATTCAGTTTAAAAAGGGTGCGGAGACAGGTGAGAATTCAGTTTAAAAAGGGTGCGGAGAGAGGTGAGAATTCAGTTTAAAAAGGGAGCGGAGAGACAGCAGATTATAAAGGGAGCGGAGAGACAGCAGATTATAAAGGGAGCGGAGAGACAGCAGATTAGAAAGGGAGCGGAGAGACAGCAGATTAGAAAGGGAGCGGTGAGACAGCAGATTAGAAAGGGAGCGGAAAGAGGTGAGAATTCAATTTAAAAAGGGAGCGGTGAGACTCCGGGTTGGGGGGGTGGGGGGTGTGGGGGTGGCCAGCGGAGAGACTCTGGGTTGAGCGTGGGGGGGGAGCGGAGAGACTCCGGGTTGAGGGGTGGGGGGGTGGAGCGGAGAGACTCCGGGTTCAAAAGGGATCAAGGACAGAATCTCTGACTCGGGCACAGGGACATAAAAAGTGCAATTTCATTGCCTGATGTAGTGCAAAGGCCATCTCATCCGTCCGGTGGTTTATGAACTTCCCGTACACCTAACCTATCCAAGACTTGTAGCTGTTTAGTTTTTAACTCATCTAGTGTCTCAGTTTTCTTTTATTCATTCATGAGATGTGGGCATCACTGGCTGGGCCAGTATTTATTGCCCATCTCTAATTGCCCTTGAGAAGGTGGTGGTGAGCTGCCACCTTGAAGCTGCAGTCCATGTGGTTTAGGTACGCCCACAGTGCTGTTAGGAAGGGAGTTCCAGGATTTTGACAGTGACAGTGAAGGAACGGCTGATATATTTCCAAGTCAGGATGGTGGGTGGCTTGGAGGGGAATTTCCAAGCAGTGGTGTTTCCATCTATCTGCTACCCTTGTCCTTCTAGATGGTAGAACCCTGAGGGTTTGGAAAGTGCTGTCCAAAGAGGCTTGGTGAGTTCCTGCAGTGCATCTTGTAAATGGTACACACTGCTGCTACTGTGCGTCAGAAGTAGAGGGAGTAAATAATTGTGGATGTGGTGCCAATCAAGCGGGCTGTTTTGTTCTTGAGGGTGTCAAGCTTCTTGAGTGTTGTTGAAGCTTCACTCATTGTGCTTTGTAGATGGTGGACAAGTTTTGGGGAGTCAGAAGGTGAGTTACTCACCGCAGGATTCCCAGCCTTTGACCTGCTCTTGTGGCCACAGTATTTATATGGCTAGTCCAGTTCAGTTTCTGGTCAATGGTAACCCCCAGGGCTTTGATAGTGAATATCAAGGGGGCGATGGTTGGATTCTCTCTTGTTGGATATGGTCAATGCCTGGCACTTTTGTGGCGAAAATCTTACTTACCACTTGTCAGCCCAAGCCCTGATATTGTCCAGGTCTTGCTGCATTTGGACATTGGGACTGCTTCAGTATCTGAGGAGTCATGAATGGTGTTGAATATTGTGCAATCATCAGCGAACATCCCCACTTTTGACCTTATGATGGAGGAAGATCATTAATGAGGCATCTGAAAATGGTTGGGCTTAGGACACAACCCTGAGGAACTCCTGTAATGATGTCCTGGAACTGAGATAAATGACCTCCAACCACAACAGCCATCTTCCTTTGTGCTAGGTATGACTCCAGCCAGCGGAGGGTTTACCCCTGATTCCCATTGACTCCAGTTTTCCCAGGGCTCCTTGTTGCCATACTTGGTATCCAATGTGGCCTTGATGTCAAGGGCAGTCACTCTCACCTCACCTCTGGATTCAGTTCTTTTGTCCATGTTTGAACCAAGACTAACCAACAAATGCCTATTGCTAAGAAAGTGTCGATTGATAGCGACACTTGTTGAAGACCCCTTCCATCACTTTACTGGTGATCGAGAGTAGACTGATGGGGTGCTAAATGGGCAGGTTGGATTTGTCTTGCTTGTTGTGTACAGGATATACATGGGCAATTTTCCACATTGCTGGGTAGATTCCAGTGTTGTGGCTGTGCTAGAACAGCTTGGCTAGGGGCACGGCAATTTCAGGAGCACAAGTCTTCAGCACAACTCTGTACGTGTGTGTGTGTGTGTGTACGTGTGTGTGTGTACGTGTGTGTGTGTACGTGTGTGTGTGTACGTGTGTGTGTGTGTGTACGTGTGTACGTGTGTACGTGTGTGTGTGTGTGTACGTGTGTGTGTGTGTGTACGTGTACGTGTGTGTGTACGTGTGTGTACGTGTGTGTGTACGTTTGTGTGTACGTGTGTGTGTGTGTACGTTTGTGTGTACGTGTGTGTGTGTGTATGTGTACGTGTGTGCGTGTGTGTGCGTGTGTGTACGTGTGCGCGTGTGTGTACGTGTGCGCGTGTGTGTACGTGTGCGCGTGTGTGTACGTGTGCGCGTGTGTGTACGTGTGCGCGTGTGTGTACGTGTGTGTGTGTGTACGTGTGTGTGTGTGTGTACGTGTGTGTGTGTGTGTACGTGTGTGTGTGTGTACGTGTGTGTGTGTACGTGTGTGTGTGTACGTGTGTGTGTGTGTGTACGTGTGTGTGTGTACGTGTGTGTGTGTACGTGTGTGTGTGTGTACGTGTGTGTGTGTGTACGTGTGTGTGTGTGTACGTGTGTGTGTGTGTACGTGTGTGTGTGTACGTCTGTGTGTGTGTGTACGTCTGTGTGTGTGTGTACGTCTGTGTGTGTGTGTACGTCTGTGTGTGTGTACGTCTGTGTGTGTGTACGTCTGTGTGTGTGTACGTGTGTGTGTGTACGTGTGTGTGTACGTGTGTGTGTACGTGTGTGTATGTACGTGTGTGTGTACGTGTGTGTATGTACGTGTGTGTGTGTGTACGTGTGTGTGTACGTGCACGTGTGTGTGTACGTGCACGTGTGTGTGTGTACGTGTGTGTGTGTGTACGTGTGTGTGTGTGTACGTGTGTGTGTGTGTACGTGTGTGTGTGTGTACGTGTGTGTGTGTGTACGTGTGTGTGTGTGTACGTGTGTGTGTGTGTACGTGTGTGTGTGTACGTGTGTGTGTGTGTGTACGTGTGTGTGTGTGTACGTGTGTGTGTGTACGTGTGTGTGTGTACGTGTGTGTGTGTACGTGTGTGTGTAAGTGTGTGTGTGTGTGTAAGCGTGTGTGTGTGTGTAAGCGTGTGTGTGTGTGTAAGCGTGTGTGTGTGTGTAAGCGTGTGTGTGTGTGTACGTGTGTGTGTGTGTGTGTGTACGTGTGTGTGTACGTGTGTGTGTGTGTGTGTGTGTACGTGTGTGTGTGTGTGTACGTGTGTGTGTACGTGTGTGTACGTGTGTGTGTGTGTGTACGTGCGCGTGGGAGGGAGTGTGTGTGTCCGTGCGCGAGGGAGGGAGTGTGTGTGTCCGTGCGGGTGGGAGGGAGTGTGTGTGTCCGTGCGGGTGGGAGGGAGTGTGTGTGTCCGTGCGGGTGGGAGGGAGTGTGTGTGTCCGTGCGCGTGGGAGGGAGTGTGTGTGTCCGTGCGCGTGTGTCCGTGCGCGTGGGAGGGCGGGAGGGAGTGTGTCCGTGGGACGGAGGGAGGGAGTGTGCGTGGGAGGGTGAGAGGGAGGGAGTGTGCGTACGTGTGGGTGTGTGTGCGTACGTACGTATGGGACGGAGGGAGTGTGCGAGTGGGTGCGTACGTGTGGGTGGGAGGGAGGGAGTGTGCGAGTGGGTGGGTGTGTCAGTGGTTGGGGGGTAAGGTGTGTATGTGGGGGTGCACGTTGGTCCTTACCTTTTCCTGCATTCATCATTGAACCAGGGTTGATCCCCTGGCATGGTATTAATGTTACAGAGGTGGGTATGCCAGACAATGAGGGTACAGAATGTGGCTGAGTACAATTCTGCTGCTGCTGATGGCCCACAGTGCACACTCTCACTCTCTCTCTCACCTCCCCCCAAGCACACACCCACTTACAACTCACGCACACACACAGTTGCTCTCTCACTCCTACACATGTTCTCTCACACTCACTCACTACCACACACACTCGCACACACTCACTTTCTCATGCCCCGAAACTCACTCATTCATTCTCCCCTACACAGACACATTCACTCGCTCCCCTACACACACTCGCTCCCCTACACTCACTTTCCCCACCCCCCACAAACACACACGCACTCACTCACTCTCTCAGTCTCACTGTCACTCCCAGGCCCTCTCTGTTTACTGCACCCTCTCACTCCCCAACGCCTGCGCTCTCTCCTACGGTCCATCTCGCTCTTGTGCACCCCCTCCTTCTGCCAGGGGCCTTACCCATTCTTTTGTATTTTGAAAGCAAGAAGACGACGTACTGATCTCAGCAGGAAGGAGCTCAGTAACATTTTTGTGAATTTAGAAATTAAAATGAAAAGTTCTGTTAACAAGAATAGAAGTAAATGTCAGCACACAAGATTATTGCTGTACAATTAAGATTAGTCATACAAAAAAAATCCCCCAAAAAGACGCTCTACTTGGTCAGACCCACAGAACTCCCTCATAGATGTTTAACTTTATAAAATCCAGTAATATAACCCAAGGTAAACTGCTGTAGCTTCAAAAAAGTCATGCCACATGACCTGTAACTCCCTTCCACTTTGCTATGGAAAACCAAACTTCAGAATAAAACTGCTTGTTGCAGCCCAAGACTTTGCTGGCTTGACTGGATGGCTGATTCAAACTGCATCCTCCCCCAGTTCAGAACCACATCAGCAGCTACATCTCGCAGCTCCAGCTCAACCGCTACAGCTACCCTAAACTCTCCATAGTAACTCTAAAATTCCCTTCTTTCCCTTTCCATCTCAGGTTCCATTGTTCTCACACCTCTTTGAAAATCAAATCCTTCCAAAAAATAAGATCTTTCATGTTCCCATCTTGTCTTTGCTTTCAGGTTAATAACATATAATACCCCACTACCAGTTAACTATAGAACTTCTGCAAGATGCAAATGTGTTTCTTGTTACCTCTGACTTCCCTTTGATACTCAAGCAAACTCTGCTTATCCAAAATGCAAATGTTAGATCTAACCTATTCACTGGTACCTCAAACCTAACACCTCCATCATTTTCATGTCTCATGCCCCACAGACAACATACCTCCTAGTAAACTCAGACACACACAGCCTTCACCTTAGAATAACATAGTATTCCTCAAAAATATTTTTTAAAAATCCATTTCTCACAACATTCACTCTCCCACTCCCCCACACATTCCCTCTCGCACTCCCACACACGCACAAAGTCACTCACTCTCCCACTCCCATAAAGTCCCTCTCTCTCTCGATCACTTCCACAGACACACACACTTTCTCACTCCCACAAACACACGTTCACTCACTCTTGCTCCCTCACTCCCTCCCTCACTCTCTATCTCTGTCATTCCTACACAGTCACTCACTCTCTCACACTCACTCTCTCACCCCCATGACATGGAGGTCTGCAGGGTCTCACTCCTGGGCCTTGCAGCCTGCCTCTCCCCTCCAGAGCCCTGGCACTTTGCTGTCCCATTCCTTGGGCCCTATATTCTGCTGCCCTGGGCCCTGGGAGTCCTTGGACACCAATCACTGAAAGCAAGTATGTAGGTGTAGCAAGAAGTTCGGAAGGAAAGTGGTATATTAGTCTTCATTGCAAGAGGACTTGAGTACAGGAGCAAGAATGTCTTACTGCAGATGTACAGGGCCTTGGTGAGACCATGCCTGGAGTATTGTGTGCAGTTTTGATCTCCTTATCTAAGAAAGGATATACCTGCCAAAGAGGGAGTGCAACAAATGTTCACCAGACTGATTCCTGGGATGGCAGGATTGTCATATGGAGAGAGATTGGGCCGACTAGGACTCTATTCACTGGAGTTTAAAGAATGAGAGGAGATCTCATTGAAACGTATAAAATTCTGACAGGGCTGGACAGACTGGATGCAGGGACGATATTTTCTCTGGCTCGGGGGTGGGGTCACAGTCTCAGGATGCAGGGTAGGCAGTTTAGGACTGAGATGAGCAGAAACTTCTTCACTCAGAGAGTGGTGAACCTGTGGAATTCTCTACCACAGAGGGCTGTGGAGGCCAAGTCACTGAATATGTTTAAGACAGAAAGAGATTTCTAGACTTTAAAGGCATCAAGGGGTATGGGCAGAGAGCGGAGTATGGTGTTGAGATAGAAGATCAGCCATGATCATGTTGAATGGTGGAGCAGGCTCGAAAGGCTGAATGACCTAGTTCGGCTCCTATTTTCTATGTTCTACGAGCAGCAAAGACAGCCAAGACAGAGTGAATGGATTCCTTAACAGCCCACCCAGACATCAGTAAACATTGTGAGACATCCAATTTGACTGAAACTTCGTCTTTCTCATGAGGGATTCTAGTTTTCACCTTTGATGATCTTGCCTTGGAATTCTCTGCAAAAGTTGTTCCAATTTGGATGGCATTAATGATGGCCCACCTCGCAGGGTTTCAGTCTTGTCTCCTGAGATTCTATTCCCCTGGATTCTCGAGTATACACTCAAACACCAACTCGCAAGCATATCTTCAGCCCTTCAGCTGTGCCGAGCAGAACACTACTGCTCCAAAGGGGCACCTTCACCCCAAAAGCCCGCAGCACAAAGACAGCAACATTCTGCTACCTTCTTCAACTAAACTCTGCTCCCCGCACCCTTTCCTATTTGGAGCCTATTTCTCTGGTCCTCTCTTTTTAACTGAACTGAGACCTTTTTCTACCCCTGTCCCCTCTCTGGAGCTCTTTTGGGACCTTTCCCTGACCCCTGTCCCCTCTCCTCTTTGGGACCACTCCCTGTCCCCTGCCTGGAGCACCAGTCTTCCATGGTGCTCTGCTCCTAGTCACGTGACCAGGTTTTTGCACCATTTTCCTTCTTGCCCAGGCACACTGGGCCCACAGAACGAAAAATGTACAACTCTGCATGTGCACCCTGCTCCGCATCTGTGCATGCACACAGGCTTCAGGGTTTGTTGGGAGTTGAAGTTCCTCACCTCCACTCTCAACGTTAAGGTAAGTATAGTTTTCATGGAAGTGGAGATAGGTGGTCTTGGTGATGGTGTGGATATGTGGTTGAAAGCTCTTCTCAGGGTTGCGAAGAGTCTGGTTTAACCTCAGACAGTTGTTAGAGAGGGGGACAGTGTCAGAGGCTAGGGAATGGAGTTTGTGCTGAGAACTGAAGATAATGGCATCAATCTTTCCAATACTTGATTTAGGGAGTTTCTGCTCATCCAGTACTCCATGTCAGTGAAACAGTCTGATAATTTAGAGACAGTGGAGGAGTTGAGAGAAGTCAGGTAGAGCTGGGTGTCATCAGTGTACAGGTGCAAATTGATGTTCCGTTTTCGGATGTGTTGTCAAAGGGAGGCATATCAATGCAAACTAGGAGGGAGCCAAGGATAGATCCTTGGAGGATATGAGAGATAACTCTTCAGGAATGGGAAAAGAAGTCATTGATGGTGATTCCTTGTTATGATTATACAGATAAAAAAGAACCAGGTGAGAGCCATCCCAGCTGGACTATGGTGGAGAGGTTTGAACAGCTGTGAAAAGGCTACAAACAGGTCGAGAAGGCTGATGAGGAATGTCATTTTTGACTTTGTTAAGAACACCTCGGTACTGTGGAAGGAGTGGAAACTGATTAAAGAGATTCAAACCTTGGGCCGTAACTTCTGATGGAGTGGCAATTGAGTTAGATTGCCACACTGTTTGAAAGTTTGTTCCTATCTTGCCCGACCATCCAACTCAGGCTGGGCAAGATCTGGGCAGTGCAGCGTGTCCTCAGGCCCTAACATTGAGGGCTGTCGAGTCGCAGCTAAGGAAGCCAGGCCCGCTTTTTTACGGCACTTGTTGCTGTAAACCAGGTAGGTTTAAAAGACCAGCCAGGTTAAAGGTCCTTGACAAACCAGGGAGAAGTATATAAAGTAAGAAGGAATTACCATCACAGAATCCCCACTATCAACATCCTGGGGCTAACCATTGACTAGAAGCGTTGCTGAGAATTCTGTGGCAAGTACGTGATAGAAATGTTCTCAGGTGCATCTATTTCAATGCAAGGAGTATTGTCGGAAAGGCTGATGAGCTTAGGGCGTAGATTGGCACATGGGATTACGACATTATTGCTTTTAGTGAGACTTGGTTGCAGGAGGGGCAGGACTGGCAGCTCAATGTTCCAGTGTTCCATTGTTTCAGACGTGATAGAGGGGGAGGGATGAAAGGGGGAGGAGTAGCATTACTTGTCAGGGAAAATATCACAGCTGTGCGTAGACAGGACAGCCTGGAGGGTTCGTCTACAGAGGCCATATGGGTGGAGCTGAGGAATGGGAATGGTGTGACCACACTAATAGGATTGTATTATAGACCACCCAATAGTCAGAGAGAACTGGAGGAGCAAATCTCTAGAGAGATAGCAGACTGATGTAAGAAACAGAAAGTTGTGATAGTAGGAGATTTTAACTTTCCACATATTGACTGGGAAACCCATACTGTAAAAGGGCTGGATGGCTTGGAGTTTGTCAAATGTGTTCAGGAAAGTTTTCTAAATCAATATATAGAGGTACCAACGAGAGAGCACACAATACTTGATCTCCTATTAGGGAACCAGACAGGTCAGGTGACAGAAGTATGTGTAGGCGAACATTTTGGTCCAGTGACCACAATGTAATTAGTTTTAAGTTAATTATGGATAAGGATAGGTCTGGTTCTCGAGTTGAGAAAATTGGAGAAAGGCCAATTTTGTGGAAATGAGAAAGGATCTAGGATGAGTGGATTGGGATAAGTTGTCTTCTGGCAAGGATGTGTTCAGTAAGTGGAAGGCATTCAAAGGCGAAATTTTGAGAGTGCAGAGTTTGCACGTTCCTGTTAGGATTAAAGGCAAAGTTAACAGGCATAGGGAACCTTGGTTTTCAAGGGATATTGGCGATCTGGTTAAGAAGAAGAGAGAGGTGTATAGCAGGTATAGGCAACATGGAGCAAATGAAATACTTGTAAAGTATAGAAAATGTAAGAAAATACTAAAGAAGGAAATCAGGAAGGCAAAAAGAAGACATGAGGTTGCTTTGGCAGATAATGTGAAGGTAAACCCGAAGGGTTTCTACAAGTATATTAAGAGTAAAAGGATAGGAAGGGACACAATTGGTTCCCTTGAAGATCAGAGTGTCGTCTATATATGGAGCCTCATGAGATGGGGCAGATCTTAAACAGTTTTTTTGCATCAATATTTACTCAGGAAACTGGCATAGTGTATAAGGAAGGAAGGGAAACAAGCAGTAGTGTCATGGAACATATAGAGATTAATGAGGAGGAGGTGCTTGATATCTTACAGCGAATAAAGGTAGATAAATCCCCCGGGCCTGACATGATATTCCCTTGGACCTTGAGGGAGACTAGTGTAGAAATTGCAGGGGCCCTGGCAGAAATATTTAAAATGTCCTTAGCCACGGGTGAGGTGCCGGAGGATTGGAGGGTAGCTCATGTTGTTCCGTTGTTTAAAAAAGGCTCCAAAAGTAAACCAGGTAATTATAGGCCAGTGAGGCTGACGTCAGTAGTAGGTAAATTATTGGAAGGTGTTCTGAGAGATCGGATATACAATTATTTGGACAGCCAAGGGCTGATTAAGGATAGTCAGCATGGCTTTGTGCATGGTAGGTTGTGTTTAACGAACCTTGTAGAGTTTTTCGAGGAGCTAACCAAGAAAGTAGATGAAGGAAAGGCTGTGGATGTTGTCCACGTGGACTTTAGTAAGGCCTTTGACAAGGTCCCACATGGGAGGTTAATTCAGAAGGTTCAGACACTTGGTATCCATGGAGAGGTTGTAAACTGGATTTGAAATTGGCTGTGTGGGAGAAGACAGAGAGTGGTAGTGGATGATTGCTTCTCAGACTGGAGGCCAGTGACAAGTGGTGTGCCTCAGGGATCTGTGCTGGGACCATTGTTGTTTGTTGTCTATATCAATGATCTGGATGATAATGTGATAGTGTCATCAGCAAACTTGCTGATCCAGTTTAAGATTGGAGGTGTTGTGGACAGCGAGTAAGACTTTCAAAGCTTGCAGAGGGATCTGGACCAACTGGAAAAATGGGCCAGAAAATGGCAGATGGAATTTAATGCAGAAAAGTGTGAGGTGTTGCATTTTGGTAGGACATACACAGTAAATGGTAGGGCACTGAGGAGTGCGGAGGAACAAAGGGATCTGGGAGTTCAGATACATAATTCCCTGAAAGTGGCATTACAGGTAGACAGAGTTGTAAAGAAAGCTTTTGGCATACTGGCCTTCATAAATCAAAGTATTGAGTATAGGAGTTGGGATGTTATGGTGAGGTTGTATAAGACATTGGTGAGGCCAACTTTGGAGTATTGTGTGCAGTTCTGGACGCCTAACTACAGGAAGGATATCAGTAAGATTGAGAGAGTGCAGAGAAGATTTACTAGGATGTTGCCGGGTCTTCAGGAGTTGAGTTACAGGGAAAGATTAAACAGGTTAGGACTTTATTCCTTGGAGCGTAGAAGAATGAGGGGAGATTTGATAGAAGTTTACAAAATTATGAGGGGTATAGAAAGAGTAAATGCGAGTAGGCTCTTTCCACTTAGATTAGGAGAGATAACCACGAGAGGACATGGCTTTAGGGTGAAAGGGGAAAGGTTTAGGGGGAACTTTAGGGGGAACTTCTTCACACAGAGTGGTGAGAGTGTGGAACGAGCTACTATCTGACATAGTAAATGCGGGCTCACTCTTAAGCTTTAAGAATAAATTGGATAGATACATGGATGGGAGAGGTCTGGAGGGTTATGGACTGGGTGCAGGTCATTGGGACTAGCGGAATAATTCGGCACAGACTTGAAGGGCCGAATGGCCTGTTTTTCTGTGCTGTAGCGTTCTATGGTTCTAAGTAACTCAGCTCCTGAACTTCCAAAGCCTGTCCACCAGCTACAAGGCTCAAGTCAGGAGTGTGATTGAATACTCCCTATTTATGCTTGACACAATTCAGGACAAAGCAGCCTAATTGATCAGCGCCCCATCTACAAACATTCACTCCCTTCACCACCGACGCACTGTAGCAGCAGTGTGTACCATCTACAAGATGCACTGCAGAAATTCACCAAGGCTCCTTCGACAACGCCTTCCAAACCCATAACCACTACCATCCAGAAGGACGAGGGCAGCAGATGCATGGGAACACCACCGCCTGGAAGTTCACCTCCAACCACTCACTATCCTGACTTGGAAATTATCGCCGTTCCTTCACTGTCGCTGGGTCAAAATCCTGGAGCTCCCTCCCAAACAGCACTGTGGGTGTACCTACACCACATGGACTGCAGTGGTTCAAGAAAGTGGCTGATCACCACCTTCTCAATTAGGGATAAATAAATGCTGTCCTTGCCAGCAATGCTCATATTCCTTGAAAGAATTAAAAAATATATATAGGAAAAAAAAGTCTATACCTGAACAGGAGAGGGTTAGGGAATGGGACTGGAGGAGATATCTCAGGCATGATTGTCACATCTTTCAAAAGAGGAGTAATTTAGAAAAAAGTGTTATCTGACTGGATGTGCATGTGTCACCCTTCCATTTCCAATAATAAAATGTGTAAGTTTTTTGTTATTCTCCATGATAGTATTGAGCTCTGGCAGTTATTGCAGCCTACTAAATCTGATGACTTCACATTCAAATGTCCACAGCTATTCCCATGCACTGAACACTGATCGTTGTCAGTCCACGTGGTGAGGGGATAGGACACAAAGAGGAACCTCAGACCTGCTAGCAAAGCCAACCGGCAGCCTGGATTCCCAATAAATCACAGGACAGGAAGACGGGCCCTCAATCAGTTACAGGACGGTGCACGGCCTTCTGGGAATCAAACTATACGAATCACTGAATAGTTTCAGCCTCTCTTAAAGGAAATGGCAGGACCTTTACAAGCTGGAAAAAACTGGTCCCAAACTGAGCTGATGGAAAGGGCATCTGGAGGGCTCGCACTCAAAGGAATCTTTGTCAGTAAAGATATGAATGATATGTTAAAGGAACGGGAAAGAATGCTAAAAGTGCCAGAGACCTGCTGTCTATTGGGCACATCCATGTCGCCTAGGGAACAAACTGAGAGTTTTGTATCTCGCACACATGCAGTAAATTCTAAACAGTGTATGGAACAGCTGGGTCTCGGTATCAGAAACAAGCTCGAGATTGGATTCTTGGGCTTTAAGCTTGATGTTAAGGGAGAGTATAACAGCTCTAGCAGTAGCTCTACCTCTGCCAGCACAGATAGCACATATGTCTCTTTGTGTAAGATGGTCATTATACCTATGGCCAGTGTTGAGTTGAACCAAAAGGACCTGACACTGTCAGGATCTGCTGTAAATTCTCTGAAAGAAGTTGAAACTAATCTGCTCTATCAGGAGTCAGAAGATATCAAAGATGCTTCTTGTCAGCAGTTCCTTGAACGCTATGGATCACATGTAAACAGCAGCAATATTCAGTTTGGGGGTATTTATTTAACAGAAGCAGCTAGTGATGAATTGAAACACAAAGAGAAAGACCATTGTGAAAAAGTAATGAAAACACTGGTAAACACAGATTTACACACTGACATTTTAGGATCTGCCAACGCCAGTGTTTCAGCCTCTGCTTCTTACTTTAAATCTAACATTAATTATTCCTGCAGAGAGAGTCTGTTAGAAAAAATAAGTATTTCTATTACCAAGATTGGTGGCCCTGTTGAAGCATCATCGCTAGAAGACTGGAAGGCAGGATTACAGGCTCAAAACAGCACCTGGCGAGTCATTGATCGTAGCTCTGTTCACAACCTAGTTCCTGTCTGGAAAGTAATTTTACAGAACCACAGAAGAGACTTTAAAAATTATCAGTTATTAATGGAAAGCTTGCAGAGATGCTGGGAGAGGAAGACTGGGCTAAAGGCTGAAGATGTAGAAACTGCAGAAGTGTTGGAAGTTTATACCAGTGTTAAGGATCTGGTACAGGAAGTAAACAAATGGAATACAGCCTCGGAATTGGATTTTGTTACCAACTGTATCACGAACGTTTCCCAGTGTGCAAAAATTAAATCCTCTCTGAAGAAGCATTTTACAATAGACACAAACAAATTGTGGTACCGTGAATTTATTTGCAACAGCTCCATTCAGATATTCATCAGTAAAGTTTTACAGTGTGTCGCAGGGAAAGGCATTGCGGATGTAGACAAAGTGTATCTGAAAATTCGACTGTCAGATCTGCTGCAACCTGAAAGAATGATACGGAGTCTGGATTTTCCAAACATTTCATCAGTCTTGCAGCAGCTGACCGACGTTCCCAGCAATAAGGAAGAGTTAACCTTCTCCAGTTTTGCAGAAACAAAAGAACACATCAAGAAACTGGAGAGAAAATTGCAGGGACTGGATGTTGGGAATGAATCCCAAAGAAAAGTCTGCAGTGAGCTGGGAAAAGCATTGTTTAAACTGCAGCTGTTCTACAAACAAAGTGGAGATCAGTACATATCTTTCCTCTTGACTGCACTTCTGCACCCAGTGTCCTATGAACCCAGTGGAATACTGAATCAGCCATTAACAGAGAATGACCGTAAATACCTGATCTCTCAGTTAGATAAAATTGAAACCTACATAAGTGAGATGAAGACAATGGAGACGACACAACGCCAAGCCTTCCTGCTCTATAAAGCACTGACTGCCAGAGTCACTGAGTCACAAAATAAAGATCCCAGAGCAGTACTGCAGACTATGTGTGAAGAAATGAACCAAGAGATGACACCACAAGTCCGTGAGTCAGTGATGACCCCGAGTGGAACCCTTTTATCAGACATGGAACTTCTAAAAGTAACATTAAAGCATTTATCAACAGACAAAGATACACAGGAAGAAAAAGCACCATCTGAAGATAGTGAACCATTGGTGAGATCTATATGCAGTGATCAGAGGGAAAACACCATCAACAAGCACTCGGATTCTCTCAGCGATAGGACTGAGCTGTCAAACATATCTCACAATAATAGGCCACCCCAAATTGTAAATGACTTGGGATTACAAGATTATTATCCTCACAAATTGTCACTAAATTTCATGCGGGAGGTTTGCTGGGATAAACTGAAAGACAATAAGCCAAGTCAGCTGAAAGATATCCCTTGGCATTTTCTCCAAAGAATCCTTTCTGCCAATTCAATAGCGAGGAATTCTGAATGGCCACTTGCTCAAGAATCAGAAGGTGAGACTGATACTGATGAAAATTTCAGTGGTTTCTTTGAAGAAAAAGAAACTCAGATTTCTGGGGTTAACCCTCTAGATATCATTGCTGCCATTTTCCTCTGTGCAGATTACTTTCTGCAGCAGGAGCTGATGCTGAAGATGTCTCAGTGCCAGTTTGCATTACCATTTCTACAGCCAGGCCAGTATACTGCAGAAAAGGAGGGGGATTCCACAGATGGACCTCCTGCCACTCTTCTCCTCTGGGCCATGCGGTCTATTATTAAAAAATGGTGTCCAGAATCCCTCACAAATAGCAACAGCTTTGTGGAGGAGCCCATCGTAACTGCAGCCATGCCAACCATTTCCTTCATCAGACTTGGAAGATGCAGTATCTCCAAGTCTAAAATTCTCAACCTTACCTTGAGCCAGACACAGCTGCAGCAAAATATCTTCCTGCACTCTGAGATGGAACGTGGGAATATTCCCCGTGGAATATCCGATGGACTGGCAGAGATCTGCTGGTATCTCCCCTCTGGGAAAAGAAATCTGGACACGTTCCCCGAGGCTGCTGCATTCATTAACCTCCGAGGTGATGCTGAATCTTATCAGAGAAACACTCGGTTTCTTGCTGAAGTCTCTGCTGCTCTCTTTATTTTCATTGATATAATTGGTCAGAAGGAAAGAGAATTCCTCACTTCTCTCACTCAGTCACCAGCAAAATTCTTTCTCATAATAAACTCCCCTGGCAGTCAGCAAAAGATAAACCCAGTTCAGACAAAGAAACTGTTCCAAGATCTAAAACTGAAACCTCAACAATGCATTGTTCGGACAAATATGAATGATGCAAAACTTGTGGAAAATATTTGTTCCAGAATAAAGCAAATGATTCCAACTCATGAAGGAGCCCAGACCTTCCTGAACCTGGAGCAAATGGCTGATATTGCAAGGAAAAGTGGGATTGGGGTCGATGAACATTATCATCAAATACAACAAGGCAAACAGCGCGCCTCTGATATATTGAGAAGTCTTAACCCTGGAGCCATTACTGAATACAAAGGGAGAGTATTGCCCTTCCATGGTAAGCCCTGGAAAGACTGGTCTCAGTATGAGAAAGAGAAGTCTCGCATGAAACACCGTGCGGACAAGACCACAGAGGCATATAAATATGAACTGGACCAAAAGAAGAAGAAAATCCGACAAGCTCAACTCCAGCAGCGTCAGTCGAAAGAGCTGAAGGAATTCATTAGAGTGCTGACAAAAACCTGTGGAGAAGAGAGAGATTTTTTCCTAAAATGGCTGAAGTTCAACTTGGATAATACATCAAGAGAATTAATGTCAAAATTACGTAGTCGTTACAAAGAGCTATACAAAAACTCAAAGCAGAATGCGAGTAAGCTGAAGGATTTGGATCAGGAGATGTCTGACAGTTCCCTTGGACTTGAGCACTTCATGAGGGAACTCAGCCAGGTTTATGAAGTTTCAGTGACAACGGGTAATAAGAGAGAGGTAGACCCAAATATATTGAGGTTACCGGCTGTTGCAGCTGAACTATTACTGGATGGGTTCCCACTGGAGCTTATTGATGGAGATGTTTCCAATATTCCTGTTCAGTGGGTCAGAGCTGTGCTAAATGAAGTGACCAAGGTGGTGGGAATTGCTTCCCGTGTGTTTGTGGTGACAGTGATTGGTGTCCAAAGTACTGGGAAATCCACACTCCTAAATACAATGTTTGGTTTGCAGTTTGCCGTGAGTAGTGGCAGATGTACACGAGGAGCCTTCATGCAGTTTATCAAAGTCACGGGGAGCCTAGCAAAAGATCTGGACTGTGATTTCATCCTGGTAATTGACACTGAGGGGCTGAAAGCTCCAGAACTCGCAACCCTTACAGACAGTTATGAACACGATAATGAGCTGGCAACATTTGTAATTGGATTAAGCAATTTAACTTTAGTAAATATGGGGATGGAAAATCCCACAGAGATGAAAGATGTTCTGCAGATTGTTGTTCATTCCTTAATCCGCATGAAGCAAACAGGAAAAGGGCCAATTTGTCAATTTGTCCACCAGAATGTTGGAGATGTGTGTGCACATGATCAGAACCTGAGGAGTCGTCAGAAACTACTGGAACAATTGGATCAGATGACAGGTGCTGCAGCTAAACTGGAGAAGTTAGAGCAAGTAAAATTCTCTGATGTGATGGACTATGACCCTGATAAAAGCAACTGGTACATCCCCGGTCTATGGCACGGCACCCCACCGATGGCTGCAGTCAATACTGGTTACAGTGAACATGTCTTTGAACTGAAGAAGTGTCTGGTTCGTTGTTTATTAAAGCGTAGCCAATCTGAAAGAGCTTTAACAATTCCAGACTTTATCAAATGGATGTCTGGCCTTTGGGAGCAGGTGAAAAATGAGAATTTCATTTTCAGTTTTCAGAATAGTCTGGTCGCTGAGGCTTACAACCAGCTCTCCATGAAGTTCAAAGACTGGGAATGGGAAATCCGCAAATTCGCCCATTCGTGGACAAATGAAGCTGAAAACACAATAAAGAATGACGATGGTGATCTAAACCGACTGCTCCCAGAACTGGTATTGGAGATCAGGAAAGAGATTGACAACAGAGAGAAAAACACTCTTGATAAACTAGAAGCACACTTTGAAAGTGGGGCTGATAATGTGCAGCTAATGGAGAAATACAAGGAACAATTCAAACTAAGCATTTCCATGTTATGCAGCCAGCTTCAGGACAATTCAATACAGAAATGTAAGGATACTGTCAATAGACATGTGGGATTACAGAAAGTGGATGCTATTTGGAATGAATGTAATAAGAAGATTGAAGCACAAGTCAAGAAGCTTTTACAAAACTGTAAAGAAATTCAGCAGGTGTTAGGTGATGAAGAACTGAAAACTGCCTTTGAAATGATGTGGCGTAATACACTCACCGAACTGAATTATCAGCCCTGCACAGTAAGAAACATTGAAGTGGAGATTGAAAATCTTCTGAGACAGGACACAAAAGCACAAGGGAGAGTGATTAATGAAAAACTGGAAAGTAAACCCCTCTCTGTGCTCGGGGCCCACAGCTTTCAGATCATGGAGAAACACATCAACCTATTTAAGAAGACCATGGTTAAGAGATTAGCAATTTCTGTCCAACAATCAGATCTTGAACGAGCGGGAGTAATATCAAAGTCCCTTGAGACTAAATGTAAGCAGCATATCGATGAAATTGCAGAAAGGGACATGGATTACGATAATAAATATTGTATTGAATTTTTGAACGACATCGAGAAAACAATCAACAACATTTCAGATTCAGAGTTTTCAATGAGTGAGATTTTTAGGGCAGAGTTTAAACTTCACATATGTGGTTATGCTGCACAAAGATTCAAGGTTATGCATACCAGGTTTATCAATAAACACGACCCACGGAAGAGACTAGAAAGCAAAAAAGATCTATACTTTGAACTTTTCATGGATATTTACACAGAGCAGGATCAGAATCAGAAACAAGCAGAACGATTTGCAAAATCTTGTTATATGCCAGCGATCAGAGATGCTGTGCTAAAGAATCTCGGCATGAAAATTGTGGATGATATGAAAAAGACTGATCCTAAGGGAAAGTACAAGCTCCGCAATAACTTTGTTGTGGAACCTCTGGTCCATTTAAAACAAATGAATGACTTTGAAGACTATTACAAGTATATCAATGACTTTGAGAATTTTGCAAAGAAGTGGCTCCATGAACAGGTTATTGTACACTGCAAAGAACAATTTACAGGAGAGAGCAAGTTTGCACATCTAGCTAAAGAAATCCTCACAGAGATCACTGATCAAGCTAAAGAGGTTGTTCGAGATGCAGTGACCCAGAATATTTCTGGAAGTGCTCAGAGTTTCCTTGATTTGTTTGTTAAAAAGTTAAAGTCAAGAATCACAATGTGCAAAGATGAGATCAAAATTGTTCTATTCCAAACTGACAGCAATGCCAAGAAATTTGCAGAAGCAGTTCTACTGTCTATTGCAGAGATCGAGAAGCTGCTCCTCAATGAGGTTACAGGCTGGGATGTTGAAGCAAAGATTAAAGAATTATCTAGAAAACCAAATGAGGAACTATTTAAAGGGTTATTCTGTTGCACAAAGAAATGTCCTTTCTGTGGAGCTTTTTGTGAGTCAGAGACCACTCAGCACGGGCAGCATTTCACTAAACAGCACATACCTGAAGGACTCAATGGTTATCGATGGCTTAATAGCCAATGTCTTTCAATGGATATTTGTACAGCTTCAGTAGCAAGCAACGCATCATTCCAAAATAAAGACACAGGTTTTGAATTCAATCCCTTCAAGGATTACCAATTAGTCAATGCTTACTACAAATCCTGGACTATCCAAAGGGAACTCTCTGCAGAGGCAACATCCTATTGGAAAAGGGTTTTCTACAATTTCAATCGGGAATTTGCTGGCAGATATGGAGCGAAGCCTGCAGAGATTGGCTCTGCCTGGAACATTAAGTGGGAAGAAGTCAGGGAACATCTGAACAAAACGTATAACACAGATATTCAGTCTCTGTAGGATCCCTTAATGACACTTCTCAGTTCAAGTGAGCACAAACATCTCAATTACAAATTAGAGTATATGTGGAAACCAGTCTAAAATTTCATTACAGTAAAAATTTAAATCACATTGGATTATATAAGATATGCGACTAATGTGGAGCATCTAAGACACTCCAACAAGTCAGCTGTGAGATGAACCCAAGTAAGTTTATTGACAAAAATGCACACACGGGAGATCAAAACATCGCAACAATGCAGAGCTTTTCCCGTACATTTATAGCAGATTTTGAAAGCATTACAGCATTAATTATGATTATGTGATACCTTGTTCATACTTTCGAGCTCGGGTTTGCTGTAGAGTTATTAATAGAGGATTGAATAACTCCAAAACGGAGGGATTGGGAAAATACGCCACCACTTATAAAGAGGGAAATCAAAAATCAAAAACACCTTTTCTGATTACAGACAGGTGGTGAGAGGAGAAATCAGGGCTGTTTGAATTAAACCCCCTCCTATCCATAACAGAAATTGGGGGCTCAATTTCGGGATAACCAATTTGAATTGGACCAGAATCCAAGTTAAGAGATGAGCCAAATTTGATACAAAAGGTTCAACTGGAAGCAAAAAGAGGAAAATTCAGCGGCTGGAATGAATTTTAAAACACAAGTACCTGAGTACAGCCAATTCCTTTCCCCTAATATGAAGAAAATAGCAATGTTTAATGCCCAGTTATTTGTTCAGCAAGGAAATTTAAACGGTGAAATGTTGGCATCCCTTAGCACAGAACAATTGAAAGCTGCAGCTAGGGGGGTACTGTTAAAATTGACCAGCAAAATCAAAAGTGAAATGATCCAGTTATTGGAAGAACATTTGGATCTGAAATTACCATTAAGGCAGTTAGATGTAGAGGTCAATCATGACTCCAAAACCCCTCCCCTAGCCAATTTTGAGCTGGAAAAACTCAAACTGCAGCTAGAATTCAGGAGCAGAAAAGAGAAAGAGAGTGAGAGAGAAGAGGAGAGAGGGCAAGGGGACAGGAAAGGGAAAGAGAATTCCAGCTCCAAAAACTGGAAATGGAGCTAACAGCTCAAAGGGGAGAGAGAGAGAGAGAGAGACCAGACAATTAAAAGTGGCAAGGAAAAATCTCCCTCTCCCCAACAGCAACCCCCATTTCCCTGCCCTGGCAACACTCTCTGAGGCCCTGAAATATGCTGGATTTATTCCCTAATTTTGAGAGTGATGCGAAGTCATTTTTTGCCACTTAAGTAGCAAGACAGCTAAAATGGCCCTCAGAGATCTGGACATTTTTAATTCAAGGGCAGCTGTCAGGGAGAGCCCAAGAGGTCTACTCCATGCCGACTCCTGGGGCTGAAATTTCCCCCCGTCGGGTGGGAAGTTGATGGGTGGGTGCGTACGGGCGTGCTTCCGAATGGCACCCCTGATTGGAGACACACTGCCATTTTACGTGGGTGGGTCACTTAAGGCACGCCCGGCGTGACATCCACAGGGAAGCACTATGTGCTCCCTATGTGGGCGGGAGGGGGATGGATTCCCAAAATCGAGAGTGCGCTCTTTTGCATATGTGCACTCATCTCCCTGAGGCTAAGTGCTGCCTCAGGGAGATCACCTCTACTTTCAATAATATTAAAAATAGAAAAAGAAAATTTCCCTTACATGTGCCCTCATGTGACAAAGTGACATGAGTTGGGACATGTTCATAATTTTTACAAAATCTTTATTAATATGTTTTAACCCATCGGGGCTCCTGGCCGACCCGCCAGCCTTAAGGTTGGCCATTGACAGGTCGGCGGGCGAGCAGCTGATTTTGCTGCGCTCCCGCCTTCCTGAATATTTAAATCGGGCGCGGTGACATCAGGAGTTCCCCCTGATGTCACCGCGCGTCGTTTTACGTGTCAGTTAGCGGGCACGGCCCTGCTCGCTGACTCGTAAAATTCTGCCCCTGGTGTGTCCATGAATTACAAGCGGACTAAAGCTGCCATCATAAGTGGCTGGGAGTTAGTCCCGGATGCGTATTGCCAGCAATTCCGGAATGCTCATAAGAAGCTCACACAAACCTACATCCAGTTTGAACGGCTGAAGCAAATAGCGTTCGACTAATGGGTAAGATCCCTAAAAATCCCACGCATCAATGAGGGGTTGCATGAGCTAATACTGCTGGAGGAATTCAAAAATTGCCCACCCTCCATCCTGCGAATACACTTGGAGGAGCAGAGAAAGTTCACAGTCAGGGATGCCCATTGGCCTGGAAACCGAAGCAGACAATGGAAAGATAAGGGTGATCTAGATTGGAAAGGACCCCACCCAGAAAAGAAAACACAAAAGAGGGAGCAAAAGCCCCCACCCCCCCCTCCCAACATCTCAAAAGGAGAATTTCCAGAGGCTGGTGTTCTCATTTCAACAAAATAGGCCATTCAAATGCTGAAGATTGTGAGGCAAGGCAGTTGGCCGAGAAGTGTTTCACATAAGTAGTCCCACGAAGGATGCCCCAATGGGTAGTGCAGCAGAGCAGGCTACAGAAAGTTTCCCATTGGAGGGCGTGGAACTATGTGTGTCTGAACCAGACAAAGCCTCTAGCATTTGTGCATAAGTCTGCTATATAACTGAACTGAAGTTGGGGAAAGCCATTTGGAATTCCACTGTCAAGTGGCTATTGTATTAATTTGCTGGTTCTGTTTTAAATCTAAAATCTACTTTGGAGTGTTGCCTTAAAGAGGGTGTATACTGGGGGGTCAGGTTAATTAGGAATTTTAGGAGTTATTGTAGTGGTTAATAATTGTCTGTGTGCTTAATCATTTGTATTATTAATAAATATCTTAATTAATCTCTAAAGGTCTTGGTGGACTTATTACTTCTGAATTCAGTGCACACATTGCAAAACCATTGTGATAGTGTGACTAAATTTCCCTTGTGGATTTGTTCCGTCTGGCTCACATCATCTGCCACGTCATAACATACTCAGTCCTTAATGGGTTTTTAGGAAATCATCCAAAATTTCCATACATTAGTTGCACCATTCTTGCTAAAGAAGAATGTCAGTTGTGGTATAGGTGTCGTGTCTTTGGGGATGGTCAGCGCTTGCTGGAACCTAAACCTACCCACTGACCCACCACTCCACCCCCACCCCCGGTCAATGGGAATCAAGAGGAAAACTCTCAGCTGGTTGGAATCATACCTAGCACAAAGGAAGATGGTTGTGGTTGTTGGAGGTCAGTCATCTCAGCTCCAGGACATCACTGCAAGAGTTCCTCAGGGTAGTGTGCTAGGCCCAACTATCTTCAGCTGCTTCTTCAAAGACCTTCCATTCATCATATGGTCAGAAGTGGGGATGTTAACTGATGATTGCACAATGTTCAGCACCATTTGCAGCTCCTCAGCTCCTATGTCCAAATGCAGCAAGGCCTGGGCAATATCCAGGCTTCGGCTGACAAGTGGCAAGTAACATTCATGCCACAAAGTGTCAGGCAGTGACCATCTCCAACAAGAGAGAATCCAAGCATCGTTCAATGGCATTACCATCACTGAATCCTCCTGTTCCATTGACCAGAAGCGGAACTGGACTAGCCATATAAATACTGTGGCTACAAGAGCAGGTCAGAGGCTAGGAATTCTGCGATGAGCAACTCACTTCCTGACTCCCCGAAGCCTGCCCACCACCTACAAGGCACAAGTCAGGAGTGTGATGGAATACTCCCCCACTTGCCTGGATGAGTGCAGCTCCCCTGACACTCAAGAAATTTGACACCGTCCAGGACAAAGCAGCCCGCTTGATTGGCACCACATCCGCCACCTTCAACATTCACTCCCTCCACCATCGACGCACAGTAGTACCATCCAGTGCATCTTGTAGTGTGTACCATCTACAAGATGCACTGGAGGAATTCACCAAGGCTCCTTTGACCGCACCTTCCAAACCCACAACCACTACCATCTAGCAGGACAAGGACAGCAAATAGATGGGGACACCACTCCCTGGAAGTTCCCCTCCAAGCCACTCACCATCCTGATTTGGAAATATATCTCCGTTCCTTCACTGTCGCTGGGTCAAAATTCTGGAACTCCCTTCCTAATAGCACTGTGGGTGTAGCTACACCTCATGGACTGCAGCGGTTCAAGAAGGCTGCTCACCACCACCTTCTCAAGGGCAGTTAGAGATGGGCAATAAATGCTGGCCTAGCCAGCGATGCCCACGTCCTGTGAATGAATAAAAAGACAAACAGCTCCCAGTGTGTAAAACAGAGCTGAGTGTAACTCCACCCTGTATTAGAATGATCAGCTCTTGCAATGCTCCCACAATGACTCCATTTCACTGAGAAACAGTAACCTTTGCAAATGCTCTTTTCAATGTCCAGAACTAGAAAATGCAGTGGGATTTTATCCTTGTGAACGAAACTGCAAAAGCAAAGCAGATTAATTCCCCAACTCTAATTTCAATAAATAATACGAAGCAATTTCTTTTAAAAAAAATTCACATCTCTCTGTAATAGTTTGCAAATAGTGATACCCTCAAAATTCTTGGCAGGATTTTGTTTTAAACAAAGGCCCAAATTGATGTTTTCTGCCTTTTAACTTTCGGTGAGCTAGTCTGACTCGTTCTTCCCACCGACTCTTCACTTACTCGCTCCTTAACACCGTTTTGGAGAGAGGGGGTATCAGTTTCGCTCCCAGTGCAGAGCTGCTGCTTACGTGCATGTATACACACACTCAAACATAAACGCACACATATACACAAACACACACACAAACATATACACACATACTCTCATACACACACGCACTTACATACTCAGACACACTTATACACACACACACACACATACACGCACACACAAACATATACACACACACATACATGCACACTCATATATACACGCACACTTACATACTCTCACATACTGATACATACACACATATACACACATACTCACATGCACACACATACACATACACACACACATATACATACTCACACAAACACTCACATACACAAACATACACACACAGACATATACAAACACTCACATACACACACACACACCCCCATACACACACTTGCTTACACACATAAACACATGCACAAACATACACATGCACACACAAACACAAACATAAACATAGACACATACTCACACACAGATATACACACACATACACACACACCCACAAACACACACTCACATCACACACCCACAAACACACACTCACATACACACACATAGACACACATACACACTCACGTTTACACACACACAATCACATGCATACACACATACACTCACCCACAAACAAACACAAACATAGACACACACACTCACATATACACACACACACACAGACACACAAACATAGACACAGACACAAACATACACACACATACACTCACCCACAAACATAGACACACACACTCACATACACACACACACATAGACACAGACACACACATACACACACAAACAGGCTCCACATCTCCAGCGCGCAGCTGCCTCACAAACACGTCCCTAGTGTGGAGCAAGAGAGCCCGATCATCCCCAGCGCAGAGAGAATAACAAATTCCTCATTCCAGAAGGTGGAAAAACAGGCAATTTGTTCAGCAGCAGCAACCTCAGGCGGAGCTAGGTCATCCTTCTGGTGAAGTGGCCCCAGCTCACGGTAGCCCCAGCTGGGAGTGGCCCCAGCTCAGAGTGGTCCAATTTTACTGTTGCAGTTTTGAACAGGCAAATCACGATTAGGGCCTCAAAAAAGAAGCTGAGTACAGGGCCTTACTAACTGTAAATCCACTTCTGTGACAACATGCCCTAAGTAAGTTACTGAGGCCTGACCAAACTCACTTTTGGCTAAATTCACTACAAGGTTAGCATTGTACAAACTTCAAAATAGTGTTTTTGAAAGGGTTTAGGCTGTTCCCCCAGGTGTTGTTGGATACGAGTGAATCATCAATTTACACCACGCAACTGTGTAGACCAGCCACTGCTTGGTTCATTAACCTCCGAAATGTGGCTGGCTCATTCTTGAAAGCGAATGGTATTACTTTGCACTGGAATAGGCCATCTGGGGTCACGAAAGCTGAGATTTCTTTAGCTTGGGTGGTCATACGGATTTACCAGTACCCTTTCAATAAATTGATTCTGCTGATATACAGGGAGTGGCCCACTCAGTCGATAAGTCTTCAATGCGAGGAACTTTTCGATAGTCAATGTATGTGGAGACGGTGCATTGCGGTAATGTCACTGGACCAGTGATCCAGAGACCCAGCCAAATGCTCTGGGAACATGGGTTCAAATGCTACCATGACAGCTGGTGGAATTTAAATTCAATTAATAAATTAATAATCAAATAAATTAAAAGTCAATTAATAAATTTGGAATTGAAAACTAATCTCAGTAATAGTGACCATGAAACTATCATCGATTGTATTAAAAACCCATCGGGTTCACTAATGTCCTTTAGGGAAGGAAAGCTGCCATCCTTAACCAGTCGGGCCTACATGTGGTTCCAGACCAAGGGCAATGTTGTTGATTCTTAACTGTGCTCTGAAAGGGCAATTAGAGATGGGCAACAAGCACTGGCCTTGTCAGTGACACCAACATCGCATGAAAGAATAAAGAGACCTCTTGGGACCATCTGGTTTAAGGCCTAATATGACAGGGAGAACTCCAGACACTCTGACAAGGTTCTTTATGTCATTTCCCAGAATGTATTGAACTTCCTCTCGAACTCGGGCCAGTTTATCGGGACTCAGCTGATATGGATTCTGTTTTATTGATGGGGTCTCTCCTGCATCCACATCATGAAGGCATGTCCCTGCATACTCAAACTCCCTGAGCAGTTCGGTCATGTCTTCTTCTTTGTGTGCTTGCACACGAGCAGGGGAGAGACCTCATCCTGAGTGAGACACAGCCAGAGTGAGTGTGGGTGTTGGCAATTTGGTGCACAGTGGGAATTCGGTGCAGAGGGGAAGAGGTGCTCTTTGCATTTTTACTTTGCTATCCAACTTCTTAAATCTCCAGAGACCGGTCTTGCCCTGCTGCAGCAGTAGAGGCTACAAGGGAGAGGAGTGACTGGTAAATAGTGGGTAAATTTGGGTAAGTATTTACCACTTTTATCACTTATAGTTTAAGGTTTTTTTGTAGTTTACAGTTTGTATATTTTGTTGTAATGAGGATCAGGAAAGAAGGGCCCTAGAGAAATTGATTTAAAAGGTTTAATTTAAAGGGATAAGTCATGGCAGGAGAGCTCAAACCCATGGTGTGCTCTTCGTGCTCCATGTGGGAAGCCGGGGACATTTCCAGTGCCCGGGACCAGCATGTGAGCAGGAAGGTGTCCAGCTGCAGCTCCTGGAAGCTCGGGTTTCAGAGCTGGAACAGCAGCTGGGGACACTCTGGAGCATCCACAAGCCTGAGAGCATCATGGATAGCACGTTTAGAGAGGTGGTCACACCGCAGCTGAAGGGAATTGAGGAAGGAAGGGAATGGGTGACCACCAGGCAGTCCAAGAGAAACAGGCAGGTAGTTCAGAAGTCCCCTGGGGTCCCGTTCGTAAATTTAGGTATTCCATTTTGGAGGCTGATGAGGGTGCTGGTTCCTCCAGGGAGTGCAGACAGAGCCAAGCTTCTAGCACCACAAGCAGCCTGTCTGTAGAGGAGGGGAGGAAGGGAGTAAGAGCAATAGTAATAGGGGATTCAATAGTCAGGGGAACAGATAGGCGCTACTGTGGCCGTCAACGTGACCCCAGGATGGTGTGTTGCCTCCCTGGTGCCAGGGTCCGGGATGTCACTGAACATCCTGAAGGGGGAGGGTGATAAGGCAGATGTCATGGTACATGGTGTTATCAATGACATAGGTAGTAAAAGGGATGAGGTCTTGCATCAAGAACTCAGGGAGTTAGGCAGCAGACTAAAAAGCAAGACCTCTCGGGTTGTAATCTCTGGATTACTCCCAGTGCCACATGCTAGTGAGCACAGAAATAGGAGAATAGTGCAGATGAATACATGGCTTAAGAGTTGGTGCAGGAGGGAGGGTTTTAGATTCCTGGATCACTGGGACACTTTCGATCGAGTCACCTCTTACTCTTCTAAACTCCAATGGATACAAGCCTAGCCTGTCCAACCTTTCTTCATAAGACACCCCTCCAATTCCTGGTAACTGTCAGGTGAACCTTCTCTGAACTGCTTCTAATGCATTCACATCCTTCCTTAAATAAAGAGACCAATACTGTACACAGTACTCCAGATGTGGTCTCACTAGTGCCCTGTACAACTGAAGCATAACCTCCCTACTTTTGTATTCAATTCTCCTTGCAATAAACAATAATATTCTATTAACTTTCCTAATTACTTGCTCTTCCTGCATACTAGCCCTTTGTGATTCATGCACTAGGACACCCAGATCCCTCTGCATCTCACAGCTCTTCAATCTCTCACTATTTGGATAATATGCTTCTTTTTTATTCTTCCTGCCAAAATGGATAATTTTACACTTTCCCACATTTCCCCATTTGCCAGATCTTTGCCCACTCACTTAACCTATCTATATTCCTTTGTAGCCTCCTTATCTCCTCTTCACAACTTAATTTCCGACCTATCTTTGTGTAATCAGCAAATTTAGCAACCACACCTTTGGTCCATTCATTCAAGTCATTTATACAAATTGTAAACAGTTGAGGCATCAGCACTGGTCCTTGTGCCACAACGCTCGTTACATCTTGCCACCCTGAAAAACACCCATTTATGACTCCCTTCTGTTTCTTCTCAGCTAGCCAACCTGCTATCCATGCCAACATCTTACCCCCTACACCATGAGCTTTTATTTTCTGCAATAACTTTTGATGTGGCACTTTAACAAATACCTTCTGGAAACCTACAGGTTCCCCTTTATCCACAGAACATGTTACTTCCTCAAATAACTCCAATAACTTGGTTAAACATGATTTCCCTTTCACAGAGCCATGTTGACTCTGCCTGATTGCCTTGAATTTTTCTAAGGGCCCTTCTATAACATTTTTAATTGGAGATTTTAACATTTTCCCTATGACAGATGCTAAGCTAACTGGCCTGTAGATTCCTGCTTTCTATCTCCCTCCCTTCTTCAGCAAAGGATTTGCTATTTGCTACTTTCCAATCTCATGGGACCTTCCCCAAATATAGAAACTGTTGTAAAATTAAAACCAACGCATCAACTATCTCACTAGCCACGTCTTTTAAGACCCTAGGATAAAGGCCATCAGGACTCGGGAACTTGTCAGCCCAGAGCTCCAACAATTTGCTAAGCACCACTTCCGTGGTGATTGTAATTTTCCTGAGTTCCTCTCTCCCTTCCATTGCCCGATTTACAGCTATTTCTGGGATGTTACTGGTATCTTCTATTTTGAACAGGGACATGACTGCAGGATGACAAAGACTGATGCAGGACCGAATGTTCTCTTCTGGAGTCAAAGTCCAGTGGCAGAAATCTGAGTGAGCAGGGCGGCTGAAAACGTGGGATCTTGCTCTGTTCCGCTCATTAATTATGCATCCACAAGAAGCACATTGAAGCTCTTAGTGGTGCGGACAGTAGGATGGCTACCCCACCATCACCTCTTGGTTCCAACATCTGGGCGCCATATTCAACAGCACCAGGAGAACCATTCACCCATTGCAGGCCAGGACCTTCGGGTTCCTTAAAATGTCCAGGAAAAGACAGCAATTTTCATTCTCACAGTTCAGCAGTGCCACCCTGGAGATGTTCCTCCAGGCCATGGAGGAAAGATGGGAGGCCCTCTGTCTGAGGGATAGGAGCAGGAGGCCCTCCTGTCTGACAACACCGGCCTGGGAGGAGGTCGCCAGGGAGGTGTGTGCCTGTGGGGTCCACAAAAGCACCACCCTGCAGTGCATAATATGGATGAATGATCTGCTGTGCGCAGCCAAATTAAGTCAAACTTCTACTCACTGAAAACGTACACTCTGATAAGGAAATCAGGTAGTCTAAGGGTTAATGTGCACAGGAATTAATTCAAGGAGGAGATAGACATTTTTAATTAGTAACGGGTTGAAAGGTTATGGGGAGAAGGCGAGAAATTGGAGTTGAGGCCGAAACGAGATCAGCCATGATCGTAATGAATGGTGGGACAGGCTCGAGGGGCTGAATTGCCTACTCCTGCTCCTAATTCTTATGTTCTTATGTTATGTTCTTATGTTCTTAATGCAGGAGAAAAATGCCCATGACAAGCAAGAGAGAGTCAGGGCCAGAGAGAGCAACTTCACTCCATATGAGAGTTGGCAGGAGAGGGCACTGATCGTGCCTGTGTGGAAGGCGAGATCAGCCTCCCCCGACATACATAGCAAAATGCAGACAATGACTGAGGGATCTTTAATGTATGAGCCGGCCTAGTCACCAATTCTCTCTTCTCTCCATTCCAGGTATCAGCAAAAAAGGGGGAGGACCTCATCCTCCTCCAGAGGAAGCCCCAGTCCCCAGGCCACCTCAGAGGAGGAAGATGTTCCTGCACCTGTACAGCCATCATCGTGTCCACCTGCACCCTCCACCAGTGCAGGTACACGCACCTCAGTGGTACGTAGTTCAAGACTAGACTTGGGTTCACAATCTGGTGATCACCTCACAGACAGGGATCCACAGTAGGTGGAGGTAGTGACAGCTGAGATCTCTGGCACTCAGAGGATGATTGGTGTGGCACAGGGATTAGTGCTGGGGCATCAACGTTTTACAATTTATATAAATGACTTGAATGAAAGGGACCCAAGGTGTGGTTGCTCAATTTGCTGATGGCACAAAGACTGCTGGAGACCAATCGCCTGCAGAATCTGAGTCTGATGAAAAGCCTCTGCAGTCAGCCCTAGGACAAATGTTGTAGATGCTTAGAGAGGCAGAGGAACAACAGGTAGGATTGTCAGAGGCCCTCAGCAGAATGAGACGAATGATGGAGGAGTCCGTCTGTGTTCCTTCTGGTGTGTCTCACTCGTGAGCACATGGAAGTCTATTGGAAGGGTGGCGGCTGCCTTGGGGACACAGGTCCAGCACAGTTTCTGCTGCATTTGCACTGGAACCTGCACACCATCACTCTAGCCATGGGGTGTATTCCAACATATGAATTAGGAGCAGGAGTAGGCCACTCAGCTCTTCCAGCTTGATCCGCTAATCAATGAGACCATGGGTGATCTGATTGTAACGTGAACCACCTACCCCCAATGACCTTCCATCCCTATCCCTATTAAGAATCTACCTCCTTCTGCCTTAAAAATATTCAAAGACCCTGCTCCACTGCCTGAGGAAGAGAGTGCCAAAGACTCACTACCCTCTGAGAGAAAACATTTCTCCTCCTCTGTCTTAAATGGCTGACCCCTTATTTTAAAACAGTGACCCTGAGTTCTAGATTCCCCAACGAAAGGAAACATCCTCTCCACATCCACTCTATCAACACCCCTCAGGATCTTATATGATTCAATCAAGTCACCTCTTACTCTTCTAAACTCTAGCAGATACAAGTCTAGCCTGTTCAACCTTTCTTCATAAGACAACCTGCCTATTCGTGGTATTAGTTAAGTAAACCTTCTCCAAACCGCTTCCAATGCAATTACATCCTTCCTTAAATAAGGAGACCAACACAGTACTGCAGAATGCGGTCTCAGCAATGCCCTGACTAACTGAAGCATAACCTCCCTGCTTTTGTATTCAATTCCCCTCGCAATAAATGATAGCTTTCTATTCGCTTTCCTAATTACTTGCTGCACCTACATACCAGCCTTTTTCAATTCATGCAGTAGGACACCCTCTGAATCTCAGAGCCCCACAATCTCTCACCATTTAGATAATATGATTCTTTTTTATTTTTCCTGCCAAAATGAGCAATTTCACACTCTCCCACATTATACTCCATTTGCCAGACCTTTCCCCACTCATTTAATCTATCTATAGTCCTTTGTAACCTCCTTGTGTCTCTTCAAATCTTCCTACCTATCTTTGGTCATCAGTAAATTTAGCAACCACACATTTAGTTCCTTCATCCAAGTCATTCATATAAATTGTAAAAGTTGAGGTTCAGCATTGTCCTTGTGGCACACCACTCGTTACATCGTCAACTGGAAAAATACCTATTTATGCCTACTCTCTGCTTCCACCATACATCGCCCGGTTCCTCTTTATCCACAGCATATATTACTTCTTCAACAAGCTCCTATAAATTGGTTAAGCATGATTTCCCTTTCACAAAACCGTACTGACTCCTCCTGATTGTTTGGAAATAGAGATAATTTAAGTAAGTTATTTTGGTATTTCTCAGGGTTAGGAATGAGTTTTAACTTTAAAGTTTAAGTTTGATCTGTACTTCTGTACCTGTACTAAGAAAGTTCAAATGAAGTTTTAGTTTCACTTTAAAAGGCTGCTTGCATTTCTGATGGGACATTTACGACCCCGATAAAGTGAAAGTAAACACACAAAAGTAAATAGAACAGTGCTGTTGCCTAGCAACAGGGGGCCAGATAGGCAGGTTCCTCCCACAGACACACACACAGAAGAAGAAAGACAGTAGCTTGTTTTAGATGCTGTTTTTCAGTTCAGTTGGTTTGAAGGCAGCTGTGAAGCAGATGCAGCCTAAAAGGGGGCAGATAGCAAGTCCCAAGTTAAGAAAAACCCCAAAAGTCCAGGGGAGTGGAGGAAGAGAAATTCCAAAGAAGACCTTCTAATCAAAGGAAGGACAGGAACCTGGGAAAGGATCCTGTTAAGTGAAGTTAAGAGTGAGGGGCAGAGAGAAAGTTTCCAAGCTTCATACTTAAAGTGAGAATAGCTTGCAAGAAGCAAGAAGGTTCAAAGAGACACCTGAAGGTCTGTAATTCTTTGCTACGAGCATGTGAAGTGGTGGTGTACTGTTGCGACTGAATTGGTGGGAGAGAGTGCATGGAAGACAATTTGAGTGCATGTGGTGACCCAGGGAAGAGGAATATCAGGAGAGTTTGAAACCCTGGAGGTGAACCCTGGTGGAAGGTGTCTGAGAGAAAGTGTTGGTTTGGGAGAAGATTCCAAGGCGAGGTCCTGGAGAATGGAGATTAGAATCCCTAGTGTGAAGGACAGAATTCAAAGAGACTGAAAAAAAACAAAAAAACTGCGGATGCTGGAAATCCAAAACAAAAACAGAATTACCTGGAAAAACTCAGCAGGTCTGGCAGCATCGGCGGAGAAGAAAAGAGTTGACGTTTCGAGTCCTCATGACCCTTCGACAGAACTTGAGTTCGAGTCCAGGAAAGAGCTGAAATATAAGCTGGTTTAAGGTGTGTGTGTGGGGGGCGGAGAGATAGAGAGACAGAGAGGTGGAGGGGGTTGGTGTGGTTGTAGCGACAAACAAGCAGTGATAGAAGCAGATCATCAAAAGATGTCAACAACAATAGTACAATAGAACACATAGGTGTTAAAGTTAAAGTTGGTGATATTATCTAAACGAATGTGCTAATTAAGAATGGATGGTAGGGCACTCAAGGTATAGCTCTAGTGGGTTTTTTTTTATTTTATATAATGGAAATAGGTGGGAAAAGGAAAATCTTTATAATTTATTGGGAAAAAAAAAAGAAGGGGGAAACAGAAAGGGGGTGGGGATGGGGGAGGGGACTCACGACCTAAAGTTGTTGAATTCAATATTCAGTCCGGAAGGCTGTAAAGTCCCTAGTCGGAAGATGAGGTGTTGTTCCTCCAGTTTGCGTTGGGCTTCACTGGAACAATGCAGCAAGCCAAGGACAGACATGTGGGCAAGAGAGCAGGGTGGAGTGTTAAAATGGCAAGCGACAGGGAGGTTTGGGTCATTCTTGCGGACAGACCGCAGGTGTTCTGCAAAGCGGTCGCCCAGTTTACGTTTGGTCTCTCCAATGTAGAGGAGACCACATTGGGAGCAACGAATGCAGTAGACTAAGTTGGGGGAAATGCAAGTGAAATGCTGCTTCACTTGAAAGGAGTGTTTGGGTCCTTGGACGGTGAGGAGAGAGGAAGTGAAGGGGCAGGTGTTGCATCTTTTGCGTGGGCAAGGGGTTGTGCCATAGGAGGGGGTTGAGGAGTAGGGGGTGATGGAGGAGTGGACCAGGGTGTCCCGGAGGGAGCGATCCCTACGGAATGCCGATAAGGGGGGTGAAGGGAAGATGTGTTTGGTAGTGGCATCATGCTGGAGTTGGCGGAAATGGCGGAGGATGATCCTTTGAATGCGGAGGCTGGTGGGGTGATAAGTGAGGACAAGGGGGACCCTATCATGTTTCTGGGAGGGAGGAGAAGGAGTGAGGGCGGATGCGCGGGAGATGGGCCGGACACGGTTGAGGGCCCTGTCAACGACCGTGGGTGGAAAACCTCGGTTAAGGAAGAAGGAGGACATGTCAGAGGAACTGTTTTTGAATGTAGCATCATCGGAACAGATGCGACGGAGGCGAAGGAACTGAGAGAATGGGATGGAGTCCTTACAGGAAGTGGGGTGTGAGGAGCTGTAGTCGAGATAGCTGTGGGTGTCGGTGGGTTTGTAATGGATATTGGTGGACAGTCTATCACCAGAGATTGAGACAGAGAGGTCAAGGAAGGGAAGGGAAGTGTCAGAGATGGACCACGTGAAAATGATGGAGGGGTGGAGATTGGAAGCAAAATTAATAAATTTTTCCAAGTCCTGACGAGAGCATGAAGCAGCACCGAAATAATCATCGATGTACCGGAGAAAGAGTTGTGGAAGGGGGCCGGAGTAGGACTGCAACAAGGAATGTTCCACATACCCCATAAAGAGACAGGCATAGCTGGGGCCCATGCGGGTACCCATAGCCACACCTTTTATTTGGAGGAAGTGAGAGGAGTTGAAGGAGAAATTGTTCAGCGTGAGAACAAGTTCAGCCAGACGGAGGAGAGTAGTGGTGGATGGGGATTGTTCGGGCCTCTGTTCGAGGAAGAAGCTAAGGGCCCTCAGACCATCCTGGTGGGGGATGGAGGTGTAGAGGGATTGGACGTCCATGGTGAAGAGGAAGCGGTAGGGGCCAGGGAGCTGGAAATTGTTGATGTGACGTAAGGTGTCAGAGGAATCACGGATGTAGGTGGGAAGGGACTGGACAAGGGGAGAGAGAAGGGAGTCAAGATAACGAGAAATGAGTTCTGTGGGGCAGGAGCAAGCTGAGACGATCGGTCTACCGGGGCAGTTCTGTTTGTGGATTTTGGGTAGGAGATAGAAGCGGGCCGTCCGAGGTTGGGCAACTATCAGGTTGGAAGCTGTGGGAGGGAGATCCCCAGAGGAGATGAGGTCAGTGACAGTCCTGGAAACAATGGCTTGATGTTCAGTGGTGGGGTCATGGTCCAGGGAGAGGTAGGAGGAAGTGTCTGCGAGTTGACGCTCAGCCTCCGCGTGGTAGAGGTCAGTGCTCCAGACAACAACAGCACCACCCTTGTCAGCGGGTTTGATGACAATGTCAGGGTTGGACCTGAGAGAATGGAGTGCAGTAAGTTCAGAGAGAGACAGGTTAGAATGGGTGAGAGGAGCAGAGAAATTGAGACGACTAATGTCGCGTCGACAGTTCTCAATGAAAAGATCGAGAGAAGGTAAGAATCCAGAGGGAGGGGTCCAGGTGGAGGGAGAATATTGAAGATGGGTAAAAGGATCCGTTGAACTGGGAGAGGACTCCTGCCCAAAGAAGTGAGCCCGGAGACGAAGACGGCGGAAGAAGAGTTCAGTATCATGCCGAGCCCGAAATTCATTGAGGTGAGGGCGTAAGGGTATGAAACTAAGTCCTCTGCTGAGCACTGAACGTTCAGCATCGGAGAGGGGAAGGTCAGGGGGTATAGTGAATACACGGCTGGGGTTGGGATTGGAAGATGGGGTGGGGACGGAGGGACAGGCAGGGGTGGAGGGTCCTAGATGGGTGTTGGTGTCGATGAGTTGTTGGAGCTTGCGTTCCTTAGCACTTGAGAGAAAGAGAAAAAGTTTCTTGTTGAGGCGTCGGATGAGCCGAAGGATAAAATGAAACTGGGGGCACGCGCAGCTTTGAAAAAGGGTACGGCGGTGCTGCTGGAGGGAGAGGTCGAGTGTGTTCATATGGCGGCGCATGGCACTGAGAGTGGATTTCAGAATGTGACGGGAACAGCAGTCCGAGAAACGTTTTATGTCCCGGAGATACCTGTAATCCTGGGTGGGTTCGAAACATGAGGGGTGGAATTTCAGTTGAAATCCATGTGGGGTAAGTCGGAGACGGAGACAGTCACTGAGAAAGGAGATATGGCTGTGAAAGCGGGTTTTAGTAAACACCTTGTCAAACACTAGGAGAGAAATGGAAAGCAATGAAGGTGAACAAGGCAACAGAGAAATCCGGAAATCTTGTCGCAGAGAGGAACAGAACTTCTTCAAGGAGGTAGGCATTTCTTGAAGAGCAGTGGCAGTCAATTAAACACAGAGATAAAAACAAAAAAACTGCGGATGCTGGAAATCCAAAACAAAAACAGAATTACCTGGAAAAACTCAGCAGGTCTGGCAGCATCGGCGGAGAAGAAAAGAGTTGACGTTTCGAGTCCTCATGACCCTTCGACAGAACTTGAGTTCGAGTCCAGGAAAGAGCTGAAATATAAGCTGGTTTAAGGTGTGTGTGTGGGGGGCGGAGAGATAGAGAGACAGAGAGGTGGAGGGGGTTGGTGTGGTTGTAGCGACAAACAAGCAGTGATAGAAGCAGATCATCAAAAGATGTCAACAACAATAGTACAATAGAACACATAGGTGTTAAAGTTAAAGTTGGTGATATTATCTAAACGAATGTGCTAATTAAGAATGGATGGTAGGGCACTCAAGGTATAGCTCTAGTGGGTTTTTTTTTATTTTATATAATGGAAATAGGTGGGAAAAGGAAAATCTTTATAATTTATTGGGAAAAAAAAAGAAGGGGGAAACAGAAAGGGGGTGGGGATGGGGGAGGGGACTCACGACCTAAAGTTGTTGAATTCAATATTCAGTCCGGAAGGCTGTAAAGTCCCTAGTCGGAAGATGAGGTGTTGTTCCTCCAGTTTGCGTTGGGCTTCACTGGAACAATGCAGCAAGCCAAGGACAGACATGTGGGCAAGAGAGCAGGGTGGAGTGTTAAAATGGCAAGCGACAGGGAGGTTTGGGTCATTCTTGCGGACAGACCGCAGGTGTTCTGCAAAGCGGTCGCCCAGTTTACGTTTGGTCTCTCCAATGTAGAGGAGACCACATTGGGAGCAACGAATGCAGTAGACTAAGTTGGGGGAAATGCAAGTGAAATGCTGCTTCACTTGAAAGGAGTGTTTGGGTCCTTGGACGGTGAGGAGAGAGGAAGTGAAGGGGCAGGTGTTGCATCTTTTGCGTGGGCAAGGGGTTGTGCCATAGGAGGGGGTTGAGGAGTAGGGGGTGATGGAGGAGTGGACCAGGGTGTCCCGGAGGGAGCGATCCCTACGGAATGCCGATAAGGGGGGTGAAGGGAAGATGTGTTTGGTAGTGGCATCATGCTGGAGTTGGCGGAAATGGCGGAGGATGATCCTTTGAATGCGGAGGCTGGTGGGGTGATAAGTGAGGACAAGGGGGACCCTATCATGTTTCTGGGAGGGAGGAGAAGGAGTGAGGGCGGATGCGCGGGAGATGGGCCGGACACGGTTGAGGGCCCTGTCAACGACCGTGGGTGGAAAACCTCGGTTAAGGAAGAAGGAGGACATGTCAGAGGAACTGTTTTTGAATGTAGCATCATCGGAACAGATGCGACGGAGGCGAAGGAACTGAGAGAATGGGATGGAGTCCTTACAGGAAGTGGGGTGTGAGGAGCTGTAGTCGAGATAGCTGTGGGTGTCGGTGGGTTTGTAATGGATATTGGTGGACAGTCTATCACCAGAGATTGAGACAGAGAGGTCAAGGAAGGGAAGGGAAGTGTCAGAGATGGACCACGTGAAAATGATGGAGGGGTGGAGATTGGAAGCAAAATTAATAAATTTTTCCAAGTCCTGACGAGAGCATGAAGCAGCACCGAAATAATCATCGATGTACCGGAGAAAGAGTTGTGGAAGGGGGCCGGAGTAGGACTGCAACAAGGAATGTTCCACATACCCCATAAAGGGACAGGCATAGCTGGGGCCCATGCGGGTACCCATAGCCACACCTTTTATTTGGAGGAAGTGAGAGGAGTTGAAGGAGAAATTGTTCAGCGTGAGAACAAGTTCAGCCAGACGGAGGAGAGTAGTGGTGGATGGGGATTGTTCGGGCCTCTGTTCGAGGAAGAAGCTAAGGGCCCTCAGACCATCCTGGTGGGGGATGGAGGTGTAGAGGGATTGGACGTCCATGGTGAAGAGGAAGCGGTAGGGGCCAGGGAACTGGAAATTGTTGATGTGACGTAAGGTGTCAGAGGAATCACAGATGTAGGTGGGAAGGGACTGGACAAGGGGAGAGAGAAGGGAGTCAAGATAACGAGAAATGAGTTCTGTGGGGCAGGAGCAAGCTGAGACGATCGGTCTACCGGGGCAGTTCTGTTTGTGGATTTTGGGTAGGAGATAGAAGCGGGCCGTCCGAGGTTGGGCAACTATCAGGTTGGAAGCTGTGGGAGGGAGATCCCCAGAGGAGATGAGGTCAGTGACAGTCCTGGAAACAATGGCTTGATGTTCAGTGGTGGGGTCATGGTCCAGGGAGAGGTAGGAGGAAGTGTCTGCGTTCCCTGGCCCCTACCGCTTCCTCTTCACCATGGACGTCCAATCCCTCTACACCTCCATCCCCCACCAGGATGGTCTGAGGGCCCTTAGCTTCTTCCTCGAACAGAGGCCCGAACAATCCCCATCCACCACTACTCTCCTCCGTCTGGCTGAACTTGTTCTCACGCTGAACAATTTCTCCTTCAACTCCTCTCACTTCCTCCAAATAAAAGGTGTGGCTATGGGTACCCGCATGGGCCCCAGCTATGCCTGTCTCTTTATGGGGTATGTGGAACATTCCTTGTTGCAGTCCTACTCCGGCCCCCTTCCACAACTCTTTCTCCAGTACATCGATGATTATTTCGGTGCTGCTTCATGCTCTCGTCAGGACTTGGAAAAATTTATTAATTTTGCTTCCAATCTCCACCCCTCCATCATTTTCACGTGGTCCATCTCTGACACTTCCCTTCCCTTCCTTGACCTCTCTGTCTCAATCTCTGGTGATAGACTGTCCACCAATATCCATTACAAACCCACCGACACCCACAGCTATCTCGACTACAGCTCCTCACACCCCACTTCCTGTAAGGACTCCATCCCATTCTCTCAGTTCCTTCGCCTCCGTCGCATCTGTTCCGATGATGCTACATTCAAAAACAGTTCCTCTGACATGTCCTCCTTCTTCCTTAACCGAGGTTTTCCACCCACGGTCGTTGACAGGGCCCTCAACCGTGTCCGGCCCATCTCCCGCGCATCCGCCCTCACTCCTTCTCCTCCCTCCCAGAAACATGATAGGGTCCCCCTTGTCCTCACTTATCACCCCACCAGCCTCCGCATTCAAAGGATCATCCTCCGCCATTTCCGCCAACTCCAGCATGATGCCACTACCAAACACATCTTCCCTTCACCCCCCTTATCGGCATTCCGTAGGGATCGCTCCCTCCGGGACACCCTGGTCCACTCCTCCATCACCCCCTACTCCTCAACCCCCTCCTATGGCACAACCCCTTGCCCACGCAAAAGATGCAACACCTGCCCCTTCACTTCCTCTCTCCTCACCGTCCAAGGACCCAAACACTCCTTTCAAGTGAAGCAGCATTTCACTTGCATTTCCCCCAACTTAGTCTACTGCATTCGTTGCTCCCAATGTGGTCTCCTCTACATTGGAGAGACCAAACGTAAACTGGGCGACCGCTTTGCAGAACACCTGCGGTCTGTCCGCAAGAATGACCCAAACCTCCCTGTCGCTTGCCATTTTAACACTCCACCCTGCTCTCTTGCCCACATGTCTGTCCTTGGCTTGCTGCATTGTTCCAGTGAAGCCCAACGCAAACTGGAGGAACAACACCTCATCTTCCGACTAGGGACTTTACAGCCTTCCGGACTGAATATTGAATTCAACAACTTTAGGTCGTGAGTCCCCTCCCCCATCCCCACCCCCTTTCTGTTTCCCCCTTCTTTTTTTTTTTTCCCAATAAATTATAAAGATTTTCCTTTTCCCACCTATTTCCATTATATAAAATAAAAAAAAAAACCCACTAGAGCTATACCTTGAGTGCCCTACCATCCATTCTTAATTAGCACATTCGTTTAGATAATATCACCAACTTTAACTTTAACACCTATGTGTTCTATTGTACTATTGTTGTTGACATCTTTTGATGATCTGCTTCTATCACTGCTTGTTTGTCGCTACAACCACACCAACCCCCTCCACCTCTCTGTCTCTCTATCTCTCCGCCCCCCACACACACACCTTAAACCAGCTTATATTTCAGCTCTTTCCTGGACTCGAACTCAAGTTCTGTCGAAGGGTCATGAGGACTCGAAACGTCAACTCTTTTCTTCTCCGCCGATGCTGCCAGACCTGCTGAGTTTTTCCAGGTAATTCAAAGAGACTGGTTGGCCCATGGTGTGACAAGCGTCTGGGGAGAGTTCAGGAGAGATCCATAGCACTTGGTTGAGTTGCCATCTGTCACTTGGTTTCAGAGTGTGGTGTGTCTGACCACAGGGTACCTTAGGTTTACTTTGACTGTATACTTACTATGAACATTTGAGTACAAGATAGCTTTTGTAACTTGTGTTATCCTTACAAATCTGTATATATCTGTAAAGGTGTAGTTATGGGTGAAGGAATATTGTATAGTTAATCTTTTCTTGTTGAATAAATGTTGTATTCTTTTGTTAAAAGTTCATCAGCTGACTCCTGTGACTCTGTTCAGTAGCTACCCTCCGTATGTCTAAACAAACAAAAATAAAAGTTAGGATCTATCAAGCTGGGTTCCGCTCTGGGATCAGGCTTGTCCAGGGGGTTACCTCAGCTTGGATCACAACACTGATTTCCCTTAATTTTTCCAAGTGCCCTGCAATAACGTCTTTCATGATAGCTTCGAACATTTTCCTTACGGCAGATGTAAAGCTAGCTGGTCTGTCGTCCTCACACAGAGGACTACGAGGATAGCATGTTTAAGGAGGTGGCCATACCACAGGACAGAAGCGTACAGCCAGCGAGGTAATGGGTGACCGTCTGGCAGTCTAAGAGAACCAGGCAGGTAGTGCAGGACTCTCCTGAGTCTATCCTGTTGCTAATCGGTTTTCCATTTTGAATGCTGCTGAGGGCAATGGTTCCTCAGGGTAGTGCAGCGAGAGTCAAGCCTGTGGCACAACTGTACAGTGGGGGAGGAAGGAGAATGGAAGGGCATTAGTGATAGAGGATTCCATAGTCAGAGGATCAGACAGGCGTTACTGCAGCAGTAAACGTGACTCCGGGATGGTATGTTGCCTCCATGCTGCCAGGTCAAGGATGTCATGGAATGGCTGCAGGTCCTCCTTCAGGGGGAGGGGGATCAGCCAGAAGTTGTGGTCCACTTTGGTACCAATGACATAGGTAGGAAGAGGGATGAGGTCCTGAAAACAGATTTCAGGGCGTTAGAAAGGAAATTAAAAAGCAGGACCTCAAGAGCAATAATCTCAGGATCACTCCCAGTGCCACGTGCTAGTGAGCATAGGAATAGGAAGTTTGAGCGATTAAATACGTGGCTGGAGAACTGGTGTAGGAAGGAGGGCATCAGATTTCTGAGGCATTGGGACCAGTTCTGGGGCAAATGGGACCTGTACAAGCTGGACAGATTACATCTTAACATGACTGGGACTGTTATACTCGCAATGAGATTTGCTTGTGCTGTTGGAGTGGGTTTAAACTAGCTTGTCAGGGGGCTAGAAACCTGAGGGGTGGCCCAGATTGAAAGAAAGTTGGTACCAGGAAACTGTAGTGAGACTAGAAGGCAGGAGACACTAAGCAGAGCATTGAGTATGCTTCGAATGCGGAATGATGTCAGAAAGACACAGTTAAGGTCACTCTACCTGAGTGTTTGCAGCATTCGCAATAAGGTAGATGATCTTAAGGCAAAAATAGAGGTAAATGGGTACGATATAATTGCCATTACGGAAGCATGTCTGCATGGTGACCAAGACTGGGAACTGAATATTTAAGGATATTTGACGTTTAGGAAGGACAGACAAGAAGGGAAAGGAGGTGGAGTTGCACTGAGAATAACGGGTCGTATCAGTGCATTGGTAAGGTCCGAGTTGCTGTGGCAACTCTGATCGGAAGAAGATTTGTGGAATCTGTTTGGGTGGAGCTAGGAAACAGCAAAGGGCAGCAGACATTGGTTGAAGTTATTTATAGGCCACCAAACATTAGTGGTAATGTGGGGCATGGTATTAATCAGGGGATGAGGGAAGCATATAGTATGGGCAATACAGTAATCATGGGTGACTTCAATCTGTATTTAGGCTGGGTAAACCAACTGAGCACTAAAGCTGTGATAGACAAGTTTCTGGAGTGTGTTAGGGGTGGTTTTCTAGAGCAGTATGTTGAGGAGCTGACTAGAGGACAGACTATTTTAGATCTCGTATTATGCAATGAAAAAGAGCTTATTAATAATCTTTTTGTAAAATAATCTTTAGGGATGAGTGACCACAATGTGATTGAATTTTACATTATGTTTGAAAGTGAGGTAGTTCACTCTGAAGCAAGGGTGTTAAAGTTGAATAAAGGAAATTACTGTAAGAAAGTTGAATTGGAGAAATTAATGGGACTGAAAGTTGGTAAGTCCCCAGGGCCTGATATTCTGCATCCCAGAGAGTTGAAAGAAGTTGCTATAGAGATAGTGGATGCATTGGTGATTATTTTCAAAAATTCTATAGATTCTGGAATGGTCCCTGAAGATTGGAAGGTAGCAAATGTTGCCCCACTATTTAAGAAAGTAGAAAGAGAGAAAACAGGGAACTACTGACCTGTTAGCCTTAAATCAACAGTATGGAAAATGCTAGAATATATTATAAACGATGTGATAAATGGATATTTGGATAATCATGATCTGATTGGGCATAGTCAGTGTGGATTTGCAAATGGGAAATCATTTTTGACAAACTTGTTGGAAATATTTGAGGATGTTACGAACCAAATTGATAAAGGAGAGTCGATGGGCGTAGTACACTTGGATTTTCAGGAGGCTTTTGATAAAGTCCCCCACATGAGGTTGATTAGCAAATTATGGGATAGGAGGCAATACACTGACACAGATTAAGGATTGGCTAATAGGCAGAAAACAGGGATAGATGGGTCATTCTTGTGGTGGCAGGCTGTGACTAGTGGGTTACTGCAAGGATCAGTACTTGGGCCCCAGCTGTTCACAATATATAACAATGATTTGGATGTGGGGGCCAAATGCAATATTTCCAAGTTTGCAGATGATTACAAAGCTAGACAGGAATGTTTGTTGTGAGGAAGATGTAAAGCTGCTACTGGAGGATTTAGACAGACTTAGTGAGTGGGCAAGAACATGGCAAATGGAATATAATGTGGAAAAATGTGAGGTTATTCACTTTGGTAGAAGGAACAGATGTGCAGTGTATTTCCTAAATAGTAAGAGATTAGAAAGTGTAGATGTGCAAAAGGACTTGGGTGTCCTTGTCCATATGTCACTGAAAGCTAACATACAGGTGCAGCAGGCAATTAGGAAGGCTAATGGAATGTTAGCCATTATCACAAGAGGATTTGAGTACAGGAGTAGCAAAGTCTTGCTTCAATTGTATAGAAGCTTGCTTAGACCACACCTGGAGTACTGTGTGTAGTTTCAGTTCCCTCACCTCAGAAAGGATATTATTGCCATAGAGGGAGGGCAACGAAGGTTCACCAGACTTGTTCCCGGGATGACAGGACTGTCTTATGAAGAGAGATTGGGGAAACTGGGCCTGGATTCTCCAGAGTTTCAAAGAACGTGAGGTAATCTCATTGAAAGCTACAAAATACTGAAAGGAATACACAGGGTAGTTGCAGTCAGACATCTACCCTGGTTGGGGAATCTAAAACCAGGGGAAACAATTTCAAAATAAGGAGGAAGCCACTTAGGACCCAGACGGGGAGAGATTTCTTTACTCAGAGGGTTGTGAATCTTTGGAATTCTCTACCCCAGAGGGCTGTGGAATCTCAGTCATTCAGTATGCTTAAGGTAGAGATTGATGGATTTCTGATTAACAAGAACGTAAAGCGTTATAGGGATAGTGTGGGTCAAAGACATTGAAGTGTTCAATCTGCCATGATTGTATTGAATGGCAGAGCAGGCTCGATGAGCTGAATGCCCTTTTCCTGTTCCTATGTTTCTAACTGGTTAACACATGATTTCCCTTTTACAAAACCATGTTGGCTCCGCCTGATTGCCTTGAATTTATCTAAGTGCTCTGCTGTTACATAATTAATAATAGCTTCTAACATTTTCCCTATGACAGATGTTAGGCTAACTGGCCTGTAGTTTCCTGCTTTCTGTCTGCCTCCCTTTCTGAATACCTTGATGATCTTATTTGGCACCAACCAGACAGCAAGCTATACTAGTCTCAAATACAGTTACATTTGCTATTTGCCAATCTACGGAATGTTGGAAATCAAAACCAATGCATCAACTATCTCACTGGCCACTTCTTTTAAGACTCTAGGATGACGTCCATTAGGACCCGGGGACATGTCAGCCCGCAGTTCCGTCAATTTGCTCAGTAACACTTACTTGGTGATTGTAATTTTCCTGCATTCCTCCCACCCTTCCATTTCCCAATTTGCAGCTATTTCTGGGATCTATAGTGAAGACTGATGCAAAATACCGGTCCATCTGCCGTTTCCTTATTTTCCAGTAATAATTCCCCAGATTCACTTTCTTTAGAATCAGTGCTCACTTCAACATTCATCATATTAAGATCGCTGCTACCTAGGGTCTTTATTAGTTAATCCTGTCTTGTTGCACAATACCAGGTCCAGTATACCTTGCTCTCTGGTTAGTGCCAAAATGTGCTGTTCTAAGAAACCATCCCAAAAAGATTCTATAAATTCCTCATCTAGACTACGTTTGCCCATTCAAATATCTCAGTCGGTATGCAGATTAAAATCCCCATGGTGATTGCTGCACCTCATCGATCTTCCTCCAGGTGTCCCTTCTTCTCAAGGAGTCAGAGAGGGTTTCTTCAGCCTCACAGGGAAGAAGAGTGCCAGCCAGGCACCCGGGGGAATCCTCCCACGACACTGCAAGAGTGCCCTGCCGCTCCAACTCCCCTCTGCCAGTGACCCCACCTCCTTCGCCAGGTCAGTCGAGGAGGGCCCACCTGCTCCAGAGCAGGAGATACTTAGCAGGATGGGGCCCTCAAGGCTTTGGGCCTTCACAGGATGCCCACCAAAGTCATCTCAGACAATAAATGTAGCAGTCAGTAGGTTGTCTCTGCCTCTGCTGCAGATGTCGGGGATGCATCGGGTTAGGAAAATTACAATGTGTTGAATGCACGGTGCCATGGGTATTCACTCATTGTGTATACTTTGCACTTTTGTAAAGAGATCAGCTTCATTCCATCTCCAAGTCTCATGGATTCAATGGATGTTCCAGTGATGCAATGTTCCCCGTGCATTCAAGCATCAAACATGTCCCCTCAACAAATTCCCATCTGGAACATTGTTTTTATTCATTCAAGGGATGTGGGCCTCACTGGTAAGGCCAGCATTTATTGCCCATTCCTTGAGAAGCTGGTGGTGAGCTGCCTTCTTGAACCACTGCAGTCCATGTGGTGTAGGTACACCCACAGTGCTGTTAGGGAAGGAGTGCCAGGATTTTGACCCAGCGACAGTGAAGGAACGGTGATATCTTTTCGTCAGGATGGTGAGTGACTTGGAGGGAAACTTCCAGGTGGTGGAGTTGTCATGTATCTGCTGTCCTTGTCCTTATAGTTGGTACTAGTTGTAGGTTTAGAAAGTGCTATCTAAGGAGCCTTGATGAGTTCATCTTCTAAATGGTACACACTGCTGCCACTGTGCGTTGGTGGCGGAGGGAGTGAATGTTTGTGGCTGTGGAGCCAATCAAGTGAGCTGCTTTGTCCTGGATGGTGTCAAGCTTTCTGATTGTTGTTGGAGCTGCACTCACCCAGGCAAGCAGGGAGTATTCCATGATGGTTGGCAGGCTTTGGGGAATCAGGAGGTGAATTACTGCCACAAGATTCCTAGTCTCTGACCTGCTGTTGCAGCCACAACATTTATATGGCTAGTCCAGTTCAGTTTCTGGTTAATGGTAACCAGCAGGATGTTGATAGTGGGGTTTCAGCGATGGTAATGCCATTGAATGTCAAGTGGCGATGGTTAGATTCTCGCTTGTTAGAGATGGTCATTGCTAGACAATTGTGTGGCATGAATGTTACTTGCCACTTGTCAGCTTAAGCCTGGATATTGTCCAGGCTCTGCTACATTTGGACATGAGCTGCTTCAGTATTTGAGGAGTAACAAATTGTGCAATCATCAGCGGACATCCTCACTTCTGACCTTAGGATGGAAGGAAGGTCATTGAAGAAGCAGCTGAAGATTATTGGGTCTAGGACAGTACCCTGAGGACCTCCTGCAGTGATGTCCTGAGCTGAGATGACTGGCCTCCAACAACACAGCCGTCTTCCTTTGTGCTAGATATGACTCCAAACAGTGGAGAGTTTTCCCCCTGATTCCCTTTGACTCCAGTTTTGCTAGGGCTCCTTGATGCCACGCTCGGACAAATGCAGCCTTGATGTCAAGGGCAGACACTCTCACCTCACCTTGAGAGTTCAGCTCTTTTGTCCATGTTTGAACCAAAGCTGAGTGGTGCTGGCGAAACCCAAAATGGGCATCAGTGAGCAGGTTATTGCTCAGCTAGTGCCACTTGATAGCACTGTTGATGACCCCTTCCATTACTGATGATCGAGAGTAGACTGATGGGGCACTAATTGACCAGATTGGATTTGTCCCTCTTTTGTGTACAGTACATACTTGGGCGATTTTCCACATAGCCGGGTGGATGCCAGTGTTGTAGCTGTACTGGAACAGCTTGGCCACGGGCGCGGCAAGTTCTGGAGCACGTCTTCAGCAATATTGCCGAAATGTTGTCAGGGCTCATAGCCTTTACAGTATCCAGTGTCTTCAGCCATTTCTCGATATCATATGGAGTGAATCAATTTGGTTGAAGTCTGATGCTGGTGACCTCTGAAGGAGGTCGAGTTTGGCTAAAGATTGTCGCGAATGCTTCAGCCTTTTCTTTTGCACTGATGTGCCGGGCTCCTCCATCATTGAGGATGGGGATATTTGTGGAGTTGTTTAATTGTCCGCCACCATTCACAACTGGATGTGGCAGGACTGCAGAGCTTAAATCTGTTCCGTTGGTTGTGGAATCTCTTAGCTTTGTCTATCACTTGCTGCTTATGCTGTTTGGCACACAAGTAGTCCTGTCTTTTAGCTTCACCAGATTTGCACCTCATTTTTATTGAACCAGGGTCAATCCCCTGGCTTGGTGGTAATGGTAGCGTGGGGGATAGGCTGGCTAATGAGGTTTCAGATCGTGGTTGAGCACAACTTTCTGCTGCTGATTGCCGACAGTGCCTCATGATTGCCCAGTCTTGAGTTGCTACATCAGTTTGAAGTCTATCACATTTAGCACAGTGGCAGTGCCACACAACATGATGGGAGGTATCCTCCATGTGAAGATGGGACTTTGTTTCCACAAGGACTGTCACTCCTACCGATACTGTCATAGACAGATGCATCTGCAACAGGCATGTTGGTGAGGATGAGGTCAAGTATGTTTTTCCCTCTTGTTGGTTCCCTCACCACCTGCAGTAGACCCAGACTAGCAGCTATGTTCTTGAGGATTCGACAAGCTCGGTCAGTTGTGGTGCCCTTGCCACCCTCAGTGCTTCTTCCAATTGGTGTTCACCATGGGGGAGCACTGATTCATTAGCAGAGGGTGGGCAGTAAGTGTTAATCAGCAGGAGGTTTCCTTGCCCATGTTTGACCAGATGTCATGAAACTTCATGGGGTCTAGAGTCAATTTTGCTGATAAGTGGCAAGTAATATTGGTACCACGCAAGTGCCTGGCAATGTCCATCTCCAACAAGATCTCCCCTTCACATTCAATGGCATTACCATTGCTGAATCCGCATGTTATTGGGGTCCACAATCACGATTCTCGATATCCCATGGACTGAATGAAATAGCTGTGATGCTGGGGACCTCAGAAGGATGCCAACGGATGATCCACTGATGATGGCTTACTCCTACTTCTATTTACGCTGTGACCCAGCAACTAATTTTATTTTAACTATAGTTTTCAGAAACAATTGCTTTTCAACCCTACAATTTGAGGTGGCTCATCCGACAAGGACATAAAGAAACCCTCTCACTGATACACTGCAAAGTACATGCTTCATATTTTGGAAGATCCATACACTTAGCAATTTATACTTGCAGTCGCTTGGTAGTACAGAACTTAAGTATTGATGAAAAAAGACATTTTTGTCGAAGCTTTTCATCTTGAATTCATCAGGACAATTCGCAAATGTAAAGGGAACAACAATTTATACTGTATGAGGAGAGAGTGTTGATTGGGCTTTTTCAGCAATTTACACTTGCATATGCCAAGACAAGTTACATTTATTAAAAGCAGATAACTTACATATGCTGATGTTACACTGTCAGCTCAATGATCTAAATACAAGATCACCCAGTTATTCTCATCCACAACATCATTCAAAGAAGAAATGAGCAAATGTTTTCTTTAATAAACACCAAGGAAATGTAACAATAAAGTCTAACACTGAATATCTACAACTGAATATAAAAACTAAACATTTTTACAATTTAATCATGAGAACTTTTGACACAAGCTTCCCTTTCCCTTTCTAATTAATTCTTAGGATATGGGTGTCAATGGCAAGATCAGTATTACTTGCCCATCCTAAGCTGCCAAGGTGGTGGTGACCTGCCTTTTGAATCACCGATAATGGTTTGGATCAGGAGTGTCATATTGGCCTAAGTGAGTAAGGGTAGCAAGTTTCCGAAGGACCTTTAGAGAAGCTTTTTTTTAAAAATAACAATCAGACAGATTCACAGTCATTTTAGTGAGACTAGCTTTTTATTTACATACTAAACTGCAACAACACCAGCATCTATCTGATAAAGTGGAAAATTGCCCAGGTAGATCCTGTTCACAAAAAGCAGCTCCAATCCAATCCGACCATCAATCACCCTTCAGTCTACTCTCGATCATCTGCAAAGTGATGGAAGGTGTTGTCAGCAGAGCTATCAAGCAGCACTTATACAGCAATAAGCACCTCACAAAAAATAAGCTTGGGTTCCATTAGGGCCACTTGGCTCCAGCTTTCATTACAACCTTGGCCCAAACATGGATCAAAGAGCCGAGTGGAAGTGACTGCCCTTGACATCAAGGCATATTTAACTGAGTGTGCCATCAAGAAGCTTTAGTCAAATTGAAGTCAATGGGAATCGGGGAAAACTCTCTACTGGTTGGAGTCATACCTAGCACAAAGGAAGATGGTTGTGGTTGCTGGAGGTCAATCATCTCAGTCTCAGGACATTGTGGTGGGATTGAAACTCACCTGTTCTCTGTCCAGTCATTGGGAATACTGGTCCAGGAACCTAACCACTATATTACCAGAACCACTTACTAACATGAAGATCAGTGATAATTCACAATGAGAAACCGTCTCTATTGGGGGTACTGTAAAGAAGTTGTTTTTCTGCAGTGTGGAAGCAACAAATAAGAAAAGAAACCAAAACACTTCACAGTTTCCAAAACCCATGAATAAGAACCAAATTACATAGGCAGATATGGGAGGCTGCAGCCTGACATGTAATACTGTGACATTCAGAGGTCCCTGTTAAACTCCCCAAGCTCTGATACCTGTGCTCTCTCCCCTAGTAGAGTCTCCCAGCACCTGGGATTTCACTCCCATCCCTCGGACACTTACACCAGGACATAACGAATGATCTCACTCAGGTCATATCCTGTCACTGCAAAGGCAGTTCCTTCGGGGTCACAGAATTTGGCTCCGCAGATCTGAACATCAGTTACACATTCCATGTGCTCGTGCTCCACCTGAGAAGAAAAGGTGTCTCATTATATCCTTGGAAAGTCATGAGCTGGAGATAACATTTCTGGCTCAGCCTTTGCCTTCATATTTGATGGATCTCAATCTGCAGCATCCTTGTTACAGCTACATTCCAGGCCTCAATCACAGTCCCAGGCTCAACATTCTAGGCCTCAATCAACAGCCCAGGCCTCTCCATTCCAGGCTCAATCAAAGACCAGGCCTCTCCATTCTAGGCCTCAATCACAGTCCCAGCCTCTCCAACCTAGGCCTCAATCGCAGCCTCGGCCTGCAGTCAGGTGTCTGAAATGATATATCAGTAGAAAGCAGAGATCTAGCACTACTGGAATTAGGTAAGTGGTTTGGCACAGCCCTGACCGATTGACCAGTATGCAACATGGAATATATAAGCTAGGGATAAACTACTGAATGTAAACATGCTTTAAACCTTCTTGAACTTAACATTTGATTTAGCATAATGGTGCAATGAGCAACACTGAGCCCTACTTACCTCGATGGTGTTGGACTCTGGGTTCCGATAGATTCTCCAGATCCTGAGAAATGAATCCTCACCCCCTGACAGCAGCTGTGTGGAGACAGGGAGTTCATTATTTGATGTGAACGATCTGACTGGTTAAGGGAGCCACAAAGCAGACAGAGCAGGCAGCCTGTCAGTATCAGACAGACAGAAATAGAAAGCAGCTTGAGGTTACCTTTCCACTTTCAGAGGCAATATCAAGTGTGCAGATCCAGCGTGTGTGAGCGTTCACTTCCACGTGTAATGTACCGGTCGTTGCGTCGTAAATCAAGATCTGGCCACTCCCATAGCCGGCTGTGATGATCCCACTCCACATCTTCACAGATGAGCAAGTGCTCCTGGGAACAGGTAATGATCAGCTGGTTAGTACTGATGGTGGTGGGTCACAATCCCCTGGTACTACTGGAAGAGAACCAGGCAACTGTGCCAGTGTTTTGATCAATACCGTTCCCTCTAAACATCACCAAAAAGCAGCATGCTCCTGTAAAATTACTGTCTACGAACTTCAGAGCACTCCAAATAAATCACTTTGAGACAGTTCAATGAGATAAGATATAAATGTAAGTGGCCATTATTGCACTATGTGGAGTTTGTATGTCCCAAGCCAGGTAAGGCTATCATAGTGAACCAGCTGAGTTTGCATGACAAAAAAAAACCCTACCTCGTTATGTTGAGATTTGAACTCACAAGCTCTGCGTCACTGGTTCAGTATTTGAGACACTAAACACCCTTGACAGTCTCTCTCTAACAGCACAATCAGTAATTATCAATAAGCTTCCTGTTACTCTATTAGCTGATACCCTGACTGTTGGAATGAGAGAAAGACTTGAACATCACTTACCCATAAGCTGCAATCTTGTAAATTAATTTAAAGTCTTCCCCTGATTTCCAGATACACAGGATCCCAGAGTCATCAGCTGTCACCAGATCTGCAGTACACTCCTATAGATTCAAACCAGCATCAGTCAATCCCAGTACAGCATTTTATCACTGGAAACACAGGAATAACTGGGATTATTTGGTAGAATGCTGGATCAGGACTCATGCTGCACCTGTGCCAAGAGCCCTGCTTAACTGCCTTGCCTGACCTCCCAGATGGCACATACTTAGATCCGATTGTACCTAAAGCACCTTCAATAGGTTAATCGAATGCTGGCTTTCATCTCAGCAAGGATTGTTTGCAAAAGTGAGACTATGGTTGGGATTTTCTGGCCCCGTATTGGTGGAATGTGCCTAGGGAGATTTGGCAGCCAGCCAAAAGTCCATAGACTTTCAGCAGGGCCAGACAATCCCAGCAGTGGGCGAGCTGGAAAATCCCGCCCTATGAGTTATGCATCAGCTCTGGTCAGACCCCATGTGGAGTACTGCAGTCAGTCTGGGCATCCCATCTCAGAAAACATATATTGGCCTTGGATGGGATACATTGCAGATACGCCTGAATTAGACTGGGCTAAAGATTAAATTGTCAGAACAGGTTACATTAATAGAACTTGTATTCCTTCAAGTTTAGAGGGTCTACTAGAGATCTAATAGAGATGTTTAAGTGATTGCGATTTGATAGTTTTTTTAGATCATTCACTCATGGAGCTTTGGCATCATGAGCAAGACCAGCCTTTGTTGTCCATCCCTAATTGCCCTTAAGAAGGTCATGCTGAGCCGCCTTCTTGAGACACTGCAATCCATCTGGTGCAGGTACACCCATAGTGCAGTAAGGGAGGGAATTCCACAATTTTGACCCATTGACTGTTAATATTGTCCTGGGTCATCAGCCTGGGTTTTCTGGCCCCCGCCACGGGGGTTGTGGCGGCCCAGCCGAAAGTCCATTCACTTTTGGCGGGCCTTGACAATCCCGGCAGCATGTGGGGCTGGAAAATCCTGCCTATCGTTTTTAGAAGCTTGCCCACCTCTGAGGTTGAACTGACTGCTGCTGGTTTTATCCTTACACCTTTTTTTGAATGAGGGTGTAACGGTTACAATTCTCCAGTCCTCTGGTGTCACCTGGTATCTAAGGAGGATTTGGAAAATTACAGCCAGTGTCTCCACAATTTCCACCCCAACTTCCCTCAAAAACCAAATGTTCCCAAAGACTTCACATCTAGGATTGTACTGTCACCTTATCCTCAGAACAATCACACGCAACCTCAGTGATCGGGTCCCTGTGCTGCTCCAGCACTTCAGACACGGTGATGTTTGTTCCTTTCGGAGGGATATTGAAGACGAGGATGGATCCTGCTGAGGAGCCTATAATGAAAGAAATACACACTTAGGACGCCTCAGGAATGGAGGAGTTAGGGAGCAAAGTATAAAACACTGCAGGTTGCAAACTGAAGCAAAATCGGAGAAATGTGGGAAACACCAGCAGGTAAGGCATTGTCTGAGAAGAGATTAGCTACAGAGTTTGTGCATTCAAAGCATGAACTTGTTTGTTCTCCACAGATGCTGTCTGACCCATTGAATGTTCCCAACATTATGTCTGTGTCAGGTGAGAGAGCACCAGTACTGTGGAACAACTTGGAAGCAACACTGAGGGTGGCAAGGACACAGCATATACTCTGGGCAGGGAAATTCAATGTCCATCATTCAGGAACCAACAAGTGGGAAACCTACTTGACCTTTCCCTCATCAATCTGTCACAGATCTATCTGTCAATGTAGTAAAGGTAGGAGAAACCACCGCACAGTCTCTGTGAAGACAAAGTCTCAACTTGACACTGAGCATACCCTCAGTGTGCACTATCACTATGCTAAGCGGGATAGATATTGAACAGATTTAGCAGCTCAAAACTGTGAATCCTTGAGGAGTTGTGGGCCATCAGCAGCAGAAGAATTATATTCAATCACAATCTGTAACCTGCATACCCCCCGCTCTGCCATTACCACCAAGGTGGGAATCAACCCTGGTGCAATGAAGAGTGCAGGAGGGCATGCCAGGAGCAGCACCAGGCATACCTAAAAATGAGATGTCAGCCTGGTGAAGCTATAACACAGGAATACTTACATGCCAAACAGCAAAAGCAGCAAGTGATAGGCAGAGCTAATTGATCCTACAACCAAAGGAGCAGATCCAAGCTCTGCACTCCTGCCACATCCAGTCTTGAATGGTGGTGGACAATTAAACTGCTAACTGGACAAGGAGACTCTAAAATATCCCCATCTTCAGTGATGGGGGAGCCCAGCATATAGTGCAAAAGACAAAACTGGAAGATTTATAACCATATTCAGCCAGAAGTTCCAAATGGATGACCCATTTTCTGAGTTCCCCAGCATCAGTGATGCCAGTATCCAGCCAATTCAATTCACTCCATGTGAACACAAGAGGGGACATCAGGGTGACTGCTCTTGACATCAAGGCAGCATTCGATGGAATGTGGCATCAAGAAGCCCGAGCAAAACTGGAGTCAATGGGAATGGTGGGGGGGACGACTCTCCTCTGCTTGGAGTCATACCTAGCACGAAGGAAGATGGTTGTGGTTGTTGGAGGTCAGTCATCTCAGCTCCAGGACATCACTGCAGCAGTTCCTCAGGGCAGTGTCCTCGGCCCAACCATCTTCAGCTGCTTCATCAATGAACTTCCTTCCATCATAAGATCAAAAGTGGGGATGTTCACTGATGATTGCACAATGTTCAGCAACATTTGCAACTCCTCAGATACTGAAGCAGTCCATGTGCAAACGCAGCAAAACCTGGGCAATATCTAGGCTTAGGCTGACAACTGGCAAGTAATATTTGTGCCACACAAATGCCAGGCAATGATCATCTTCAACAACAGAGAATCTAACCATCTCTCCTTGACATTCAATGGCACTACCATCACTGAATCCCCCACTATCAACATCCTGGGGGTTACCATTGACCAGAAACTGAACTGGACTAGCCATATAAATACTGTGGCTGCAAGAGCAGTTCAGAGGCTAGGAACCCTGCAATGAGTAACTCACCTCCTGACTCTCCAAAGCCTGTTCACTGTCTACAAGGCACAAATCAGGAGCGTGATGGAATATTTTCCATTTGCTTGGAAACAACATTCAAGTAGCTTGACACCATTCTGGACAAAGCTGAACACTTGATTGGCACCTTATCCACCAACTTAAATATTCATTCTCGCCACCACTGATGCGCAGTAGCAGCAGTGTTTACCCTATGCAAGATGCACTGCAGCAACTCACCAAGGCTCATTTGACAGGACCTTCCAAATCCACAATACCTACCACCTAGAAGGTCAAGGGCAACAAATGCATGGGAACATCACCGCCTGCAAATTCCCCTCCAAGCCACTCACCATCCTGACTTGGAAACATATTGCCGTTCCTTCAGTGTTGCTGAGTTAAAATCCTGGAACTCCCTCCCTAACAGCACTGTGGGTGTACCTACACCACATAGACTGCAGCGGTTCAAGAAGACAGCTCACCACCACCTTCTCAAGGGCAACTAGGGATGGGCAATAAATGCGGGCCCACCCAGCGAAGCCCACATCCCTTCAATGAATAAAACAAAACTCTACCCACCCAACAACATCGATCTGGTATTAACATTTTCATAGTCAGAAGGAAACCAAGGGAAAAAAGAGAGCAGATTGAAGAAGATTGATGCAGCAGATGGCAGAGAGAAAGGGTGGAGGTATGAGAGAGAGAGCAACTAGTGAAATAAGCAGGCAGGGAGGAATTCAGTTGTTCGAAGAATCACAGATTGTTGAAAAAGCTCGAAAAATAAAAGAATGTCGAGCTGGATGATCCAAATATGCCAGGTGGCAATGTTAGCTCACAGAACACTGATGTTCAAGTCAGAGTTCTGGCATGAGCAGCACTTACTTGGAGACACAGGGAGATATGATCTGGCCTAAGAGGCAGCAGATTACCATTGTAAAGATCAGGGTTGAGGTGGGGAAATGGGTCCTGTACCACAGGATAGACTATAATCACACAATGTTAACACACATCTGGCCTCCCAATTCATGGTACCAATACCTCCCAACTACAAGACACAACAGCAAAGATACTTAAAATTTGATAGGAAGAAAGTTATAAGATATTTCACACAGGTCAGTACACAAGTTCAAATGTTCATAAAGGGATCGGAGCCCATTCAAGGTGATCTAGCTGACTTAATAACTGTTGACAATTGACAGATCAGAACCACATTGTCCATGTGTTCCACTTATATCAATACTGTGAAAGAGGATATGGACTGGGACTGATGAACAACCAAGCTAAGACCAACAGACCATTTCCAATGATTGTGGGTCTAGTACAAGGGGACATAGATAGAAGATTAAATGCAAATGATTTTGGACAGAGAGTAGGAGAAATGTTTATTTATACAGAGGGTTGAGGGACTGTGGAAGGCAACACTGGAGTCGGTGACTAAAACAGAGGCCATGCCGGATGTTCACAATAGGTTGGAAAGGTGAGTGAAGCAAAGGAATGCAGGTCCATTGCAAACATGTGGGATTAGGATTACTGCTTGTGTGGAGGATAAATACTAACACTGACTGGTTGGGCATTATGGCCTGTTTCCATTGTTATCATTTGTGTGAAAATATGGGAACAGTACTCACCCACACAGATAAAGTGGCTCCTTGTTGCTGCAATTCCTCGGGCAAACACAGCCTCTGCTGGGGAAAGGAAGAGAGACAACCTGGAATTCTTCTCCATCAGAGTGTCCAGCGCCAGGAATGAGTCACTGTGAGTGACAAATCTTCCCCATTTAGATGACTACATCACCGACCCACTCAGCAAGTGCAAACCCTTCATCTAGCACAAAACCTTTCACACCCAATCTTCAAACACTATCACTTACTGAAGGAGCAAACTGAGTAAGAACTACAAAGAAAGCCAATGAAAGACAGAAAAAATGGATTTGCATTTCTACTGAAGTCAGTCACAGCATCAGGATGTTCCCAGTAGTACTAGGGGAGGACTGCCCTTTCAGTAGTGGGGAAGGCTGCTCTGATAGAAGGGCAGTATTGAATGAATACTGCACTGTCAGAGGGGCAGTATTGAAGGAACACTGCACTGACGGAGGGGCAGTATTGAGGGAACACTGCACTGTCAGAGGGGCATATTGAGGGAACACTTCACTGTCAGAGGGGCATTATTGAAGGAACACTGCACTGTCGGAGGGGCAGTATTGAGGGAACACTGCACTGTCGGAGTGGCATTATTGAAGGAACACTGCACTGTCTGAGGGGAAGTACTGAGGGAACACTGCACTGTCGGAGGGGCAGTTTTGAGGGAACACTGCACTGTCGGAGGGGCAGTAATGATGGAACACTGCACTGTCAGAGGGGCAGTAATGAAGGAACACTCCACTGTCGGAGCGGAACATTGAGGGAACACTGCAATGCCGGAGGGGCAGTTTGGAGAGAACGGTGCACTGTCGGACGGGCAGTATTGAGGGAACACTGCACTGTCGGAGGGACAGAATTGAGGGAACGCTGTAGGTTCGGAGGGGCAGTTTTCAGGGAACACTGCACTGTCAGAGGGGCAGTATTGAGGTAACACTGCACTGTTGGAGGGGAAGTATAGAGGGAACACTGCACTGTCGGAGGGGCAGTATTGAAGGAACACTGCACTGTCAGAGGGGGAGTATTGAAGGAACACTGCACTGTCAGAGGGGCAGTATTGAAGGAACACTGCACTGTCGGAGGGGCATGTTGAGGGAACACTGCACTGCTGGAAGGGCAATTTTGAGGGAACACTGGACTGTCGGAGCGGCAGTATTGAGGGAACGCTGCACTGTCCGAGGGGCAGTATTGAGGGAATATTGCAATGTCAGAGGGGCAGTATTGAAGGACCCCTGCACTGTCGCAGGGGCAGTATAGAGGGAACACTGCACCGTCGGAGGGGCAGTATTGAAGGAACACTGCACTGTTGGAGGGGCAGTATTGAGGGAACACTGTACTGTCAGAGGGGCAGTATTGAAGGAACACTGTACTGTCGGAGGGGCATGTTGAGGGAACACTGCACTGCCGGAGGGGCAGTTTTGAGGGAACACTGAACTGTAGGAGCGGACGTATTGAGGGAACACTGCACTGTCGGAGGGGCAGTATTGAGGGAACATTGCACTGTCAGAGAGGCAGTATTGAAGGAACCCTGCACTGTCGGAGGTGCAGTATTGAGGGAACACTGCACTGTCGGAGGGCAGGTATTGAAGGAACACTGCACTGTCAGAGGGACAGTATTGAGGGAACACTGCACTAGAGGAGGGTTGCTATTGAAGGAACAGTGCACTGTCGGAGGTGCAGTATTGTAGGAACACTGCACTGTCGGAGGGGCAGTATTGAAGGAACACTGCACTGTCGGAGGGGCAGTATTGAAAGAACACTGCACTGTCAGAGGGGCAGTATTGAAGGAACACTGCACTGTCGGAGGGGCAGTATTGAAGGAACACTGCACTGTCGGAGAGGCAGTATTGAAAAAACACTGCACTCTCAGAGGGGCAGTATTGATGGAACACTGCACTGTCAGAGGGGCAGTATTGAAGTAACACTGCACTGTCGGAGGGGCAGTATTGAGGGAACACTGTACTGTCGGAGGGGCAGTATTGAAGGAACACTGCACTGTCAGAGGGGCAGTATTGAAGGAACACTGCACTGTCAGAGGGGTAGTATTGAAGGAACACTGCACTGTCAGAGGGGCAGTATTGAAGGAACACTGCATCGTCAGAGGGGCAGTATTGAAGGAACACTGCACTGTCAGAGGGGCAGTATTGAGGGAACACTGTACTGTCAGAGGGGCAGTATTGAAGGAAAAGTGCCTTGTTGTAGGGGCAGTATTGAAGGAACACTGCACTGTCGGAGGGGCAGTCTTGAAGGATCACTGCACTGTCGGAGGGGCAGTATTGAAGGAACACTGCAGTGTCGGAGGGGCAGTCTTGAAGGATCACTGCACTGTCTGAGGGGCAGTATTGAGGGAACACTGCACTGTCAGAGGGGCAGTATTGAAGGAACACTGCACTGTCAGAGGGGCAGTATTGCAGGAACACTGCACTGTCAGAGGGGCATATTGAGGGAACACTTCACTGTCAGAGGGGCATTATTGAAGGAACACTGCACTGTCGGAGGGGCATTATTGAGGGAACACTGCACTGTCGGAGTGGCATTATTGAAGGAACACTGCACTGTCTGAGGGGAAGTACTGAGGGAACACTGCACTGTCGGAGGGGCAGTTTTGAGGGAACACTGCACTGTCGGAGGGGCAGTAATGATGGAACACTGCGCTGTCAGAGGGGCAGTATTGAAGGAACACTGTACTGTCGGAGGGGCATGTTGAGGGAACACTGCACTGCCGGAGGGGCAGTTTTGAGGGAACACTGCACTGTAGGAGCGGCAGTATTGAGGGAACATTGCACTGTCAGAGAGGCAGTATTGCAGGAACCCTGCACTGTCGGAGGTGCAGTATTGAGGGAACACTGCATTGTCGGAGGGCCAGTATTGAAGGAACACTGCACTGTCAGAGGGACAATATTGAGGGAACACTGCACTAGAGGAGGGTTGCTATTGAAGGAACAGTGCACTGTCGGAGGTGCAGTATTGTAGGAACACTGCACTGTCGGAGGGGCAGTATTGAAGGAACACTGCACTGTCGGAGGGGCAGTATTGAAAGAACACTGCACTCTCAGAGGGGCAGTATTGATGGAACACTGAACTGTCGGAGGGGCAGGTTTGAAGGAACACTGCACTGTCAGAGGGGCATACTGAGGGAACACTTCACTGACGGAGGGGCATTATTGAAGGAACACTGCACTGTCGGAGGGGCAGTATTGAAGGAACACTGCACTGTCAAAGGGGGAGTATTGAAGGAACACTGCACTGTCAGAGGGGCAGTATTGAAGGAACACTGCACTGTCGGAGGGGCATGTTGAGGGAACACTGCACTGCCGGAAGGGCAATTTTGAGGGAACACTGGACTGTCGGAGCGGCAGTATTGAGGGAACACTGCACTGTCCGAGGGGCAGTATTGAGGGAACATTGCACTGTCAGAGGGGCAGTATTGAAGGACCCCTGCACTGTCGCAGGGGCAGTATAGAGGGAACACTGCACCGTCGGAGGGGCAGTATTGAAGGAACACTGCACTGTTGGAGGGGCAGTATTGAGGGAACACTGCACTGTCAGAGGGGCAGTATTGAAGGAACACTGTACTGTCGGAGGGGCATGTTGAGGGAACACTGCACTGCCGGAGGGTCAGTTTTGAGGGAACACTGTACTGTAGGAGCGGCAGTATTGAGGGAACACTGCACTGTCGGAGGGGCAGTATTGAGGGAACATTGCACTGTCAGAGAGGCAGTATTGAAGGAACCCTGCACTGTCGGAGGGCAGGTATTGAAGGAACACTGCACTGTCAGAGGGACAGTATTGAGCGAACACTGCACTAGAGGAGGGTTGCTATTGAAGGAACAGTGCACTGTCGGAGGGACAGTATTTTAGGAACACTGCACTGTCGGAGGGGCAGTATTGAAGGAACACTGCACTGTCGGAGGGGCAGTATTGAAAGAACACTGCACTGTCAGAGGGGCAGTATTGAAGGAACACTGCACTGTCGGAGGGGCAGTATTGAGGGAACACTGTACTGTCGGAGGGGCAGTATTGAAGGAACACTGCACTGTCAGAGGGGCAGTATTGAAGGAACACTGCCTTGTTGGTGGGGCAGTATTGAAGGAACACTGCACTCTTGGAGGGGCAGTACTGAAGGAACAATGGACTGTCAGAGGGGCAGTATTGAAGGAGCACTGCACTGTCAGAAGGGCATATTGAGGGAACACTTCACTGTCGGAGGGGCATTATTGAAGGAACACCACACTGTCGGAGGGGCAGTATTGAGGGAACACTGCACTGTCGGAGTGGCATTATTGAAGGAACACTGCACTGTCTGAGGGGAAGTACTGAGGGAACACTGCACTGTTGGATGGGCAGTATTGAAGGAACGCTGCACTGTCGGAGGGGCAGTATTGAAGGAACACTGCACTGTCGGACGGGCAGTATTGAGGAAACACTGCACTGTAGGAGCGGCAGTATTGAGGGAACATTGCACTGTCAGAGAGGCAGTATTGCAGGTACCCTGCACTGTCGGAGGTGCAGTATTGAGGGAACACTGCATTGTCGGAGGGCCAGTATTGAAGGAACACTGCACTGTCAGAGGGACAGTATTGAGGGAACACTGCACTAGAGGAGGGTTGCTATTGAAGGAACAGTGCACTGTCGGAGGTGCAGTATTGTAGGAACACTACACTGTCGGAGGGGCAGTATTGAAGGAACACTGCACTGTCGGAGGGGCAGTATTGAAAGAACACTGCACTCTCAGAGGGGCAGTATTGATGGAACACTGCACTGTCGGAGGGGCAGTATTGAAGGAACACTGCACTGTCGGACGGGCAGTATTGAGGAAACACTGCACTGTCGGAGGGGCAGTAATGATGGAACACTGCACTGTCAGTGGGGCAGTAATGAAGGAACACTGCATTGTCGGAGGGGAACATTGAGGGAACACTGCAATGCCGGAGGGGCAGTTTAGAGAGAACAGTGCACTGTTGGACGGGCAGTATTGAGGGAACACTGCACTGTCGGAGGACAGAATTGAGGGAACGCTGTAGGTTCGGAGGGGCAGTTTTCAGGGAACACTGCACTGTCGGAGGGGCAGTACTGAGGTAACACTGCACTGTTGGAGGGGCAGTATAAAGGGAACACTGCACTGTCAGAGGGGGAGTATTGAAGGAACACTGCACTGTCAGAGGGGCAGTATTGAAGGAACACTGCACTGTCGGAGGGGCATGTTGAGGGAACACTGCACTGCCGGAAGGGCAATTTTGAGGGAACACTGGACTGTCGGAGCGGCAGTATTGAGGGAACACTGCACTGTCCGAGGGGCAGTATTGAGGGAACACTGCATTGTCGGAGGGCCAGTATTGAAGCAACACTGCACTGTCAGAGGGACAATATTGAGGGAACACTGCACTAGAGGAGGGTTGCTATTGAAGGAACAGTGCACTGTCGGAGGGGCAGTATTGTAGGAACACTGCACTGTCGGAGGGGCAGTATTGAAGGAACACTGCACTGTCGGAGGGGCAGTATTGAAAGAACACTGCACTCTCAGAGGGGCAGTATTGGTGGAACACTGCACTGTCGGAGGGGCATTATTGAAGGAACACTGCACTGTCAGAGGGGCATATTGAGGGAACACTTCACTGACGGAGGGGCATTATTGAAGGAACACTGCACTGTCGGAGGGGCCGTATTGAGGGAATACTGCACTGTCAGAGGGGCAGTATTGAAGGAACACTGCACTGTCGGCTGGGCAGTATTGAGGGAACAGTGCAATGTCGGAGGGGCTGTATTGAGGGAACACTGCACTGTCGGAGGGGCAGTATTGAAGCAACACTGCACTTTCGGAGGGGCAGTATTGAGGGAAAACTGCACTGTCGGAGGGGCAGTATTGAAGGAACACTGCAATGTCGGAGGGGCAGTATTGAAGGAACACTGCACTGTCAGAGGGGCAGTATTGTGGGAACACTGCACAGTTGGAAGGGCAGTATTGAGGGAACACTGCACTGTTGGAGGGGCAGTATTGAAGGAACACTGCACTTTCGGAGGGGCAGTATTGAGGGAACACTTCACTGTCAGAGGGGCAGTATTGAAGTAACCCTGCGCTGTCAGAGGGGCAGTATTGAGGGAACATTGCACTGTCAGAGGGGCAGTACTGAGGGAACACTGCACTGTCAGAGGGGCAGTATTGAGGGAACACGGCACTGTCGGAGGGGCAGTATTGAAGGAACACTGCCTTGTTGGAGAGGCAGTATTGAAGGAACACTGCACAGTCGGAGGGGCAGTATTGAAGGAACACTTCACTGTCAGAGGGGCAGTATTGAAGGAACACTGCACTGCAGAGGGGCACATTGAGGGAACACTGCACTGTCTGAGGGGGCAGTATTGAGGGAACACTGCACTGTTGGAGGGGCAGTACTGAGGGAACACTGCACTGTCATACGGGCAGTATTGAGGGAACGCTCCACTGTCAGAAGGGCAGTATTGAAGGTACACTGCCTTGTTGGAGGGGCAGTATTGAAGGAACACTGCACTGTCGGAGGGGCGGTATTGAGGGAACACTGCACTGTCGGAGGGGCAGTATTGAAGGAACACTGCACTGTCAGAGGGGCATATTGAGGGAACAATTCACTGACGGAGGGGCATTATTGAAGGAACACTGCACTGTCGGACGGGCCGTATTGAGGGAATACTGCACTGTCAGAGGGGCAGTATTGAAGGAACACTGCACTGTCGGCTGGGCAGTATTGAGGGAACAGTGCACTGTCGGAGGGGCAGTATTGAGGGAACACTGCACTGTCGGAGGGGCAGTATTGAAGCAACACTGCACTTTCGGAGGGGCAGTATTGAGGGAAAACTGCACTGTCGGAGGGGCAGTATTGAAGGAACACTGCAATGTCGGAGGGGCAGTATTGAAGAAACACTGCACTGTCAGAGGGGCAGTATTGTGGGAACACTGCACAGTTGGAGGGGCAGTATTGAGGGGACACTGCACTGTTGGAGGGGCAGTATTGAAGGAACACTGCACTTTCGGAGGGGCAGTATTGAGGGAACACTTCACTGTCAGAGGGGCAGTATTGAAGTAACCCTGCGCTGTCAGAGGGGCAGTATTGAGGGAACATTGCACTGTCGGAGGGGCAGTACTGAGAGAACACTGCACTGTCAGAGGGGCAGAATTGAGGGAACACGGCACTGTCGGAGGGGCAGTATTGAAGGAACACTGCCTTGTTGGAGAGGCAGTATTGAAGGAACACTGCACAGTCGGAGGGGCAGTATTGAAGGAACACTTCACTGTCAGAGGGGCAGTATTGAAGGAACACTGCACTGCAGAGGGGCACATTGAGGGAACACTGCACTGTCTGAGGGGGCAGTATTGAGGGAACACTGCACTGTTGGAGGGGCAGTACTGAGGGAACACTGCACTGTCAGACGTGCAGTATTGAGGGAACGCTGCACTGTCGGAAGGGCAGTATTGAAGGTGCACTGCCTTGTTGGAGGGGCAGTATTGAAGGAACACTGCACTGTCGGAGGGGCGGTATTGAGGGAACACTGCACTGTCGGAGGGGCAGTATTGAAGGAACACTGCACTGTCAGAGGGGCATATTGAGGGAACACTTCACTGACGGAGGGGCATTATTGAAGGAACACTGCACTGTCGGAGGGGCCGTATTGAGGGAATACTGCACTGTCAGAGGGGCAGTATTGAAGGAACATTGCACTGTCGGCTGGGCAGTATTGAGGGAACAGTGCACGGATGGAGGGGCAGTATTGAAGGAACAATGGACTGTCAGAGGGGCAGTATTGAAGGAACACTGCACTGTCAGAGGGGCATATTGAGGGAACACTTCTGTGTCGTAGGAGCATTATTGAAGGAACACTGCACTGTCAGAGGAGCAGTATTGAGGGAACAATGCACTGTCGGAGGGGCAGTATTGAAGGAACACTGCACTGTCTGAGGGGCAGTATTGAGGGAATACTGCACTGTCAGAGGGGCAGTATTGAAGGAACACTGCACTGTCGGAGAGGCAGTATTGAGGGAACACTGTACTGTCGGAGGGGCAGTATTGAAGGAACACTGCACTGTCAGAGGGGCAGTATTGAAGGAACACTGCACTGTCGGAGAGGCAGTATTGAAGGAACACTGCACTGTCAGAGGGGCAGTATTGAAGGAACATTGCAATGTCAGAGGGGCAGTATTGAAGGAACACTGCACTGTCGGAGGGGCAGTACTGAGTGAACACTGCACTGTCAGACGGGCAGTATTGAGGGAACACCACTGTCGGAAGGGCAGTATTGAAGGAACACTGCCTTGTTGGAGGGGCAGTCTTGAAGGAACACTGCACTCTTGGAGGGGCAGTACTGAAGGAACAATGGACTGTCAGAGGGGCAGTATTGAAGGAGCACTGCACTGTCAGAGGGGCATATTGAGGGAACACTTCACTGTCGGAGGGGCATTATTGAAGGAACACTGCACTGTTGGAGGGGCAGTATTGAGGGAACACTGCACTGTCGGAGTGGCATTATTGAAGGAACACTGCACTGTCGGAGGGGAAGTACTGAGGGAACACTGCACTGTCGGAGGGGCAGGAATGATGGAACACTGCACTGTCAGAGGGGCAGTAATGAAGGAACACTGCACTGTCGGAGGGGAACATTGAGGGAACACTGCAATGCCGGAGGGGCAGTTTTGAGAGAACAGTGCACTGTCGGACGGGCAGTATTGAGGGAACACTGCACTGTCGGAGGGACAGAATTGAGGGAACGCTGTAGGTTCGGAGGGGCAGTTTTCAGGGAACACTGCACTGTCGGAGGGGCAGTATTGAGGTAACACTGCACTGTTGGAGGGGCAGTATAGAGGGAACACTGCACTCTCGGAGGGGCAGTATTGAAGGAACACTGCACTGTGAGAGGGGGAGTATTGAAGGAACACTGCACTGTCAGAGGGGCAGTATTGAAGGAACACTGCACTGTCGGAGGGGCATGTTGAGGGAACACTGCACTGCCGGAAGGGCAATTTTGAGGGAACACTGGACTGTCGGAGCGGCAGTATTGAGGGAACACTGCACTGTAGGAGCGGCAGTATTGAGGGAACATTGCACTGTCAGAGAGGCAGTATTGCAGGTACCCTGCACTGTCGGAGGTGCAGTATTGAGGGAACACTGCATTGTCGGAGGGCCAGTATTGAAAGAACACTGCACTCTCAGAGGGGCAGTATTGATGGAACACTGCACTGTCGGAGGGGCAGTATTGAAGGAACACTGCACTGTCAGAGGGGCATATTGAGGGAACACTTCACTGACGGAGGGGCATTATTGAAGGAACACTGCACTGTCGGAGGGGCCGTATTGAGGGAATACTGCACTGTCAGAGGGGCAGTATTGAAGGAACACTGCACTGTCGGAGGGGCAGTATGGAGGGAACACTGCAGTGTCGGAGGCGCAGTATTGAAGGAACACTGCCTTGTTGGAGCAGCAGTATTGAAGTAACACTGCACTGTTGGAAGGGCAGTACTGAGGGAACACTGCACTGTCAGACGGGCAGTATTGAGGGAACGCTGCACTGTCGGAAGGGCAGTATTGAAGGTACACTGCCTTGTTGGAGGGGCAGTATTGAAGGAACACTGCACTGTCGGAGGGGCGGTATTGAGGGAACACTGCACTGTCGGAGGGGCAGTATTGAAGGAACACTGCACTGTCAGAGGGGCATATTGAGTGAACACTTCACTGACGGAAGTGCATTATTGAAGGAACACTGCACTGTCGGAGGGGCCGTATTGAGGGAATACTGCACTGTCAGAGGGGCAGTATTGAAGGAACACTGCACTGTCGGCTGGGCAGTATTGAGGGAACAGTGCACTGTCGGAGGGGCAGTATTGAAGAAACACTGCACTGTCGGAGGGGCAGTATTGAAGGAACACTGCACGGATGGAGGGGCAGCATTGAAGGAACAATGGACTGTCAGAGGGGCAGTATTGAAGGAAAAGTGCCTTGTTGTAGGGGCAGTATTGAAGGAACACTGCACTGTCGGAGGGGCAGTAATGAAGGAACACTGCACTGTCGGAGGGGAACATTGAGGGAACACTGCAATGCCGGAGAAGCAGTTTTGAGAGAACAGTGCACTGCCGGAAGGGCAGTATTGAGGGAACACTGCACTGTCGGAGGGACAGTATTGAGGGAACGCTGTAGGTTCGTAGGGGCAGGTTTCAGGGAACACTGCACTGTCGGAGGGGCAGTATTGAAGGAACACTGCACTTTCGGAGGGGCAGTATTGAGGGAACACTTCACTGTCAGAGGGGCAGTATTGAAGTAACCCTGCCCTGTCGGAGGGGCAGTATTGAAGGAACACTGCACTGTCGGAGGGGCAGTATTGAAGGAACACTGCACTGTCAGAGGGGCAGTATTGAAGGAACACTGCACTGTCAGAGGGGCAGTATTGAAGGAACACTGCACTGTCGGAGGGGCAGTATTGAGGAACACTGCACTGTCGGAGGGGCAGTTTGAGGAACACTGGACTGTCGGAGCGGCAGTATTGAGGGAACACTGCACTGTCCGAGGGGCAGTATTGAGGGAACATTGCACTGTCAGAGGGGCAGTATTGAAGGACCCCTGCACTGTCGCAGGGGCAGTATAGAGGGAACACTGCACCGTCGGAGGGGCAGTATTGAAGGAACACTGCACTGTCGGAGGGGCGGTATTGAGGGAACACTGCACTGTCGGAGGGGCAGTATTGAAGGAACACTGCACTTTCGGAGGGCATGTTGAGGGAACACTGCACTGCCGGAGGGGCAGTTTTGAGGGAACACTGTACTGTAGGAGCGGCAGTATTGAGGGAACACTGCACTGTCGAGGGGCAGTATTGAGGGAACATTGCACTGTCAGAGAGGCAGTATTGAAGGAACCCTGCACTGTCGGAGGGCAGGTATTGAAGGAACACTGCACTGTCAGAGGGACAGTATTGAGCGAACACTGCACTAGAGGAGGGTTGCTATTGAAGGAACAGTGCACTGTCGGAGGGACAGTATTGAGGAACACTGCACTGTCGGAGGGGCAGTATTGAAGGAACACTGCACTGTCGGAGGGGCAGTATTGAAAGAACACTGCACTGTCAGAGGGGCAGTATTGAAGGAACACTGCACTGTCGGAGGGGCAGTATTGAGGGAACACTGCACTGTCGGAGGGGCAGTATTGAAGGAACACTGCACTGTCAGAGGGGCAGTATTGAAGGAACACTGCCTTGTTGGAGGGGCAGTATTGAAGGAACACTGCACTCTTGGAGGGGCAGTACTGAAGGAACAATGGACTGTCAGAGGGGCAGTATTGAACGAACACTGCAATGTCAGAGTGGCATATTAAGGAAACACTTCACTGTCGGAGGGGCATTATTGAAGGAACACAGCTCTGTCGGAGGGGCAGTATTGAGGGAACACTGCACTGTCAGACGGGCAGTATTGAGGGAACGCTGCACTGTCTGAGGGGAAGTACTGAGGGAACACTGCACTGTCGGAGGGGCAGTATTGAAGGAACGCTGCACTGTCGGAGGGGCAGTATTGAAGGAACGCTGCACTGTCGGACGGGGCAGTATTGAAGGAACACTGCACTGTAGGAGCGGCAGTATTGAGGGAACATTGCACTGTCAGAGAGGCAGTATTGCAGGAACCCTGCACAGTCGGAGGTGCAGTATTGAGGGAACACTGCATTGTCGGAGGGCCAGTATTGAAGGAACACTGCACTGTCAGAGGGACAGTATTGAGGGAACACTGCACTAGAGGAGGGTTGCTATTGAAGGAACAGTGCACTGTCGGAGGTGCAGATTGTAGGAACACTGCACTGTCGGAGGGGCAGTATTGAAGGAACACTGCACTGTCGGAGGGGCAGTATTGAAAGAACACTGCACTCTCAGAGGGGCATTATTGATGGAACACTGCACTGTCGGAGGGGCAGTATTGAAGGAACACTGCACTGTCGGAGGGGCAGTATTGAAGGAACACTGCACTGTCGGAGGGGCAGTAATGATGGAACACTGCACTGTCTAGGGGGCAGTATTGAGGAACACTGCACTGTCGGAGGGGCATTTTAGGGAACACTGCACTGCCGGAGGGGCAGTATAGAGGAACACTGCAACTGGTCGGAGCGGCAGTATTGAGGAACATTGCACTGTCAGAGGGGCAGTATTGTAGGACCCCTGCAGCTGTCGCAGGGGCAGTATAGAGGGAACACTGCACCGTCGGAGGGGCAGTATTGAAGGCTAACACTGCACTGTTGGAGGGCAGTATGAGGGAACGCTGCACTGTCAGAGGGGCAGTATTGAAGGAAACACTGTACTGTCGAGGGGCATGTTGAGGGAACACTGCACTGCGGAGGGGCAGTTTTGAGGGAACACTGCACTGCAGGAGCGGCAAGTATTGAGGAACATTGCACTGTCGAGTAGGCAGTATTGCAGGGAACCCTGCACTGTCGGAGGTGCAGTATTGAGGGAACACTGCATTGTCGGAGGGCCAGTATTGAAGGAACACTGCACTGTCAGAGGGACAATATTGAGGGAACACTGCACTAGAGGAGGGTTGCTATTGAAGGAACAGTGCACTGTCGGAGGTGCAGATTGTAGGAACACTGCACTGTCGGAGGGGCAGTATTGAAGGAACACTGCACTGTCGGAGGGGCAGTATTGAAAGAACACTGCACTCTCAGAGGGGCAGTATTGATGGAACACTGCACTGTCGGAGGGGCAGTATTGAAGGAACACTGCACTGTCAGAGGGGCATATTGAGGGAACAATTCACTGACGGAGGGGCATTATTGAAGGAACACTGCACTGTCGGCGGGGCCGTATTGAGGGAATACTGCACTGTCAGAGGGGCAGTATTGAAGGAACACTGCACTGTCGGCTGGGCAGTATTGAGGGAACAGTGCACTGTCGGAGGGGCAGTATTGAGGGAACACTGCACTGTCGGAGGGGCAGTATTGAAGCAACAATGCACTCTCGGAGGGGCAGTATTGAAGGAACACTTCACTGTCGGAGGGGCAGTATTGAAGGAACACTGCAATGTCGGAGGGGCAGTATTGAAGGAACACTGCACTGTCAGAGGGGCAGTATTGTGGGAACACTGCACAGTTGGAAGGGCAGTATTGAGGAACACTGCACTGTCGGAGGGGCAGTATTGAAGGAACACTGCACTTTCGGAGGGGCAGTATTGAGGGAACACTTCACTGTCAGAGGGGCAGTATTGAAGTAACCCTGCGCTGTCGGAGGGGCAGTATTGAGGGAACATTGCACTGTCAGAGGGGCAGTACTGAGGGAACACTGCACTGTCAGAGGGGCAGTATTGAGGGAACACGGCACTGTCGGAGGGGCAGTATTGAAGGAACACTGCCTTGTTGGAGAGGCAGTATTGAAGGAACACTGCACAGTCGGAGGGGCAGTATTGAAGGAACACTGCACTGTCGGAGGGGCAGTATTGCAGGAACACTGCATTGTCAGAGGGGCAGTATTGAGGGAACACTGCATTGTCAGTGGGGCAGTATTGAAGGAACACTGCACTGTCAGAGGGGCAGTATTGAAGGAACACTGCACTGTCAGGAGGGGCAGTAATGAAGGAACACTGCACTGTCGGAGGGGCAGTATTGAGGAACACTGCACTGTCTGGAGGGGCCAGTATTGAAGGAAACACTGCACTGTTGGAGGGGCAGTATTGAAGGAACAATGCACTGTCAGGAGGGCAGTATTGAAGGAACACTGCACTGTCGAGAGGGGCATATTGAGGGAACACTTCACTGTCGGAGGGCAGTATTGAAGGAACACTGCACTGTTGGAGGGGCAGGTATTGAGGGAGCACTGCACTGTCGAGGGGCATTATTGAAGGAACACTGCACTGTCAGAGGGGCAGTACTGAAGGAACACTGCACTGTCAGAGGGGCAGTAATGAGGAACACTGCACTGTCAGGAGGGGCATAATGAAGGGAACACTGCACTGTCGGAGGGGCAGTATTGCAGGAACACTGCACTGTCAGAGGGGCCGTATTGAGGGAACACTGCAGTGTCGGAGGGGCAGTATTGAAGGAACACTGCACTGTCGGAGGGGCAGTATTGAAGGAACACTGCACTGTCAGAGGGGCAGTATTGAGGGAACACTGCACTGTCGGAGGGGCAGTATTGAGGGAACACTGCACTGTCGGAGGGGCAGTATTGAGGGAACACTGCACTGTCGGAGGGGCAGTATTGAGGGAACACTGCACTGTCAGAGGGGGAGTATTGAGGGAACACTGCACTGTCAGGAGGGGCAGTATTGAGGAACACTGCACTGTCGGAGGGGCAGTATTGAGGGAACACTGCACTGTCAGAGGGGCAGAATTGAAGGGAACACTGCACTGTCGGAGGGGCAGTATTGAGGGAACACTGCACTGTCGGAGGGCAGTATTGAAGGAACACTGCACTGTCGGAGGGGCAGTATTGAGGAACACTGCACTGTCGGAGGGGCAGTATTGAAGGAACACTGCACTGTCAGAGGGGCAGTATTGAAGGAACACTGCACTGTCAGAGGGGCAGTATTGAAGGAACACTGCACTGTCGGAGGGGCAGTATGAGGGAACACTGCACTGTCAGAGGGGCAGTATTGAGGGAACAATGCACTGTCGGAGGGCAGTATTAAGGGAACACTTCACTGTCGGAGGGGCATTATTGAAGGAACACTGCACTGTCGGAGGGGCAGTATTGAGGGAACACTGCACTGTCGGAGGGGCAGTATTGAAGGAACACTGCACTGTCAGAGGGGCATATTGAGGGAACACTGCACTGACGGAGGGGCATATTGAAGGAACACTGCACTGTCGGAGGGCAGTATTGAGGAACACTGCACTGTCGAGGGGCAGTATTGAAGGAACACTGCACTGTCGGAGGGGCAGTATTGAAGGGAACACTGCACTGTCGAGGGGCAGTATTGAGGGAACACTGCACTGTCGGAGGGGCAGTATTGAAGGAACACTGCACTGTCAGAGGGGCGGTATTGAGGGAACACTGCACGGATCGGAGGGCAGTATTGAAGGAACACTGCACTGTCAGAGGGGCAGTATTGAGGGAACACTGCACTGTCGGAGGGGCAGTACTTGAAGGAACACTGCACTGTCTGAGGGGCAGTATTGAGGGAACACTGCACTGTCAGGAGGGGCAGTATTGAAGGAACACTGCACTGTCGGAGAGGGCAGTATTGAGGGAACACTGTACTGTCGGAGGGGCAGTATTGAAGGAACACTGCACTGTCAGAGGGCAGTATTGAAGGAACACTGCACTGTCGGAGGGGCAGTATTGAAGGAACACTGCACTGTCAGAGGGGCAGTATTGAAGGAACACTGCACTGTCGGAGGGGCAGTATTGAGGGAACACTGCACTGTCGGAGGGGCAGATTGAAGGGAACACTGCACTGTCGAGCGGGCAGTATTGAGGAACACTGCACTGTCCGAGGGGCAGTATTGAGGGAACATTGCACTGTCAGAGGGGCAGTATTGATGGAACACTGCACTGTCGGAGGGGCAGTATTGAAGGAACACTGCACTGTCAGAGGGGCAGTATTGAAGGAGCACTGCACTGTCAGAGGGGCATATTGAGGGAACACTGCACTGTCGGAGGGGCAGTATTGAAGGAACACTGCACTGTCGGAGGGGCAGTATTGAGGGAATGCTGCACTGTCGGAGGGGCATTATTGAAGGAACACTGCACTGTCGGAGGGGCAGTAATGAGGGAACACTGCACTGTCGGAGGGCAGGAATGATGGAACACTGCACTGTCAGAGGGGCAGTATTGAAGGAACACTGCACTGTCGGAGGGGCAGATTGAGGGAACACTGCACTGCCGGAGGGGCAGTATTGAGGAACAGCTGCACTGTCGGAGGGCAGTATTGAAGGAACACTGCACTGTCGGAGGGCAGAATTGAGGGAACAGCTGCACTGTCGGAGGGGCAGTATTGAAGGGAACACTGCACTGTCGGAGGGGCAGTATTGAGGAACACTGCACTGTCTGGAGGGGCAGTATTGAGGAACACTGCACTGTCAGAGGGGCAGTATTGAAGGAACAGTGCACTGTCGGAGGTGCAGTATTGAAGGAACACTGCACTGTCGGAGGGGCAGTATTGAAGGAACACTGCACTGTCGGAGGGGCGGTATTGAGGGAACACTGCACGGATGGAGGGGCAGTATTGAAGGAACAATGGACTGTCAGAGGGGCAGTATTGAGGGAACAATGCACTGTCGGAGGGGCAGTACTGAAGGAACACTGCACTGTCTGAGGGGCAGTATTGAGGGAATACTGCACTGTCAGAGGGGCAGTATTGAAGGAACACTGCACTGTCGGAGAGGCATTATTGAGGAAACACTGTACTGTCGGAGGGGCAGTATTGAAGGAACACTGCACTGTCAGAGGGGCAGTATTGAAGGAACACTGCACTGTCGGAGGGGCAGTATTGAAGGAACACTGCACTGTCAGAGGGGCAGTATTGAAGGACACTGCACTGTCGGAGGGGCAGTATTGAGGGAACACTGTTCACTGTCAGAGGGGCAGTATTGACGGAACACTGCACTGTCGAGGGGCAGTATTGAAGGAACACTGCACTGTCGGAGGGCAGTATTGAGGGAACACTGCACTGTCAGAGGGGCAGTATCTGAAGGAACACTGCACTGTCGGAGGGGCATATTGAGGGAACACGGCACTGTCGGAGGGGCAGTATTGAAGGAAAACTGCACTGTCGGAGTGGCAGATATTGAAGGAACAATGCACTGTCGAGGGGGCAGTATTGATGGAACACTGCACTGTCAGAGGGGCAGTATTGAAGGAACACTGCACTTTCGAGGGGCAGTATAGAGGGAACACTGCACTGTCTGAGGGGCAGTATTGAAGGAACCCTGCACTGTCGAGGGGCAGTATTGAAGGAACACTGCACTGTCAGAGGGGCAGTATTGAAGGAACACTGCAACTGTCAGAGGGCAGTATGAGGGAACACTGCACTGTTCGGAGGGGCAGTATTGAGGGAACACTGACTGTCAGAGGGGCAGTATTGAAGGGAACACTGCACTGTCGGAAGGGGCAGTATTGAAGGAACACTGCACTGACGGAGGGGCAGTATTGAGGGAACACTGCACTGTCGGAGGGGCAGTATTGAGGGAACACTGCACTGTCGGAGAGGCAGTATTGAGGGAACTCTGACTGTCGGAGGTGCAGTATTGAGGGAACACTGCACTGTCGAGGGGCAGTATTGAAGGAACACTGCACTGTCCGGAGGGGCAAGTATTGAAGGAACACTGCACTGGTCAGGAGGGGCAGTATTGAAGGAACAATGCACCTGTCGAGGGGCAGTATTGTAGGGAACACTGCACTGTCGGAGGGGCAGTATTGAAGGAACACTGCACTGTCGGAGGGGCAGTATTGAAGGAACACTGCACTGTCAGAGGGGCAGTATTGAAGGAACACTGCACTGTCGGAGGGGCAGTACTTGAAGGAACACTGCACTGTCCGAGGGCAGTATTGAGGGAACAATGCACTGTACGAGGGGCAGTATTGAAGGAACACTGCACTGTCGGAGGGCAGTATTGAGGGAATACTGCACTGTCAGAGGGGCAGTATTGAAGGAACACTGCACTGTCGGCTGGGCAGTATTGAGGGAACAGTGCACTGTCGGAGGGGCAGTATTGAGGGAACACTGCACTGTTGGAGTGGCAGTATTGAAGGTACACTGCCTTGTTGGAGGGGCAGTATTGAAGGAACACTGCACTGTCAGAGGGGCAGTATTGAAGGAACACTGCACTGTCGGAGGGGCAGTATTGAGGGAACACTGCACTGTCAGGAGGGGCGGTATTGAAGGAACCCTGCACGGTCAGAGGGGCAGTATTGAGGGAACACTGCGCTGTCAGAGGGGCAGTATTGAAGGAACACTGCACTGTCGGAGGGGCAGTACTGAGGGAACACTGCACTGTCAGGAGGGGCAGTATTGAGGGAACACTGCACTGTCGGAGGGGCAGTATTGAAGGGAACACTGCACTGTCGGAGGGGCAGTATTGAAGGAACACTGCACTGTCGGAGGGGCAGTATTGAAGGAACACTGCACTGTCGGAGGGGCAGTATTGAAGGAACACTGCACTGTCAGAGGGGCAGTATTGAAGGGAACACTGCACTGTCGGAGGGGGCAGTATTGAGGGAACACTGCACTGTCAGGAGGGGCAGTATTGAAGGAACACTGCACTGTCGGAGGGCAGTATTGAGGGAACACTGCACTGTCAGAGGGGCAGTATTGAGGGAACACTGCACTGTCGGAGGGGCAGTATTGAGGGAACACTGCCTTGTTGGAAGAGGGCAGTATTGAAGGAACACTGCACTGTCGGAGGGGCAGTATTGAGGGAACACTGCACTGTCAGAGGGCAGTATTGAGGAACACTGCACTGTCAGGAAGGGGCAGTATTGAAGGTACACTGCCTGGTTGGAGGGGCAGTATTGAAGGAACACTGCACTGTCGGAGGGGCGGTATTGAGGGAACACTGCACGGATGGAGGGGCAGTATTGAAGGAACAATGGACTGTCAGAGGGGCAGTATTGAGGGAACAATGCACTGTCCGAGGGGCAGTACTGAAGGAACACTGCACTGTCTGAGGGGCAGTATTGAGGGAATACTGCACTGTCAGAGGGGCAGTATTGAAGGAACACTGCACTGTCGGAGAGGCAGTATTGAGGGAACACTGTACTGTCGGAGGGGCAGTATTGAAGGAACACTGCACTGTCAGAGGGGCAGTATTGAAGGAACACTGCACTGTCGGAGGGGCAGTATTGAAGGAACACTGCACTGTCAGAGGGGCAGTATTGAAGGAACACTGCACTGTCGGAGGGGCATGTTGAGGGAACACTGCACTGCCGGAAGGGCAATTTTAAGGGAACACTGGACTGTCGGAGCGGCAGTATTGAGGGAACACTGCACTGTCCGAGGGGCAGTATTGAGGGAACATTGCACTGTCAGAGGGGCAGTATTGAAGGACCCCTGCACTGTCGCAGGGGCAGTATAGAGGGAACACTGCACCGTCGGAGGGGCAGTATTGAAGGAACACTGCACTGTCGGAGGGGCGGTATTGAGGGAACACTGCACGGATGGAGGGGCAGTATTGAAGGAACAATGGACTGTCAGAGGGGCAGTATTGAGGGAACAATGCACTGTCCGAGGGGCAGTACTGAAGGGACACTGCACTGTCTGAGGGGCAGTATTGAGGGAATACTGCACTGTCAGAGGGGCAGTATTGAAGGAACACTGCACTGTCGGAGAGGCAAGTATTGAGGAACACTGTACTGTCGGAGGGGCAGTATTGAAGGAACACTGCACTGTCAGAGGGGCAGTATTGAAGGAACACTGCACTGTCGGAGGGGCAGTATTGAAGGAACACTGCACTGTCAGAGGGGCAGTATTGAAGGAACACTGCACTGTCGGAGGGGCATGTTGAGGGAACACTGCACTGCCGGAAGGGCAATTTTAAGGAACACTGCACTGTCAGACGGGGCAGTATTTGAAGGAACAGCTGCACTGTCGGAAGGGCAGTATTGAAGGTACACTGCACTGTCTGGAGGGGCAGTATTGAAGGAACACTGCACTGTCGGAGGGGCAGTATTGAGGGAACACTGCACTGATCGGAGGGGCAGTATTGAAGGAACACTGGCACTGTCAGAGGGGCAGTATTGAGGGAACACTGCACTGTCGAGGGGCAGTATTGAAGGCAACACTGCACTGTCTGAGGGGCAGTATTGAGGGAATACTGCACTGTCAGAGGGGCAGTATTGAAGGAACACTGCACTGTCGGAGAGGCAGTATTGAGGGAACAATGCTACTGTCGGAGGGGCAGTATGAAGGAACACTGCCCTGTCAGAGGGGCAGTATTGAAGGAACACTGCACTGTCGGAGGGGCAGTATTGAAGGAACACTGCACTGTCAGAGGGCAGTATTGAAGGAACACTGCACTGTCGGGAGGGGCATGTTGAGGGAACACTGCACGGTCGGAGGGGCAGTATTGTAGGAACACTGCACTGTCGGAGGGGCAGTATTGAGGAACACTGCACTGTCGGAGGGCAGTATGAAGGAACACTGCACTGTCGAGGGGCAGTATTGATGGAACACTGCACTGTCCGAGGGCAGTATTGAAGGAAACACTGCACTGTCAGAGGGGCATATTGAGGGAACACTTCACTGTCGAGGGGCAGTATTGAAGGAACACTGCCCTGTCGGAGGGGCAGTATTGAAGGAACACTGCACTGTCAGGAGGGGCAGTATTGAAGGAACACTGCACTGTCGAGGGGCAGTATTGAAGGAACACTGCACTGTCGGAGGGGCAGTTTGAGGGAACACTGCACTGCCGGAGGGGCAGTATTTGAAGGAACACTGCACTGTAGGAGGCGGCAGTATTGAGGGAAACACTGCACTGTCAGAGGGGCAGTATGAAGGAACATGCACTGTCGAGGGGGCAGTATTGAAGGGAACACTGCACTGTCGGAGGGGCAGTATTGAAGGAACACTGCACTGTCAGAGGGGCAGTATTGAGGAACACTGCACTGTCAGGAGGGGCAGTATTGAGGGAACACTGCACTGTCGGAGGGGCAGTATTGAGGAACACTGCACTGTCAGAGGGGCAGTATTGAAGGAACACTGCACTGTCGGAGGGGCAGTATTGAAGGAACACTGCACTGTCAGGAGGGGCAGTATTGAAGGAACACTGCACTGTCGGAGGGGCAGTATTGAAGGAACACTGCACTGTCGAGGGCAGTATTGAAGGAACACTGCACTGTCGGAGGGGCAGTATTGAAGGAACACTGCACTGTTGGAGGGGCAGTACTGAGGGAACACTGCACTGTCAGACGGGCAGTATTGAAGGAACACTGCACTGTCAGAGGGGCAGTATTGAAGGAACACTGCACTGTCGGAGGGGCAGTATTGAAGGAACACTGCACTGTCAGAGGGGCAGTATTGAAGGAACACTGCACTGTCTGAGGGGCAGTATTGAGGGAACACTGCACTGTCAGAGGGGCAGTATTGAAGGAACACTGCACTGTCGGAGAGGCAGTATTGAAGGAACACTGCACTGTCGAGAGGGGCAGTATTGAAGGAACACTGCACTGTCGAGAGGGGCAGTATTGAAGGAACACTGCACTGTCTGAGGGGCAGTATTGAAGGAACACTGCACTGTCAGAGGGGCAGTATTGAAGGAACACTGCACTGTCGGAGGGGCAGTATTGAGGGAACACTGCACTGTCAGGAGGGGCAGTATTAAGGAACACTGCACTGTCGGAGGGGCAGTATTGAAGGGAACACTGCACTGTCGGAGGGGCAGTATTGAAGGGAACACTGCACTGTCGAGGGGCAGTATTGAGGGAACACTGCACTGTCAGAGGGGCAGTATTGAGGGAACACTGCACTGTCGGAGGGGCAGTATTGAGGAACCTGCACTGTCGGAGGGGCAGTATTGAAGGAACACTGCACTGTCGGAGGGGCAGTATTGAGGAACACTGCACTGTCCGAGGGGCAGTATTGAGGGAACACTGCACTGTCGGAGGGGCAGTATTGAAGGAACACTGCACTGTCAGAGGGGCAGTATTGAAGGAACACTTGCACTGTCGGAGGGGCAGTATTGAGGGAACACTGCACTGTCGGAGGGGCAGTATTGAAGGGAACACTGCACTGTCAGGAGGGGCAGTATTGAAGGGAACACTGCACTGTCGGAGGAGGCAGTATTGAGGGAACACTGCACTGTCGAGGGGCAGTATTGAAGGAACACTGCACTGTCAGAGGGGCAGTATTGAAGGAACACTGCACTGTCCGGAGGGGCAGTATTGAGGGAACACTGCACTGTCGGAGGGGCAGTATTGAGGGAACACTGCACTGTCGGAGGGGCAGTATTGAGGGAACACTGCACTGTCGGAGGGGCAGTATTGAGGGAACACTGCACTGTCAGAGGGGGAGTATTGAGGGAACACTGCACAGTCGGAGGGGGCAGTATTGAAGGAACACTGCACTGTCGAGGGGCAGTATTGAGGAACACTGCACTGTCGGAGGGGCAGTATTGAAGGAACACTGCACTGTCGGAGGGGCAGTATTGAAGGGAACACTGCACTGTCGGAGGGGCAGTATTGAGGAACACTGCACTGTCAGAGGGGCAGTATTGAGGGAACACTGCACTGTCAGAAGGGGCAGTATTGAAGGAACACTGCACTGTCGGAGGGGCAGTATTGAGGGAACACTGCACTGTCGGAGGGGCAGTATTGAGGAACACTGCACTGTCGGAGGGCAGTATTGAAGGAACACTGCACTGTCGGAGGGGCAGTATTGAGGGAACACTGCACTGTCAGAGGGGCAGTATTGAAGGAACACTGCACTGTCGAGGGGCAGTATTGAAGGAACACTGCACTGTCGGAGGGGCAGTATTGAAGGAACACTGCACTGTCGGAGGGGCAGTATTGAGGGAACACTGCACTGTCGGAGGGGCAGTATGAAGGAAACACTGCACTGACAGAGGGGCACTATTGAGGGAACAATGCACTGTCGGAGGGGCAGTACTGAGGGAACACTGCACTGTCAGAGGGGCAGTATTTGAGGGAATACTGCACTGTCGAGCAGGGGCAGTATTGAAGGAACACTGCAACTGTCGAGAGGGCAGTATTGAGGGAACACTGCACTGTCGGAGGGGCAGTATTGAAGGAACACTGCATCTGTCAGGAGGGGCAGTATTGAAGGAACACTGCACTGTCGGAGGGGCAGTATTGAGGGAACACTGCACTGTCAGGAGGGGCAGTATTGAAGGAACACTGCACTGTCAGAGGGGCAGTATTGAGGGAACACTGCACTGTCGAGGGGCAGTATTGAAGGAACACTGCACTGTCAGGAGGGGCAGTATTGAGGAACACTGCACTGTCAGAGGGTCAGTATTGAGGGAACACTGCACTGTCACAGGGGGAGTATTGAGGGAACACTGCACTGTCGGATTAGCAGTATTGAGGGAACACTGCACTGTCGGAGGGGCAGTATTGAGGGAACACTGCACTGTCGGAGGGTCAGTATTGAGGGAACACTGCACTGTCAGAGGGGAGTATTGAGGGAACACTGCACTGTCGGATTAGCAGTATTGAGGGAACACTGCACTGTCGGAGGGGGCAGTATTGAGGGAACACTGCACTGTCGGAGGGGCAGTATTGAGGGAACACTGCACTGTCGGAGGGGCAGTATTGAGGGAACACTGCACTGTCTGGAGGGCAGTATTGAAGGAACACTGCACTGTCAGAGGGGCATATTGAGGGAAACACTGCACTGTCCGGAGGGCAGTACTGAAGGGAACACTTGCACTGTCGGAGGGCAGTATTGAGGGAACACTGCACTGTCAGAGGGGCAGTATTGAGGAACACTGCACTGTCGGAGGGGCAGTATTGAAGGAACACTGCACTGTCGGAGGGGCAGTATTGATGGAACACTGCACTGTCAGGAGGGGCAGTATTGAGGGAACACTGCACTGTCGAGGGGCAGTATTGAGGGAACACTGCACTGTCGGAGGGGCAGTATTGAAGGAACACTGCACTGTCGGAGGGGCAGTATTGAGGAACACTGCACTGTCGGAGGGGCAGTATTGAAGGAACACTGCACTGTCGGAGGGGCAGTATTGAAGGAACACTGCACTGTCAGAGGGGCAGTATTGAAGGAACACTGCACTGTCGGAGGGGCAGTATTGAAGGAACACTGCACTGTCAGAGGGGCAGTATTGAAGGAACACTGCACTGTCGGAGGGGCAGTATTGAAGGACACTGCACTGTCAGAGGGGCAGTATTGAAGGAACACTGCACTGTCGGAGGGGCAGTACTGAGGGAACACTGCACTGTCAGAGGGGCAGTATTGAGGGAACACTGCACTGTCGGAGGGGCAGTATTGAAGGAACACTGCCTTGTCGGAGGGGCAGTATTGAAGGAACACTGCACTGTCGAGGGGCCGTATTGAGGGAACACTGCACTGTCAGAGGGGCAGTATTGAAGGAACACTGCACTGTCGGAGGGGCAGTATTGAGGGAACACTGCACTGTCAGAGGGGCAGTATTGAGGGAACACTGCACTGTCGGAGGGGCAGTATTGAAGGAACACTGCACTGTCGGAGGGGCAGTATTGAGGGAACACTGCACTGTCAGAGGGGCAGTATTGAAGGAACACTGCACTGTTCGGAGGGGCAGTATTGAGGGAACACTGTACAGTCGGAGGGGCAGTATTGAAGGAACACTGTACTGTCAGAGGGGCAGTATTGAAGGAACACTGCACTGTCCGAGGGGCAGTATTGAGGGAATAGTGCACTGTCAGAGGGGCAGTATTGAAGGAACACTGCACTGTCGAGGGGGCAGTATTGAGGGAACACTGCACTGTCGAGGGGCAGTATTGAAGGAACACTGCACTGTCGGAGGGGCAGTATTGAGGAACACTGCACTGTCGGAGGGGCAGTATTGAAGGAACACTGCACTGTCGGAGGGGCAGTATTGAGGGAACACTGCACTGTCAGAGGGGCAGTATTGAGGAACACTGCACTGTCTGAGGGGCAGTATTGAGGGAACACTGCACTGTCGGAGGGGCAGTATTGAAGGAACACTGCACTGTCGGAGAGGCAGTATTGAGGGAACACTGTACTGTCGGAGGGGCAGTATTGAAGGAACACTGCACTGTCAGAGGGGCAGTATTGAAGGAACACTGCACTGTCGGAGGGGCAGTATTGAAGGAACACTGCACTGTCAGAGGGGCATGTTGAGGGAACACTGCACTGCCGGAAGGGCAATTTTAAGGGAACACTGGACTGTCCGAGGGGCAGTATTGAGGGAACACTGCACTGTCAGAGGGGCAGTATTGAAGGAACACTGCACTGTCGCAGGGGCAGTATAGAGGAACAGTGCACTGTCAGAGGGGCAGTATTGAGGAACACTGCACTGTCGAGGGGCAGTATTGAGGGAACACTGCATCGTCGGAGGGGCAGTATTGAAGGAACACTGCACTGTCGGAGGGGCAGTATTGAGGGAACACTGCACTGTCGAGGGGCAGTATTGAAGGAACACTGCACTGTCGGAGGGGCAGTATTGAGGGAACACTGCACTGTCGGAGGGCAGTATTGAAGGAACACTGCACTGTCGGAGGGGCAGTATTGAGGGAACACTGCACTGTCAGAGGGGCAGTATTGAAGGAACACTGCACTGTCGAGAGGGCAGTATTGAGGGAACACTGCACTGTCGAGGGGCAGTATTGAAGGAACACTGCACTGTCGAGAGGGGCAGTATTGAGGGAACACTGCACTGTCGGAGGGGCAGTATTGAAGGAACACTGCACTGTCAGAGGGGCAGTATTGAAGGAACACTGCACTGTCGGAGGGGCAGTATTGAAGGAACACTGCACTGTCGGAGGGGCAGTATTGAGGGAACACTGCACTGTCGGAGGGGCAGTATTGAAGGAACACTGCACTGTCCGAGGGGCAGTATTGAGGGAACATTGCACTGTCAGAGGGGCAGTATTGAAGGACCCCTGCACTGTCGCAGGGGCAGTATAGAGGGAACACTGCACCGTCGGAGGGGCAGTATTGAAGGAACACTGCACTGTCGGAGGGGCGGTATTGAGGGAACACTGCACGGATGGAGGGGCAGTATTGAAGGAACAATGGACTGTCAGAGGGGCAGTATTGAGGGAACAATGCACTGTCCGAGGGGCAGTACTGAAGGGACACTGCACTGTCTGAGGGGCAGTATTGAGGGAATACTGCACTGTCAGAGGGGCAGTATTGAAGGAACACTGCACTGTCGGAGAGGCAGTATTGAGGGAACACTGTACTGTCGGAGGGGCAGTATTGAAGGAACACTGCACTGTCAGAGGGGCAGTATTGAAGGAACACTGCACTGTCGGAGGGGCAGTATTGAAGGAACACTGCACTGTCAGAGGGGCAGTATTGAGGAACACTGCACCTGTCGGAGGGGGCATATTGAAGGAACACTGCACTGTCGGAGGGCAGTATTGAGGGAACACTGCACTGTCGGAGGGGCAGTATTGAGGGAACACTGCACTGTCAGGACGGGGCAGTATTGAGGGAACACTGCACTGTCGGAGGGGCAGTATTGAAGGAACACTGCACTGTCGGAGGGGCAGTATTGAAGGAACACTGCACTGTCGGAGGGGCAGTATTGAGGGAACACTGCACTGACGGAGGGGCAGTATTGAAGGAACACTGCACTGTCAGAGGGGCAGTATTGAGGGAAAACTGCACTGTCGAGGGGCAGTATTGAAGGAACACTGCACTGTCAGAGGGGCAGTATTGAGGGAACACTGCACTGTCGAGGGCAGTATTGAAGGAACACTGCACTGTCGGAGTGGCAGTATTGAGGAACACTGCACTGTCGGAGGGGCAGTATTGTAGGAACACTGCACTGTCAGAGGGGCAGTATTGAAGGAACACTGCACTGTCGGAGGGGCAGTATTGAAGGAACACTGCACTGTCAGAGGGCAGTATTGAAGGAACACTGCACTGTCGGAGGGGCAGTATTGAAGGAACACTGCGCTGTCAAGGGGCAGTATTGAGGGAACACTGCACTGCAGAGGCGGCAGTATTGAGGGAACACTGCACTGTCAGAGGGGCAGTATTGAGGGAATACGGCATTGTCGGAGGGGCAGTATTGAAGGAACACTGCCTTGTTGGACAGGCAGTATTGAAGGAACACTGCACTGTCGGAGGGGCAGTATTGAAGGAACACTGCACTGTCAGAGGGGCAGTATTGAAGGAACACTGCACTGTCAGAGGGGCATATTGAGGGAACAATGCACTGTCTGAGGGGCAGTATTGAGGGAACACTGCACTGTCAGAGGGGCAGTATTGAAGGAACACTGCACTGTCGGAGGGGCAGTATTGCAGGAACACTGCACTGTCAGAGGGGCAGTATTGAGGGAACACTGCAGTGTCGGAGGCGCAGTATTGAAGGAACACTGCACTGTCAGAAGGGGCAGTATTGAAGGAACACTGCACTGTCGGAGGGGCAGTATTGAGGGAACACTGCACTGTCAGAGGGGCAGTATTGAGGAACACTGCACTGTCGGAGGGGCAGTATTGAAGGAACACTGCACTGTCGGAGGGGCAGTATTGAAGGGAACACTGCACTGTCGGAGGGGCAGGTATTGAAGGAACACTGCACTGTCGGAGGGCAGTATTGAGGGAACAATGCACTGTCAGAGGGGCAGTATTGAAGGGAACACTGCACTGTCAGAGGGGCAGTAATGAGGGAACACTGCACTGTCAGAGGGGCAGTATTGAAGGAACACTGCACTGTCGGAGTGGCAGTATTGAGGAACACTGCACTGTCGGAGGGGCAGTATTGAAGGAACACTGCACTGTCGGAGGGGCAGTATTGAAGGAACACTGCACTGTCGGAGGGGCAGTATTGAAGGAACACTGCACTGTCGGAGGGTCAGTATTGAGGGAACACTGCACTGTCACAGGGGGAGTATTGAGGGAACACTGCACTGTCGGATTAGCAGTATTGAGGGAACACTGCACTGTCGGAGGGGCAGTATTGAGGGAACACTGCACTGTCGGAGGGGCAGTATTGAGGGAACACTGCACTGTCAGAGGGGCAGTATTGAGGGAACACTGCACTGTCGAGGGGCAGTATTGAGGGAACACTGCACTGTCGGAGGGGCAGTATTGAGGGAACACTGCACTGTCAGAGGGGCAGTATTGAGGGAACACTGCACTGTCGGAGGGGCAGTATTGAGGGAACACTGCACTGTCGGAGGGGCAGTATTGAGGGACACTGCACTGTCAGAGGGGCAGTATTGAAGGAACACTGCACTGTCTGAGGGGCAGTATTGAGGGAACACTGCACTGTCAGAGGGGCAGTATTGAAGGAACACTGCACTGTCGGAGGGCAGTATTGAGGGAACACTGCACTGTCGGAGGGCAGTATTGAAGGAACACTGCACTGTCAGAGGGGCAGTATTGAAGGAACACTGCACTGTCGGAGGGGCAGTATTGAAGGAACACTGCACTGTCAGAGGGGCAGTATTGAAGGAACACTGCACTGTCGGAGGGGCATGTTGAGGGAACACTGGACTGTCGGAGTGGCAGTATTGAGGGAACACTGCACTGTCCGAGGGGCAGTATTGAGGGAACACTGCACTGTCCGAGGGGCAGTATTGAGGGAACATTGCACTGTCAGAGGGGCAGTATTGAAGGACCCCTGCACTGTCGCAGGGGCAGTATAGAGGGAACACTGCACCGACGGAGGGGCAGTATTGAAGGAACACTGCACTGTCGGAGGGGCAGTATTGAGGGAACACTGCACTGTCGGAGGGGCAGTATTGAAGAAACACTGCACTGTCGGAGGGGCAGTATTGAGGGAACAATGCACTGTCGGAGTGGCAGTATTGAAGGAACACTGCACTGTCTGAGGGGCAGTATTGAGGGAACACTGCACTGTCGGAGGGGCCAGTATTGAAGGGAACACTGCACTGTCCGAGGGAGCAGTATTGAAGGGAACACTGCACTGTAGGAGGGGCAGTATTGAAGGAACACTGCAACTGTCGGAGGGGCAGTATTGAGGAACACTGCACTGACGGAGGGCAGTATTGAAGGAACACTGCACTGTCGGAGGGGCAGTATTGAAGGAACACTGCACTGTCAGGAGGGGCAGTATTGAGGAACACTGCACTGTCGGAGGGGCAGTATTGAAGGAACACTGCACTGTCAGAGGGGCAGTATTGAGGGAACAATGCACTGTCGGAGGGGCAGTATTGAAGGAACACTGCACTGTCGGAGGGGCAGTATTGAGGGAACACTGCACTGTCAGAGGGGCAGTATTGAAGGAACACTGCACTGTCAGAGGGGGCAGTATTGAAGGAACACTGCACTGTCGAGGGGCAGTATTGAAGGAACACTGCACTGTCCGGAGGGGCAGTATTGAAGGGAACACTGCACTGCGGAGGGGCAGGTATTGAGGGAACACTGCACTGTCGAGGGGCAGTATTGAAGGAACACTGCACTGTCAGAGGGGCAGTATTGAAGGAACACTGCACTGTCAGAGGGGCAGTATTGAAGGAACACTGCACTGTCGGAGGGGCAGTATTGAGGGAACACTGCACTGTCAGAGGGGCAGTATTGAAGGAACACTGCACTGTCAGAGGGGCAGTATTGAGGGAACACTGCACTGTCCGAGGGGCAGTATTGAGGGAACATTGCACTGTCAGAGGGGCAGTATTGAAGGACCCCTGCACTGTCGCAGGGGCAGTATAGAGGGAACACTGCACTGTCGGAGGGGCAGTATTGAAGGAACACTGCACTGTCGGAGGGGCGGTATTGAGGGAACACTGCACGGATGGACGGGCAGTATTGAAGGAACAATGGACTGTCAGAGGGGCAGTATTGAGGGAACAATGCATTGTCAGTGGGGCAGTATTGAAGGAACAATGCACTGTCGGAGGGGCAGTATTGCAGGAACACTGCTTTGTCAGAGGGGCAGTATTGAGGGAACACTGCAGTGTCGGAGAGGCATTATTGAGGAAACACTGTACTGTCAGAGGGGCAGTATTGAAGGAACACTGGCACTGTCGAGAGGGGCAGTATTGAAGGGAACACTGCACTGTCGGAGGGGCAGTATTGAAGGAACACTGCACTGTCAGAGGGGCAGTATTGAGGGAACACTGCACTGTCGAGGGGCATGTTTGAGGGAACACTGCACTGCCGAAGGGCAGTATTGAAGGAACACTGGACTGTCGGAGGGGCCAGTATTGAGGGAACACTGCACTGTCGAGGGGCAGTATGAGGGAACACTGCACTGTCAGGAGGGGCAGTATTGAAGGACCCCTGCACTGTCGCAGGGTGCAGTATTGAGGGAACACTGCACTGTCGGAGGGGCAGTATTGAAGAACACTGCACTGTCGGAGGGGCGGTATTGAGGGAACACTGCACTGTCGGAGGGGGGGGCAGTATTGAAGGAACACTGCAATGTTCGGAGGGGCAGTATTGAAGGAACACTTCACTGTCAAGGGCAGTATTGTGGAACCAGCACATTTGAAGGGGCAGTATTGAGAGGAACACTGCACTGTTGGAGGGCAGTATGAAGGAACACTGGCACTTCGAGGGGCAGTATTGAGGAACACTTCACTGTCAGAGGGCAGTATTGAAGTAACCCATGCGCTGGCAGAGGGGCAGTATGAGGGAACATTGCATGTCCAGAGGTGCAGTACTGAGGGAACACAGTCACTTGTCAGAGGGGAAGTAATGAGGGAACACTGGCACTGTCAGGAGGGCAGTTATTGAAGGAACACTGCGCTTGTGGAGAGGCAGTATTGAATGAACACTTCACAGTCCGAGGGGCAGTAATTGAAGAACACTTCACTGTCAGAGGGGCAAGTATGAGGAACACTGCACTGCAGAGGGGCACATTGAGGGAACACTGCACTGTCTGAGGGGGCAGTATTGAAGGAACACTGCACTGTCGGAGAGGCATTATTGAGGGAACACTGTACTGTCGGAGGGGCAGTATTGAAGGAACACTGCACTGTCAGAGGGGCAGTATTGAAGGAACACTGCACTGTCGGAGGGGCAGTATTGAAGGAACACTGCACTGTCAGAGGGGCAGTATTGAGGGAACACTGCACTGTCAGAGGGGCAGTATTGAGGGAACACTGCACTGTCTGAGGGGCAGTATTGAGGGAACACTGCACTGTCAGGAGGGGCAGTATTGAAGGAACACTGCACTGTCGGAGGGGCAGTATTGAAGGAACACTGCATGTCGGAGGGGCAGTATTGAGGAACACTGCACTGTCGGAGGGGCAGTATTGAAGGAACACTGCACTGTCGGAGGGCAGTATTGAAGGAACACTGCACTGTCTGGAGGGGCAGTATGAAGGGAACACTGCACTGTCGGAGGGGCAGTATTGAGGGAACACTGCACTGTCGGAGGGGCAGTATTGAAGGGAACACTGCACTGTCAGAGGGGCAGTATTGAAGGAACACTGCACTGTCGGAGGGGCAGTATTGAGGGAACACTGCACTGTCGGAGGGGCAGTATTGAGGAACACTGCACTGTCAGAGGGGCAGTATTGAAGGAACACTGCACTGTTCGGAGGGGCAGTATTGAGGAACACTGCACTGTCGGAGGGGCAGTATTGAAGGAACACTGCACTGTCGGAGGGGCAGTATTGAAGGGAACACTGCACTGTCAGAGGGGCAGTATTGAAGGAACACTGCACTGTCGGAGGGGCAGTATTGAAGGAACACTGCCTTGTTGGAGAGGCAGTATTGAAGGAACACTGCACTGTCGAGGGGCAGTACTGAAGGAACACTGCACTGTCAGAGGGGCAATATTGAGGGAACACTGCACGGTCAGAGGGGCAGTATTGAAGGGAACACTGCCTTGTTCGGAGGGGCAGTATTGAAGGAACACTGCACTGTCGGAGGGCAGTATTGAGGGAACACTGCACTGTCGGAGGGGCAGTATTGAAGGAACACTGCACTGTCGGAGGGGCAGTATTGAAGGAACACTGCACTGTCAGAGGGGCAGTATTGAGGGAACACTGCACTGTCCGGAGGGCAGTATTGAAGGGAACACTGCACTGTCTGGAGGGGCATTATTGAAGGAACACAGCTCTGTCGGAGGGGCAGTATTGAGGGAACACTGCACTGTCAGACGGGCAGTATTGAGGGAACACTGCACTGTCGAGGGGCAGTATTGAAGGTACACTGCCTTGTTGGAGGGGCAGTATTGAAGGAACACTGCACTGTCGGTGGGGCGGTATTGAGGGAACACTGCACTGTCGGAGGGGCAGTATTGAAGGAACAATGGACTGTCAGAGGGGCAGTATTGAAGGAACACTGCACTGTCAGAGGGGCAGTATTGAGGGAACACTGCACTGTCGGAGGGGCAGTATTGAAGGAACGCTGCGCTGTCAGAGGGGCAGTTTTCAGGGAACACTGCACTGTCGGAGGGGCAGTATTGAAGGAACACTGCACTTTCGGAGGGGCAGTATTGAGGGAACACTGCACTGTTGGAGGGGCAGTATTGAAGGAACACTGCACTGTCAGAGGGGCAGTATTGAGGGAACACTGCACTGTCTGAGGGGCAGTATTGAAGGAACACTGCACTGTCGAGGGGCAGTATTGAGGGAACACTGCACTGCCGGAAGGGCAGTATTGAAGGGAACACTGCACTGTCGGAGGGGCAGTATTGAGGGAACACTGCACTGTCAGAGGGGCAGTATTGAAGGAACACTGCACTGTCAGGAGGGGCAGTATTGAAGGAACACTGCACTGTTGGAGGGGCAGTACTGAGGGAACACTGCACTGTCAGACGGGCAGTATTGAGGGAACACTGCACTGTCGGAGGGGCAGTATTGAAGGAACACTGCACTGTCTGAGGGGCAGTATTGAGGGAATACTGCACTGTCAGAGGGGCAGTATTGAGGGAACACTGCACTGTCGGAGGGGCAGTATTGAGGGAACAGTGCACTGTCGGAGGGGCAGTATTGAAGAACACTGCACTGTCAGAGGGGCAGTATTGAGGAACACTGCACTGTCGGAGGGGCAGTATTGAAGGAACACTGCACTGTCAGAGGGGCAGTATTGAGGAACACTGCACTGTCGGAGGGGCAGTATTGAAGGAACACTGCACTGTCAGAGGGGCAGTATTGAAGGAACACTGCACTGTCGGAGGGGCAGTATTGAAGGAACACTGCACTGTCGGAGGGGCAGTATTGAAGGAACACTGCACTGTCGGAGGGGCAGTATTGAAGGGAACACTGCACTGTCAGAGGGGCAGTATTGAGGGAACACTGCACTGTCGGAGGGGCAGTATTGAGGAACACTGCACTGTCAGAGGGGCAGTATTGAAGGAACACTGCACTGTCGGAGGGGCAGTATTGAAGGAACACTGCACTGTCAGAGGGGCAGTATTGAGGGAACACTGCACTGTCAGAGGGGCAGTATTGAGGAACACTGCACTGTCGGAGGGGCAGTATTGAGGAACACTGCACTGTCGGAGGGGCAGTATTGAGGGAACACTGCACTGTCGGAGGGGCAGTATTGAAGGAACACTGCACTGTCTGAGGGGCAGTATTGAAGGAACACTGCACTGTCGGAGGGGCAGTATTGAAGGAACACTGCACTGTCGGAGGGGCAGTATTGAAGGAACACTGCACTGTCAGAGGGGCAGTATTGAGGGAACACTGCAGTGTCGGAGGGGCAGTATTGAAGGAACACTGCACTGTCGGAGAGGCAGTATTGAGGGAACACTGCACTGTCGGAGGGGCAGTATTGAAGGAACACTGCACTGTCGGAGGGGCAGTATTGAAGGAACACTGCACTGTCGGAGGGGCAGTATTGAAGGAACACTGCACTGTCAGAGGGGCAGTATTGAAGGAACACTGCACTGTCAGAGGGGCATATTGAGGGAACACTGCACTGTCGGAGGGGCAGTATTGAAGGAACACTGCACTGTCGGAGGGGCAGTATTGCAGGAACACTGCACTGTCGGAGGGGCAGTATTGAGGGAACACTGCACTGTCGGAGGGGCAGTATTGAAGGAACACTGCACTGTCGGAGGGGCAGTATTGAGGGAACACTGCACTGTCGGAGTGGCAGTATTGAAGGTTCACTGCCTTGTTGGAGGGGCAGTATTGAAGGAACACTGCACTGTCGGAGGGGCGGTATTGAGGGAACACTGCACTGTCAGAGGGGCAGTATTGAGGGAACACTGCACTGTCGGAGGGGCAGTATTGAAGGAACACTGCACTGTCGGAGGGGCAGTATTGAAGGAACACTGCACTGTCAGAGGGGCAGTATTGAGGAACACTGCACTGTCGAGGGGCAGTATTGAGGGAACACTGCACTGTCGAGGGGCAGTATTGAGGGAACACTGCACTGTCAGAGGGGCAGTATTGAAGGAACACTGCACTGTCGGAGGGGCAGTATTGAAGGAACACTGCACTGTCGGAGGGCCAGTATTGAAGGAACACTGCACTGTCAGAGGGGCAGTATTGAAGGAACACTGCACTGTCGGAGGGGCAGTATTGAGGAACACTGCACTGTCAGAGGGGCAGTATTGAGGGAACACTGCACTGTCGGAGGGGCAGTATTGAAGGAACACTGCACTGTCGGAGGGGCAGTATTGAGGAACACTGCACTGTCAGAGGGGCAGTATTGAAGGAACACTGCACTGTCGGAGGGGCAGTATTGAGGAACACTGCACTGTCTGAGGGGCAGTATTGAAGGAACACTGCACTGTCAGAGGGGCAGTATTGAGGGAACACTGCACTGTCGGAGGGCAGTATTGAAGGAACACTGCACTGTCGGAGGGGCAGTATTGAAGGAACACTGCACTGTCGGAGGGGCAGTATTGAAGGAACACTGCACTGTCAGAGGGGCAGTATTGAGGAACACTGCACTGTCAGAGGGGCAGTATTGAGGGAACACTGCACTGTCGGAGGGCAGTATTGAGGAACACTGCACTGTCGGAGTGGCAGTATTGAAGGAACACTGCACTGTCGGAGGGGGCAGTATTGAGGGAACACTGCACTGTCGGAGGGGCAGTATTGAAGGAACACTGCACTGTCGGAGGGGCAGTATTGAAGGAACACTGCAATGTCGGAGGGGCAGTATTGAAGGAACACTGCACTGTCAGAGGGGCAGTATTGAGGGAACACTGCACTGTCAGAGGGGCAGTATTGAGGGAACACTGCACTGTCAGGAGGGGCAGTATTGAGGGAACACTGCACTGTCGGAGGGGCAGTATTGAAGGAACACTGCACTGTCGGAGGGGCAGTATTGAAGGAACACTGCACTGTCGGAGGGGCAGTATTGAAGGAACACTGCACTGACGGAGGGGCAGTATTGAGGAACACTGCACTGTCAGAGGGGCAGTATTGAGGGAACACTGCACTGTCGGAGGGGCAGTATTGAGGGAACACTGCACTGTCAGGAGGGGCAGTATTGAAGGAACACTGCACTGTCGAGGGCAGTATTGAGGAACACTGCACTGTCAGAGGGGCAGTATTGAGGAACACTGCACTGTCAGAGGGGCAGTATTGAAGGAACACTGCACTGTCGGAGGGGCAGTATTGAAGGAACACTGCACTGTCAGAGGGGCAGTATTGAAGGAACACTGCACTGTCGGAGGGGCATGTTGAGGGAACACTGCACTGCCGGAAGGGCAATTTTAAGGGAACACTGCACTGTCCGAGGGGCAGTATTGAGGGAACACTGCACTGTCAGAGGGGCAGTATTGAGGGAAACACTGCACTGTCAGAGGGGCAGTATTGAAGGAACACTGCACTGTCAGAGGGCAGTATTGAGGGAACACTGCACAGTCGGAGGGGCAGTATTGAAGGAACACTGCACTGTCGGAGGGGCTGTATTGAAGGAACACTGCACGGTCGGAGGGGCAGTATTGAAGGAACACTGCACTGTCAGAGGGGCAGTATTGAGGAACACTGCACTGTCGAGGGGCAGTACTGAAGGAACACTGCACTGTCTGAGGGGCAGTATTGATGGAACACTGCACTGTCAGAGGGGCAGTATTGAAGGAACACTGCACTGTCGGAGGGGCAGTATTGAGGGAACACTGTACTGTCGGAGGGGCAGTATTGAAGGAACACTGCACTGTCAGAGGGGCAGTATTGAAGGAACACTGCACTGTCGGAGGGGCAGTATTGAAGGAACACTGCACTGTCAGAGGGGCAGTATTGAGGAACACTGCACTGTCGGAGGGCAGTATTGAGGAACACTGCACTGTCGAGAGGGCAGTATTGAGGGAACACTGCACTGTCAGAGGGGCAGTATTGAGGGAACAATTCACTGACGGAGGGGCATTATTGAAGGAACACTGCACTGTCGGCGTGGCCGTATTGAGGGAACACTGCACTGTCGGAGGGGCAGTATTGAAGGAACACTGCACTGTCGGAGGGGCGGTATTGAGGGAACACTGCACGGATGGAGGGGCAGTATTGAAGGAACAATGGACTGTCAGAGGGGCAGTATTGAGGGAACAATGCACTGTCCGAGGGGCAGTACTGAAGGGACACTGCACTGTCTGAGGGGCAGTATTGAGGGAATACTGCACTGTCAGAGGGGCAGTATTGAAGGAACACTGCACTGTCGGAGAGGCAGTATTGAGGGAACACTGTACTGTCGGAGGGGCAGTATTGAAGGAACACTGCACTGTCAGAGGGGCAGTATTGAAGGAACACTGCACTGTCGGAGGGGCAGTATTGAAGGAACACTGCACTGTCAGAGGGGCAGTATTGAAGGAACACTGCACTGTCGGAGGGGCATGTTGAGGGAACACTGCACTGCCGGAAGGGCAATTTTAAGGGAACACTGGACTGTCGGAGCGGCAGTATTGAGGGAACACTGCACTGTCCGAGGGGCAGTATTGAGGGAACATTGCACTGTCAGAGGGGCAGTATTGAAGGACCCCTGCACTGTCGCAGGGGCAGTATAGAGGGAACACTGCACCGTCGGAGGGGCAGTATTGAAGGAACACTGCACTGTTGGAGGGGCAGTATGAGGGAACGCTGCACTGTCAGAGGGGCAGTATTGAAGGAACACTGTACTGTCGGAGGGGCATGTTGAGGGAACACTGCACTGCCGGAGGGGCAGTTTTGAGGGAACACTGCACTGTAGGAGCGGCAGTATTGAGGGAACATTGCACTGTCAGAGAGGCAGTATTGCAGGAACCCTGCACAGTCGGAGGTGCAGTATTGAGGGAACACTGCATTGTCGGAGGGCCAGTATTGAAGGAACACTGCACTGTCAGAGGGACAATATTGAGGGAACACTGCACTAGAGGAGGGTTGCTATTGAAGGAACAGTGCACTGTCGGAGGTGCAGATTGTAGGAACACTGCACTGTCGGAGGGGCAGTATTGAAGGAACACTGCACTGTCGGAGGGGCAGTATTGAAAGAACACTGCACTCTCAGAGGGGCAGTATTGATGGAACACTGCACTGTCGGAGGGGCAGTATTGAAGGAACACTGCACTGTCAGAGGGGCATATTGAGGGAACAATTCACTGACGGAGGGGCATTATTGAAGGAACACTGCACTGTCGGCGTGGCCGTATTGAGGGAATACTGCACTGTCAGAGGGGCAGTATTGAAGGAACACTGCACTGTCGGCTGGGCAGTATTGAGGGAACAGTGCACTGTCGGAGGGGCAGTATTGAGGGAACACTGCACTGTCGGAGGGGCAGTATTGAAGCAACAATGCACTCTCGGAGGGGCAGTATTGAAGGAAAACTGCACTGTCAGAGGGGCAGTATTGAAGGAACACTGCACTTTCGGAGGGGCAGTATTGAGGGAACACTTCACTGTCAGAGGGGCAGTATTGAAGTAACCCTGCCCTGTCGGAGGGGCAGTATTGAAGGAACACTGCGCTGTCAGAGGGGCAGTATTGAGGGAACACTGCACTGTCGGAGGGGCAGTACTGAGGGAACACTGCACTGTCAGAGGGGCAGTATTGAGGGAACACGGCACTGTCGGAGGGGCAGTATTGAAGGAAAACTGCCTTGTTGGAGAGGCAGTATTGAAGGAACACTGCACAGTCGGAGGGGCAGTATTGAAGGAACACTTCACTGTCAGAGGGGCAGTATTGAAGGAACACTGCACTGCAGAGGGGCACATTGAGGGAACACTGCACTGTCTGAGGGGGCAGTATTGAGGGAACACTGCATTGTCAGTGGGGCAGTATTGAAGGAACAATGCACTGTCGGAGGGGCAGTATTGCAGGAACACTGCATTGTCAGAGGGGCAGTATTGAGGGAACACTGCAGTGTCGGAGGCGCAGTATTGAAGGAACACTGCCTTGTTGGAGCAGCAGTATTGAAGGAACACTGCACTGTTGGAGGGGCAGTACTGAGGGAACACTGCACTGTCAGACGGGCAGTATTGAGGGAACGCTGCACTGTCGGAAGGGCAGTATTGAAGGTACACTGCCTTGTTGGAGGGGCAGTATTGAAGGAACACTGCACTGTCGGAGGGGCGGTATTGAGGGAACACTGCACGGATGGAGGGGCAGTATTGAAGGAACAATGGACTGTCAGAGGGGCAGTATTGAGGGAACAATGCACTGTCGGAGGGGCAGTATTGAAGGAACACTGCACTGTCGGAGGGGCAGTATTGAGGGAATACTGCACTGTCAGAGGGGCAGTATTGAAGGAACACTGCACTGTCGGAGAGGCAGTATTGAAGGAACACTGCACTGTCGGAGGGGCAGTATTGAAGGAACACTGCACTGTCAGAGGGGCAGTATTGAAGGAACACTGCACTGTCAGAGGGGCAGTATTGAGGGAACACTGCACTGTCGGAGGGGCAGTATTGAAGGAACACTGCACTGTCGGAGGGGCAGTATTGAGGGAACACTGCACTGCCGGAAGGGCAGTATTGAGGAACACTGCACTGTCGGAGGGGCAGTATTGAAGGAACACTGCACTGTCAGAGGGGCAGTATTGAGGAACACTGCACTGTCGAGGGCAGTATTGAAGGAACACTGCACTGTCAGAGGGGCAGTATTGAGGAACACTGCACTGTCGGAGGGGCAGTATTGAAGGAACACTGCACTGTCAGGAGGGGCAGTATTGAGGGAACACTGCACTGTCGGAGGGGCAGTATTGAAGGAACACTGCACTGTCAGAGGGGCAGTATTGAAGGAACACTGCACTGTCGGAGGGGCAGTATGAAGGAACACTGCACTGTCGAGGGGCAGTATGAGGAACACTGCACTGTCAGAGGGGCAGTATTGAAGGAACACTGCACTGTCGGAGGGGCAGTATTGAAGGAACACTGCACTGTCGGAGGGGCAGTATTGAGGGAACACTGCACTGTCGGAGGGTCAGTATTGAGGGAACACTGCACTGTCACAGGGGGAGTATTGAGGGAACACTGCACTGTCGGATTAGCAGTATTGAGGGAACACTGCACTGTCGGAGGGGCAGTATTGAGGGAACACTGCACTGACGGAGGGGCAGTATTGAAGGAACATGCACTGTCTGGAGGGGCAGTATTGAAGGAACACTGTACTGTCGGAGGGGCAGTATTGAGGGAACACTGCACTGTCGGAGGGGCAGTACTGAGGGAACACTGCACTGTCAGAGGGGCAGTATTGAGGGAACATTGCACTGTCGGAGGGGCAGTATTGAAGGGAAAACTGCACTGTCTGGAGAGGCAGTATTGAAGGAACACTGCACAGTCGGAGGGGCAGTATTGAAGGAAACACTGCACTGTCAGAGGGGCAGTATTGAAGGAACACTGCACTGTCAGAGGGGCAGTATTGAAGGAACACTGCACTGTCTGAGGGGGCAGTATTGAAGGAACACTGCACTGTCCAGGAGGGGCATGTTGAGGGAACACTGCACTGCGGAGGGCAGTATTGAGGGAACACTGCACTGTCGGAGGGGCAGTATTGAAGGAACACTGCACTGTCGGAGGGGCAGTATTGAAGGAACACTGCACTGTCGGAGGGGCAGTATTGAAGGGAACACTGCACTGTCGGAGGGGCAGTATTGAAGGAACACTGCACTGTCTGAGGGGCAGTATTGAAGGAACACTGCACTGTCAGAGGGGCAGTATTGAGGGAACACTGCACTGTCGGAGGGGCAGTATTGAGGGAACACTGCACTGTCGGAGGGGCAGTATTGAGGAACAATGCACTGTCAGAGGGGCAGTAATTGAAGGAACACTGCACTGTCAGAGGGGCAGTATTGAGGGAATACTGCACTGTCAGAGGGGCAGTATTGAAGGAACACTGCACTGTCGGAGGGGCAGTATTGAAGGAACACTGCACTGTCAGAGGGGCAGTACTGAAGGAACACTGCACTGTCAGAGGGCATATTGAAGGGAACACTGCACTGTCGGAGGGGCAGTATTGAAGGAACACTGCACTGTCGGAGGGGCAGTATTGCAGGAACACTGCACTGTCGGAGGGGCAGTACTGAAGGAACACTGCACTGTCGGAGGGGCAGTATTGCAGGAACACTGCACTGTCGGAGGGGCAGTATTGAAGGAACACTGCACTGTCGGAGGGGCAGTATTGAGGGAGCACTGCACTGTCGGAGGGGCATTATTGAAGGAACACTGCACTGTCGGAGGGGAAGTAATGATGGAACACTGCACTGTCAGAGGGGCAGTAATGAAGGAACACTGCACTGTCAGAGGGGCAGTATTGAAGGAACACTGCCCTGTGAGAGGGGCAGTATTGAAGGAACACTGCACTGTCAGAGGGGCAGTATTGAGGAACACTGCACTGTCAGAGGGGCAGTATGAAGGAACACTGCACTGTCGGAGGGGCAGTATTGAGGAACACTGCACTGTCAGAGGCGGCAGTATTGAAGGAACACTGCACTGTCGGAGGGGCAGTATTGAAGGAACACTGCACTGTCGGAGGGGCAGTATTGAAGGAACACTGCACTGTCGAGGGGCAGTATTGAAGGAACACTGCACTGTCGGAGGGGCAGTATTGAGGGAACACTGCACTGTCGAGGGCAGTATTGAGGAACACTGCACTGTCGAGGGCAGTATTGAAGGAACACTGCACTGTCAGGAGGGCAGTATTGAAGGACACTGCACTGTCGGAGGGGCAGTATTGAAGGAAAACTGCACTGTCAGAGCGGCAGTATTGAAGGAACACTGCACTGTCGGAGGGGCAGTATTGAAGGGAACACTGCACTGTCAGAGGGGCAGTATTGAAGGAACACTGCACTGTCTGAGGGGCAGTATTGAGGGAACACTGCACTGTCAGAGGGCAGTATTGAAGGAACACTGCACTGTCGGAGGGGCAGTATTGAAGGAACACTGCACTGTCGAGAGGGGCAGTATTGAAGGAACACTGCACTGTCGGAGGGGCAGTATGAAGGAACACTGCACTGTCGGAGGGGCAGTATTGAAGGAACACTGCACTGTCGAGGGGCAGTATTGAAGGAACACTGCACTGTCTGAGGGGCAGTATTGAAGGAACACTGCACTGTCGGAGGGGCAGTATTGAAGGAACACTGCACTGTCAGTGGGGCAGTATTGAAGGAACACTGCACTGCAGAGGGGCATATTGAGGGAACACTGCACTGTCTGAGGGGCAGTATTGACACTGTCAGAGGGGCAGTATTGAAGGAACACTGCACTGTCGGAGGGGCAGTCTTGAAGGATCACTGCATTGTCAGAGGGGCAGTATTGAAGGAACACTGCACTGTCAGAGGGGCAGTATTGCAGGAACACTGCACTGTCGGAGGGGCAGTATTGAAGGAACACTGCACTGTCAGAGGGGCAGTACTGAAGGAACACTGCACTGTCAGAGGGGCAGTATTGAAGGAACACTGCACGGTCAGAGGGGCAGTAATGAAGGAACACTGCACTGTCGGAGGGGCAGTACTTGAAGGAACACTGCACTGTCGAGGGGGCAGTATTGAGGAACACTGCACTGTCAGAGGGGCAGTATTGAAGGAACAATGCCTTGTCGGAGGGGCAGTATTGAAGGAGACACTGCACTGTCTGAGGGGCAGTATTGAGGAACACTGCACTGTCGGAGGGCAGTATTGAAGGAACACTGCACTGTCAGAGGGCAGTATGACGGAACACTGCACTGCTGAGGGGGCAGTATTGAGGAACACTGCACTGTCTGAGGGGCAGTATTGAGGGAACACTGCACTGTCAGAGTGGCAGTATTGAGGGAACACTGCACTGTCAGAGGGGCAGTATTGCAGGAACACTGCACTGTCAGAGGGGCAGTATTGAAGGAACACTGCACTGTCAGAGGGGCAGTATTGAGGGAACACTGCACTGTCGGAGGGGCAGTATTGAAGGAACACTGCACTGCTGAGGGGCAGTATTGAAGGAACACTGCACTGTCGGAGGGGCAGTATTGAAGGAACACTGCACTGTCAGGAGGGGCAGTATTGAAGGAACACTGCACTGTCAGAGGGGCAGTATTGAAGGGAACACTGCACTGTCGGAGGGGCAGTATTGAGGAACACTGCACTGTCGAGGGGCAGTATTGAGGAACAATGCACTGTCGGAGGGGCAGTATTGAAGGAACACTGCACTGTCTGAGGGGCAGTATTGAGGGAACACTGCACTGTCAGAGGGGCAGTATTGAAGGAACACTGCACTGTCAGAGGGGCAGTATTGAAGGAACACTGCACTGTCGGAGGGGCAGTATTGAAGGAACACTGCACTGTCAGAGGGGCAGTATTGAAGGAACACTGCACTGTCGGAGTGGCAGTATTGAGGAACACTGCACTGTCGGAGGGGCAGTATTGAAGGAACACTGCACTGTCGAGGGCAGTATTGAGGGAACACTGCACTGTCGAGGGGCAGTATTGAAGGAACACTGCACTGTCGGAGGGGCGGTATTGAGGGAACACTGCACTGTCGGAGGGGCAGTATTGAAGGAACGCTGCACTGTCGGAGGGGCAGTATTGAAGGAACACTGCACTGTCAGAGGGGCATATTAAGGGAACACTTCATTGTCGGAGGGGCATTATTGAAGGAACACTGCACTGTCGGAGGGGCAGTATTGAGGGAACACTGCACCGTCGGAGTGGCAGTATTAAAGGTACACTGCACTGTCTGAGGGGCAGTATTGAGGGAACTTGCACTGTCAGAGGGGCAGTATTGAGGAACACTGCACTGTCGGAGGGCAGTATTGAGGAACACTGCACTGTCGGAGGGGCAGTATTGAAGGAACACTGCACTGTCAGAGGGGCAGTATTGAAGGAACACTGCACTGTCGGAGGGGCAGTATTGAAGGAACACTGCACTGTCAGAGGGGCAGTATTGAAGGAACCTGCACTGTCGGAGGGCAGTATTGAGGGAACACTGCACTGTCAGAGGGGCAGTATTGAAGGAACACTGCACTGTCGGAGGGGCAGTATTGAGGAAACACTGCACTGTCAGGAGGGCAGTATTGAAGGAACACTGCACTGTCGGAGGGGCAGTATTGAGGGAACACTGCACTGTCAGAGGGGCAGTATTGAAGGGAACATTGCACTGTCGGAGGGGCAGTATTGAAGGAACACTGCACTGTCAGAGGGGCAGTATTGAGGGAACACTGCACTGACGAGGGGCAGTATTGAAGGAACACTGCACTGTCGAGGGGCAGTATTGAGGGAACACTGCAACTGTCAGAGGGGCAGTATTGAAGGAACACTTGCACTGTCTGGAGGGCAGTATGAGGAACACTGCACTGTCGGAGGGGCAGTATTGAAGGAACACTGCACTGTCGGAGGGGCAGTATTGATGGAACAATGCACTGTCAGAGGGGCAGTATTGAAGGAACACTGCACTGTCAGAGGGGCAGTATTGAGGGAACACTGCACTGTCAGAGGGCAGTATTGAAGGAACACTGCACTGTCAGAGGGGCAGTATTGAGGAACACTGCACTGTCAGAGGGGCAGTATTGAGGGAACACTGCACTGTCGGAGGGGCAGTATTGAAGGAACACTGCACTGTCGGAGGGGCAGTATTGAGGAACACTGCACTGTCTGAGGGGCAGTATTGAGGGAACACTGCACTGTCGATGGGCAGTATTGAAGGAACACTGCACTGTCGGAGGGCAGTATTGAAGGAACACTGCACTGTCTGAGGGGCAGTATTGAAGGAACACTGCACTGTCAGAGGGGCAGTATTGAAGGGAACACTGCACTGTCAGAGGGGCATTATTGAAGGAACACTGCACTGTCGGAGGGGCATATTGAAGGAACACTGCACTGTCAGAGGGGCAGTATTGAGGAACACTGCACTGTCAGGAGGGGCAGTATTGAAGGAACACTGCACTGTCGGTGGGGCAGTATTGAAGGAACACTGCACTGTCGGAGGGGCAGTATTGAAGGAAAACTGCACTGTCAGAGGGGCAGTATTGAAGGAACACTGCACTGTCGGAGGGGCAGTATTGAAGGAACACTGCACTGTCAGAGGGGCAGTATTGAAGGAACACTGCACTGTCGAGGGGCAGTATTGAAGGAACACTGCCTTGTCGGAGGGGCAGTATTGAAGGAACACTGCACTGTCCTGAGGGGCAGTACTGAGGGAACACTGCACTGTCAGAGGGGCAGTATTGAGGGAACACTGCACTGTCGGAGAGGGCAGTATTGAAGGAACACTGCCACTGTCTGGAGGGGCAGTATTGAAGGAACACTGCACTGTCTGAGGGGCAGTATTGAAGGAACACTGCACTGTCGGAGGGGCAGTATTGAAGGAACACTGCACTGTCAGAGGGGCAGTATTGAGGGAACACTGCATTGTCAGAGGGGCAGTATTGAAGGAACACTGCACTGTCGGAGGGGCAGTATTGCAGGAACACTGCACTGTCAGAGGGGCAGTAATTGAAGGAACACTGCACTGTCGAGGGGCAGTATTGAAGGAACACTGCCTTGTCGGAGGGGCAGTATTGAAGGAACACTGCACTGTCGGAGGGGCAGTATTGCAGGAACACTGCACTGTCGGAGGGGCCGTATTGAGGGAATACTGCACTGTCAGAGGGGCAGTATTGAAGGAACACTGCACTGTCAGAGGGCAGTATTGCAGGAACACTGCACTGTCGGAGGGGCAGTATTGAAGGAACACTGCACTGTCGGAGGGGCAGTATTGAAGGAACACTGCACTGTCGAGGGGCAGTATTGAAGGAACACTGCACTGTCGGAGGGGCAGTATTGCAGGAACACTGCACTGTCAGAGGGGCAGTATTGAAGGAACACTGCACTATCGGAGGGGCAGTATTGAAGGAACACTGCACTGTCAGAGGGGCAGTATTGAGGGGACACTGCAGTGTCGGAGGGGCAGTATTGAGGAACACTGCACTGTCGGAGGGGCAGTATTGAAGGAACACTGCACTGTCGGAGGGGCAGTATTGAAGGAACACTGCACTGTCAGAGGGGCAGTATTGAGGAACACTGCACTGTCGGAGGGGCAGTATTGAAGGAACACTGCACTGTCAGAGGGGCAGTATTGAAGGAACACTGCACTGTCGAGGGGCAGTATTGAGGGAACACTGCACTGTCGAGGGGCAGTATTGAGGGAACACTGCACTGTCAGAGGGGCAGTATTGAAGGAACACTGCACTGTCGGAGGGGCAGTATTGAAGGAACACTGCACTGTCGGAGGGGCAGTATTGAAGGAACACTGCACTGTCAGAGGGGCAGTATTGAAGGAACACTGCACTGTCAGGAGGGGCAGTATTGAGGGAACACTGCACTGTCAGAGGGGCAGTATTGAAGGAACACTGCACTGTCTGAGGGGCAGTATTGAAGGAACACTGCACTGTCAGAGGGGCAGTATTGAAGGAACACTGCACTGTCGAGGGGCAGTATTGAGGGAACACTGCACTGTCAGGAGGGCAGTATTGAAGGAACACTGCACTGTCAGAGGGGCAGTATTGAAGGAACACTGCACTGTCTGGAGGGGCAGTATTGAAGGGAACACTGCACTGTCAGAGGGGCAGTATTGAGGAACACTGCACTGTCGAGGGGCAGTATTGAAGGAACACTGCACTGTCGGAGGGGCAGTATTGAGGAACACTGCACTGTCAGGAGGGGCAGTATTGAAGGAACACTGCACTGTCGGAGGGGCAGTATTGAGGGAACACTGTACTGTCGGTGGGGCAGTATTGAAGGATCACTGCACTGTCAGAGGGGCAGTATTGAAGGAACACTGGACTGTCGGAGAGCAGTATTGAAGGAACACTGCACTGTCAGTGGGGCAGTATTGAAGGAACACTGCACTGTCAGAGGGGCAGTATTGAAGGGAACACTGCACTGTCAGAGGGGCAGTATTGAAGGAACTCTGCACTGTCAGAGGGGCAGTATTGAGGAACACTGCACTGTCGGAGGGGCAGTATTGAAGGAACACTGCACTGTCGGAGGGGCAGTATTGAGGGAACACTGCACTGTCAGAGGGGCAGTATTGAAGAACACTGCACTGTCGGAGAGGGCAGTATTGAGGGAACACTGCACTGTCAGAGGGGCAGTATTGAAGGAACACTGCACTGTCGAGAGGGCAGTATTGAGGGAACACTGCACTGTCAGAGGGGCAGTATTGAGGAACACTGCACTGTCAGAGGGGCAGTATTGAAGGAACACTGCACTGTTGGAGGGGCAGTATTGAAGGGAACACTGCACTGTCAGGAGGGGCAGTATTGAAGGAACACTGCACTGTCAGAGGGGCAGTATTGAGGGAACACTGCACTGTCGGAGGGGCAGTATTGAAGGAACACTGCACTGTCTGAGGGGCAGTATTGAGGAACACTGCACTGTCGAGGGGCAGTATTGAAGGAACACTGCACTGTCGGAGGGGCAGTATTGAAGGAACACTGCACTGTCGGAGGGGCAGTATTGAGGAACACTGCACTGTCAGAGGGGCAGTATTGAGGGAACCTGCACTGTCGAGAGGGGCAGTATTGAAGGAACACTGCCTGTCGGAGGGCAGTATTGAAGGAACACTGCACTGTCTGAGGGGCAGTATTGAAGGAACACTGCACTGTCAGAGGGGCAGTATTGAGTGAACACTGCACTGTCGGAGGGGGCAGTATTGAAGGAACACTGCACTGTCGGAGGGGCAGTATTGAAGGAACACTGCACTGTCAGAGGGGCATATTGAAGGAACACTCACTGACGGAGGGGCATTATTGAAGGAACACTGCAACTGTCGGAGGGGCAGTATTGAGGAATACTGCACTGTCAGAGGGGCAGTATTGAAGGAACACTGCACTGTCGGCTGGGCAGTATTGAGGGAACAGTGCACTGTCGGAGGGGCAGTATTGAAGGAACACTGCACTGTCGGAGGGGCAGTATTGAAGGAACACTGCACGTATGGAGGGGCAGTATTGAAGGGACAATGGACTGTCAGAGGGCAGTATTGAAGGAACACTGCACTGTCGGAGGGGCAGTATTGAGGGAACACTTCTCTGTCGTAGGGGCAGTATTGAAGGAACACTGCACTGTCAGAGGGGCAGTATTGCAGGAACAATGCACTGTCGGAGGGGCAGTATTGAAGGAACACTGCACTGTCTGAGGGGCAGTATTGAGGGAATACTGCACTGTCAGAGGGGCAGTATTGAAGGAACACTGCACTGTCGGAGAGGCAGTATTGAGGGAACACTGTACTGTCGGAGGGGCAGTATTGAAGGAACACTGCACTGTCAGAGGGGCAGTATTGAAGGAACACTGCACTGTCGTAGGGGCAGTATTGAAGGAACACTGCACTGTCAGAGGGGCAGTATTGAAGGAACACTGCACTGTCGGAGGGGCAGTATTGAGGGAACACTGCACTGTCGGAGGGGCAGTATTGAAGGAACACTGCACTGTCAGAGGGGCAGTATTGAAGGAACACTGCACTGTCGGAGGGGCAGTATTGAAGGAACACTGCACTGTCGGAGGGGCAGTATTGAGGAACACTGCTACTGTCGGAGGGGCAGTATTGAAGGAACACTGCACTGTCGAGGGGCAGTATTGAAGGAACACTGCACTGTCGAGGGGCAGTAATTGAAGGAACACTGCACTGTCAGAGGGGCAGTATTGAAGGAACACTGCACTGTCGGAGGGGCAAGTATTGAGGGAACACTGCACTGTCGGAGGGCAGTATTGAAGGGAACACTGGCACTGTCGAGGGGCAGTATTGAGGGAACACTGCACTGTCCGAGGGGCAGTATTGAGGGAAACTGCACTGTCAGAGGGGCAGTATTGAGGAACACTGCACTGTCGAGGGGCAGTATTGAAGGAACACTGCACTGTCGGAGGGCAGTATTGAAGGAACACTGCACTGTCGGAGGGGCAGTATAGAGGGAACACTGCACTGTCGTAGGGGCAGTATTGAAGGAACACTGCACTGTCGGAGGGGCAGTAATGAAGGAACACTGCACTGTCGGAGGGGCAGTATTGAGGGAACACTGCACTGTCAGAGGGGCAGTATTGAGGAACACTGCACTGTCGGAGGGCAGTATTGAAGGAACACTGCACTGTCGGAGGGGCAGTATTGAGGAACACTGCACTGTCGGAGGGGCAGTATTGAGGAACACTGCACTGTCAGAGGGGCAGTATTGAAGGAACACTGCACTGTAGAGGGCAGTATTGAAGGAACACTGCACTGTCGGAGAGGCATTATTGAGGAAACACTGCACTGTCAGAGGGGCAGTATTGAAGGAACACTGCACTGTCAGAGGGGCAGTATTGAAGGAACACTGCACTGTCGGAGGGGCAGTATTGAAGGAACACTGCACTGTCAGAGGGCAGTATTGAAGGAACACTGCACTGTCAGAGGGGCAGTATTGAGGGAACACTGCACTGTCAGAGGGGCAGTATTGAAGGAACACTGCACTGTCGGAGGGGCAGTATTGAGGAACACTGCACTGTCTGAGGGGCAGTATTGAAGGAACACTGCACTGTCAGAGGGGCAGTATTGAAGGAACACTGCACTGTCGGAGGGGCAGTATTGAAGGAACACTGCACTGTCAGAGGGGCAGTATTGAAGGAACACTGCACTGTCAGGAGTGGGCAGTATTGAAGGAACACTGCACTGTCAGAGGGGCAGTATTGAGGGAACACTGCACGGTCGAGAGGGGCAGTATTGAAGGAAAAGTGCACTGTCTGAGGGGCAGTATTGAAGGAACACTGCACTGTCGGAGGGGCAGTATTGAAGGAACACTGCACTGTCGGAGGGGCAGTATTGAAGGAACACTGCACTGTGGAGGGGCAGTATGAGGGAACACTGCACTGTCAGAGGGGCAGTATTGAGGGAACACTGCACTGTCGGAGGGGCAGTATTGAGGAACACTGCACTGTCGGAGGGGCAGTATTGAAGGAACACTGCACTGTCAGAGGGGCAGTATTGAAGGAACACTGCACTGTCAGAGGGGCAGTATTGAGGGAACACTGCACTGTCAGGAGGGGCAGTATTAAGGGAACACTTCACTGTCGGAGGGGCATTATTGAAGGAACACTGCACTGTCGAGGGGCAGTATTGAGGGAACACTGCACCGTCGGAGTGGCAGTATTAAAGGTACACTGCCCTGTTGGAGGGGCAGTATTGAAGGAACACTGCACTGTCGGAGGGTCGGTATTGAGGGAACACTGCACTGTCGGAGGGGCAGTATTGAGGGAACACTGCACTGTCGAGGGGCAGTATTGAAGGAACACTGCACTGTCGGAGGGGCAGTATTGAGGAACACTGCACTGTCGAGGGGCAGTATTGAAGGAACACTGCACTGTCAGAGGGGCAGTATTGAAGGAACACTGCACTGTCGGAGGGGCAGTATTGAAGGAACACTGCACTGTCAGAGGGGCAGTATTGAAGGAACACTGCACTGTCGGAGGGGCAGTATTGAGGGAACACTGCACTGTCGGAGGGGCAGTATTGAAGGAACACTGCACTGTCAGAGGGGCAGTATTGAGGGAACACTGCACTGTCGGAGGGGCAGTATTGAAGGAACACTGCACTGTCTGAGGGGCAGTATTGAGGGAACACTGCACTGTCAGAGGGGCAGTATTGAAGGAACACTGCACTGTCGGAGAGGCAGTATTGAGGAACACTGCACTGTCGGAGGGGCAGTATTGAAGGAACACTGCACTGTCAGAGGGGCAGTATTGAAGGAACACTGCACTGTCGGAGGGGCAGTATTGAAGGAACACTGCACTGTCAGAGGGCAGTATTGAAGGAACACTGCACTGTCGGAGGGGCAGTATTGAAGGAACACTGCACTGTCTGAGGGGCAGTATTGAGGGAACACTGCACTGTCAGAGGGGCAGTATTGAAGGAACACTGCACTGTCGAGGGGCAGTATTGAAGGAACACTGCACTGTCAGAGGGGCAGTATTGAGGAACACTGCACTGTCAGAGGGGCAGTATTGAAGGAACACTGCACTGTCAGGAGGGGCAGTATTGAAGGAACAATGCACTGTCAGAGGGGCAGTATTGAAGGAACACTGCACTGTCGAGAGGGCATATTGAGGGAACACTGCACTGACGAAGGGCATATTAAGGACACTGCACTGTCAGAGGGGCAGTATTGAGGAACAATGCACTGTCAGAGGGCAGTATTGAAGGAACACTGCACTGTCTGAGGGGCAGTATTGAGGGAACACTGCACTGTCGGAGGGGCAGTATGAAGGAACACTGCACTGTCTGAGGGCAGTATTGAGGGAACACTGCACTGTCAGAGGGCAGTATTGAAGGAACACTGCACTGTCGGAGGGGCAGTATTGAAGGAACACTGCACTGTCGAGGGGCAGTATTGAAGGAACACTGCACTGTCAGGAGGGGCAGTATTGAAGGAACACTGCACTGGCTGAGGGGCAGTATTGAAGGAACACTGCACTGTCGAGGGGCAGTATGAGGGAACACTGCACTGTCAGAGGGGCAGTATTGAGGAACACTGCACTGTCGGAGGGGCAGTATTGAAGGAACACTGCACTGTCAGAGGGGCAGTATTGAGGGAACACTGCACTGTCGAGGGGCAGTATTGAAGGAACACTGCACTGTCGAGGGGCAGTATTGAGGGAACACTGCACTGTCGGAGGGGCAGTATTGAAGGAACACTGCACTGTCGGAGGGGCAGTATTGAGGGAACACTGCACTGTCAGAGGGGCAGTATTGAAGGAACACTGCACTGTCGGAGAGGGCAGTATTGAGGGAACACTGCACTGTCGAGGGGCAGTATTGAAGGAACACTGCACTGTCAGAGGGGCAGTATTGAGGAACACTGCACTGTCGGAGGGGCAGTATTGAAGGAACACTGCACTGTCGGAGGGGCAGTATTGAAGGAACACTGCACTGTCGGAGGGGCAGTATTGAAGGAACACTGCACTGTCAGAGGGGCAGTATTGAGGGAACATGCACTGTCGGAGGGGCAGTATTGAAGGAACACTGCACTGTCGGAGGGCAGTATTGAGGGAACACTGCACTGACGGTGGGGCATATTGAAGGAACACTGCACTGTCGGAGGGGCAGTATTGAGGGAACACTGCACTGTCGAGGGGCAGTATTGAAGGAACACTGCACTGTCGAGGGGCAGTATTGAAGGAACACTGCACTGTCGGAGGGGCAGTATTGAAGGAACACTGCACTGTCGGAGGGGCAGTATTGAGGAACACTGCACTGTCGAGGGGCATATTGAGGAACACTGCACTGTCGGAGGGGCAGTATTGAGGGAACCACTGCACTGTCGGAGGGGCAGTATTGAGGGAACACTGCACTGTCAGAGGGGCAGTATTGAAGGAACTCTGCACTGTCAGAGGGCAGTATTGAAGGAACCTGCACTGTCGGAGGGGCAGTATTGAGGAACACTGCACTGTCGGAGGGGCAGTATTGAAGGAACACATGCACTGTCGGAGGGGCAGTATTGAGGGAACACTGCACGTCGGAGGGGCAGTATTGAAGGAACACTGCACTTGTCGGAGGGGCAGTATTGAAGGAACACTGCACTGTCAGAGGGGCAGTATGAAGGAACACTGCACTGTCAGAGGGGCAGTATTGAAGGAACACGTGCACTGTCAGAGGGCAGTATTGAAGGAACACTGCACTGTCGGAGGGGCAGTATTGAAGGAACACTGCACTGTCAGGAGGGCAGTATTGAGGGAACACTGCACTGTCGGAGGGTCAGTATTGAGGGAACACTGCACTGTCAGAGGGGGAGTATTGAGGGAACACTGCACTGTCGAGGGGCAGTATTGAAGGAACACTGCACTGTCTGGAGGGGCAGTATTGAAGGAACACTGCACTGTCAGAGGGGCAGTATTGACGGAACACTGCACTGGTCAGAGGGCATATTGAAGGAACACTGCACTGTCAGGAGGGGCAGTATTGAGGAACACTGCACTGTCAGGAGGGGCAGTATTGAAGGAACACTGCACTGTCGAGGGGCAGTATTGAAGGAACACTGCACTGTCAGAGGGGCAGTATTGAAGGAACACTGCACTGTCGGAGGGGCAGTATTGAAGGAACACTGCACTGTCGAGGGGCAGTATTGAAGGAACACTGCACTGTCGGAGGGGCAGTATTGAAGGAAAACTGCACTGTCTGAGGGGCAGTATTGAAGGAACACTGCACTGTCGAGGGGCAGTATTGAAGGAACACTGCACTGTCGGAGGGGCAGTATTGAAGGAACACTGCACTGTCTGAGGGGCAGTATTGAAGGAACACTGCACTGTCAGAGGGGCAGTATTGAGGAACACTGCACTGTCAGAGGGGCAGTATTGAGGAACACTGCACTGTCGGAGGGGCAGTATTGAGGAACACTGCACTGTCAGAGGGGCAGTATTGAGGAACACTGCACTGTCAGAGGGGCAGTATTGCAGGAACACTGCACTGTCAGAGGGGCAGTATTGAAGGAACACTGCACTGTCAGAGGGGCAGTATTGAGGGAACACTGCACTGTCGGAGGGGCAGTATTGAAGGAACACTGCACTGTCAGAGGGGCAGTATTGAAGGAACACTGCACTGTCTGAGGGGCAGTATTGAAGGGAACACTGGCACTGTCAGAGGGGCAGTATTGAAGGAACACTGCACTGTCAGAGGGGCAGTATTGAAGGAACACTGCACTGTCGGAGGGGCAGTATTGAAGGAACACTGCACTGTCAGGAGGGGCAGTATTGAAGGAACACTGCACTGTCAGAGGGGCAGTATTGAAGGGAACACTGCACTGTCGGAGGGGCAGTATTGAAGGAACACTGCACTGTCAGAGGGGCAGTATTGAAGGAACACTGCACTGTCGGAGGGGCAGTATTGAGGGAACACTGCACTGTCGGAGGGCAGTATTGAAGGGAACACTGCACTGTCAGGAGGGGCAGTATTGAAGGAACACTGCACTGTCGAGGGGCAGTATTGAGGAACACTGCACTGTCAGAGGGGCAGTATTGAGGGAACACTGCACTGTCGGAGGGGCAGTATTGAAGGAACACTGCACTGTCAGAGGGGCAGTATTGAGGGAACACTGCACTGTCAGAGGGCAGTATTGAAGGAACAGTGCACTGTCGGAGGTGCAGTATTGAAGGAACACTGCACTGTCGGAGGGGCAGTATTGAAGGAACACTGCACTGTCAGAGGGGCAGTATCTGAAGGAACACTGCACTGTCGAGAGGGGCAGTATTGAGGGAACACTGCACTGTCAGAGGGGCAGTATTGAAGGGAACACTGCACTGTCAGGAGGGGCATATTGAGGGAACACTGCACTGCGGAGGGGCATTATTGAAGGAACACTGGACTGTCCGAGAGGGCAGTATTGAAGGAACACTGCACTGTCAGAGGGGCCGTATTGAGGGAATACTGCACTGTCAGAGGGGCAGTATTGAAGGAACACTGCACTGTCGGAGGGGCAGTATTGAGGGAACACTGCACTGTTGGAGTGGCAGTATTGAAGGTACACTGCCTTGTTGGAGGGGCAGTATTGAAGGAACACTGCACTGTCGGAGGGGCGGTATAAAGGGAACACTGCACTGTCGGAGGGGCAGTATTGAAGGAACACTGCACTGTCTGAGGGGCAGTATTGAGGGAACACTGCACTGTCGGAGGGGCAGTATTGAAGGGAACACTGCACTGTCGGAGGGGCAGTATTGAAGGAACACTGCACTGTCAGAGGGGCAGTATTGAGGGAACACTGCACTGTCGGAGGGGCAGTATTGAAGGAACACTGCACTGTCAGAGGGGCAGTATTGAAGGAACACTGCACTGCAGAGGGGCAGTGTTGAAGGAACACTGCACTGTCGGAGGGGCAGTATTGAAGGAACACTGCACTGTCAGAGGGGCAGTATTGAAGGAACACTGCACTGTCAGAGGGGCATATTGAAGGGAACACTGCACTGTCAGAGGGGCAGTATTGAGGAACACTGCACTGTCAGAGGGGCAGTATTGAAGGAACACTGCACTGTCGAGGGGCAGTATTGAGGGAACAATTGCACTGTCGAGGGGCAGTATTGAAGGAACACTGCACTGTCGAGGGGCAGTATTGAGGGAATACTGCACTGTCAGAGGGGCAGTATTGAGGGAACACTGCACTGTCAGAGGGCAGTATTGAGGGAACACTGCACTGTCGGAGGGGCAGTATTGAGGAACACTGCACTGTCAGGAGGGGCAGTATTGAAGGAACACTGCACTGTCGGAGGGGCAGTATTGAAGGAACACTGCACTGTCAGAGGGGCAGTATTGAAGGAACACTGCACTTGTCGGAGGGGCAGTATTGAGGAACACTGCACTGTCAGAGGGGCAGTATTGAGGAACACTGCACTGTCGGAGGGGCAGTATTGAAGGAACACTGCGCTGTCAGAGGGGCAGTATTGAGGGAACACTGCACTGTCGGAGGGGCAGTACTGAGGGAACTCTGCACTGTCAGAGGGGCAGTATTGAAGGAACATTGCACTGTCAGAGGGGCAGTATTGAAGGAACACTGCACTGTCGGAGGGGCAGTACTGAAGGAACACTGCACTGTCAGAGGGGCAGTATTGAGGGAACAGCTGCACTGTCAGGAGGGGCAGTATTGAGGGAACACTGCACTGTCGGAGAGGGCAGTATTGAAGGAACACTGCTCTGTCTGGAGGGCAGTATTGAAGGAACACTGCACTGTCAGGAGGGGCAGTATTGAGGGAACACTGCACTGTCGGAGGGGCAGTATTGAAGGAACACTGCACTGTCAGAGGGCAGTATTGAGGGAACACTGCACTGTCGGAGGGGCATTATTGAAGGAACACTGCACTGTCGGAGGGGCAGTATTGAGGGAATACTGCACTGTCAGAGGGGCAGTATTGAAGGAACACTGCACTGTCGGAGGGGCAGTATTGAGGGAACACTGCACTGTTGGAGTGGCAGTATTGAAGCAACACTGCACTTTCGGAGGGGCAGTATTGAGGGAAAAAGGCACTGTCGGAGGGGCAGTATTGAAGGGAACACTGCACTGTCAGAGGGGCAGTATTGAAGGAACACTGCACTGTCGGAGGGGGCAGTATTGAGGGAACACTGCACTGTCAGAGGGGCAGTATTGAAGGAACACTGACTGTCGGAGGGGCAGTATTGAAGGAACACTGCACTGTCGAGGGGGCAGTATTGAGGGAACACTGCACTGTCTGGAGGGGCAGTATTGAAGGAACACTGCACTGTCAGAGGGCAGTATTGAGGGAACACTGCACTGTCGATGGGCAGTATTGAAGGAACACTGCACTGTCGGAGGGGCAGTATTGAGGAAACACTGCACTGTCAGAGGGGCAGTATGAAGGAACACTGCACTGTCAGAGGGGCAGTATTGAGGAACACTGCACTGTCCGGAGGGGCAGTATTGGAAGGAACACTGCACTGTCAGAGGGGCAGTATTGAGGGAACACTGCACTGTCGGAGGGCAGTATTGAAGGAACACTGCACAGGTCGGAGGGGCAGTATTGAAGGAACACTGCCTCTGTAGAGGCGGCAGTATTGAAGGAACACTGCACTGTCGGAGGGGCAGACTGAGGGAACACTGCACTGTCTGAGGGCGGCAGTATTGAGGGAACACCTGCACTGTAGGAGGGGCAGTATTGAAGGAACACTGCCTTGTTGGAGGGGCAGTATTGCAGGAACACTGCACTGTCGGAGGGGCAGTATAGAGAGGAACACTGCACTGTCGGAGGGGCAGTATTGAAGGAACCACTGCACTGTCAGAGGGGCATATTGACGGAACACTGCACTGTCTGGTGGGCAGTATTGAGGGAACACTGCACTGTCAGAGGGGCAGTATTGAAGGAACACTGCACTGTCAGAGGGGCAGTATTGCAAGGAACACCTGCATGTCGGAGGGGCAGTATTGAGGAAACACTGCACTGTCGAGAGGGCAGTATTGAAGGAACACTGCACTGTCGGAGGAGCAGTATTGAGGAAACACTGCACTGTCGAGGGGCAGTATTGAAGGAACACTGCACTGTCGGAGGGGCAGTATGAAGGAACACTGCACTGTCGGAGGGGCAGTATTGAAGGAACACTGCACTGTCTGAGGGGCAGTATTGAGGGAACACTGCACTGTCGGAGGGGCAGTATTGAAGGAACACTGCACTGTCGAGGGGCAGTATTGAAGGGAACACTGCACTGTCAGAGGGGCAGTATTGAGGAACACTGCACTGTCAGAGGGGCAGTATTGAGGAACACTGCACTGTCGGAGGGGCAGTATTGAAGGAACACTGCACTGTCGGAGGGCAGTATTGAAGGAACACTGCACTGTCGGAGGGGCAGTATTGAAGGAACACTGCACTGTCAGGAGGGGCAGTATTGAAGGAACACTGCACTGTCGGAGGGGCAGTATTGAAGGAACACTGCACTGTCGGAGGGGCAGTATTGAAGGGAACACTGCACTGTCGGAGGGCAGTATTGAGGAACACTGCACTGTCAGAGGGGCAGTATTGAAGGAACACTGCACTGTCGGAGGGGCAGTATTGAGGGAACACTGCACTGTCGGAGGGGCAGTATTGAGGAACACTGCACTGTCGGAGGGGCAGTATTGAGGAACACTGCACTGTCGGAGGGGCAGTATTGAGGAACACTGCACTGTCAGAGGGGCAGTATTGAAGGAACACTGCACTGTCGGAGGGGCAGTATTGAGGAACACTGCACTGTCGAGGGGCAGTATTGAAGGAACACTGCACTGTCAGAGGGGCAGTATTGAGGAACACTGCACTGTCGGAGGGCAGTATTGAAGGAACACTGCACTGTCGGAGGGCAGTATTGAGGAACACTGCACTGTCAGAGGGGCAGTATTGAAGGAACACTGCACTGTCGGAGGGGCAGTACTGAAGGAACACTGCACTGTCAGAGGGGCAGTATTGAGGAACACTGCACTGTCGAGGGGCAGTATTGAAGGAACACTGCACTGTCGGAGGGGCAGTATTGAAGGAACACTGCACTGTCAGAGGGGCAGTATTGAGGGAACACTGCACTGTCGGAGGGGCAGTATTGAAGGAACACTGCACTGTCAGAGGGGCAGTATTGAGGAACACTGCACTGTCTGAGGGGCAGTATTGAGGAACACTGCACTGTCAGAGGGCAGTATTGAAGGAACACTGCACTGTCGGAGGGGCAGTATTGAAGGAACACTGCACTGTCGAGGGGCAGTATTGAAGGAACACTGCACTGTCAGAGGGGCAGTATTGAGGAACACTGCACTGTCGGAGGGGCAGTATTGAGGGAACACTGCACTGTCAGGAGGGGCAGTATTGAAGGAACACTGCACTGTCGGAGGGGCAGTATTGAGGGAACACTGCACTGTCAGAGGGGCAGTATTGAAGGGAACACTGCACTGTCGGAGGGGCAGTATTGAGGGAACACTGCACTGTCTGAGGGCAGTATTGAAGGAACACTGCACTGTCGGAGGGGCAGTATTGAGGGAACACTGCACTGTCAGAGGGGCAGTATTGAAGGAACACTGCACTGTCGGAGGGCAGTATTGAGGGAACACTGCACTGTCAGAGGGGCAGTATTGAAGGGAACACTGCACTGTCAGAGGGGCAGTATTGAAGGAACACTGCACTGTCTGGAGGGGCAGTATTGAAGGAACACTGCACTGTCGGAGGGGCAGTATTGAAGGAACACTGCACTGTCAGGAGGGGCAGTATTGAAGGAACACTGCACTGTCAGAGGGGCAGTATTGAGGAACACTGCACTGTCAGAGGGGCAGTATTGAAGGAACACTGCACTGTCGAGGGGCAGTATTGAAGGGAACACTGCACTGTCGGAGGGGCAGTATTGAAGGAACACTGCACTGTCAGAGGGGCAGTATTGAAGGAACACTGCACTGTCGGAGGGGCAGTATTGAAGGAACACTGCACTGTCAGAGGGGCAGTATTGAGGAACACTGCACTGTCTGAGGGGCAGTATTGAGGAACACTGCACTGTCAGAGGGGCAGTATTGAGGAACACTGCACTGTCGGAGGGGCAGTATTGAAGGAACACTGCACTGTCGGAGGGGCAGTATTGAGGGAACACTGCACTGTCGGAGGGGCAGTATTGAAGGGAACACTGCACGGTCAGAGGGGCAGTATTGAGGAACAATGCACTGTCAGAGGGGCAGTATTGAGGGAACACTGCACTGTCGGAGGGGCAGTACTGAAGGAACACTGCACTGTCTGAGGGGCAGTATTGAAGGAACACTGCACTGTCAGGAGGGGCAGTATTGAGGAACACTGCACTGTCGGAGGGCAGTATTGAAGGAACACTGCACTGTCGGAGGGGCAGTATTGAGGGAACACTGCACTGTCAGGGGGGCAGTATTGAAGGAACACTGCACTGTCAGGAGGGGCAGTATTGAAGGAACACTGCACTGTCAGAGGGGCAGTATTGAAGGAACACTGCACTGTCGGAGGGGCAGTATTGAAGGGAACACTGCACTGTCGGAGGGGCAGTATTGAAGGAACACTGCACTGTCGGAGGGGCAGTATTGAAGGAACACTGCACTGTCAGAGGGGCAGTATTGAGGAACACTGCACTGTCGGAGGGGCAGTATTGAAGGAACACTGCACTGTCAGAGGGGCAGTATTGAAGGAACACTGCACTGTCAGAGGGGCAGTATTGAGGAACACTGCACTGTCAGAGGGGCAGTATTGAGGGAACACTGCACTGTCGGAGGGGCAGTATTGAAGGAACACTGCACTGTCGGAGGGGCAGTATGAGGGAACACTGCACTGTCGGAGGGGCAGTATTGAAGGAACACTGCACTGTCGGAGGGGCAGTATTGAGGAACACTGCACTGTCAGAGGGGCAGTATTGAAGGAACACTGCACTGTCAGAGGGGCAGTATTGAGGAACACTGCACTGTCGGAGGGGCAGTATTGAAGGGAACACTGCACTGTCGGAGGGGCAGTATTGAAGGAACACTGCACTGTCGAGAGGGGCAGTATTGAGGGAACACTGCACTGTCAGAGGGGCAGTATTGAAGGAACACTGCACTGTCTGAGGGGCAGTATGAAGGAACACTGCACTGTCGGAGGGGCAGTATTGAAGAACACTGCACTGTCGGAGGGGCAGTATTGAAGGAACACTGCACTGTCAGGAGGGGCAGTATTGAAGGAACACTGCACTGTCGGAGGGCAGTATTGAAGGAACACTGCACTGTCGGAGGGGCAGTATTGAAGGAACACTGCACTGTCAGAGGGGCAGTATTGAGGAAACACTGCACTGTCGGAGGGGCAGTATTGAAGGAACACTGCACTGTCAGAGGGCAGTATTGAGGGAACACTGCACTGTCAGAGGGCAGTATTGAAGGGAACACTGCACTGTCGAGGGGCAGTATTGAAGGAACACTGCACTGTCGGAGGGGCAGTATTGAAGGAACACTGCACTGTCGAGGGGCAGTATTGAAGGAACACTGCACTGTCGGAGGGGCAGTATTGAAGGAACACTGCACTGTCGGAGGGGCAGTATTGAAGGAACACTGCACTGTCGAGGGGCAGTATTGAGGAACACTGCACTGTCGGAGGGGCAGTATTGAAGGAACACTGCACTGTCGGAGGGGCAGTATTGAAGGAACACTGCACTGTCGGAGGGGCAGTATTGAGGAACACTGCACTGTCGAGGGGCAGTATTGAAGGAACACTGCACTGTCGAGGGGCAGTATTGAGGGAACACTGCACTGTCAGAGGGGCAGTATTGAAGGAACACTGCACTGTCGGAGGGGCAGTATTGAGGAACACTGCACTGTCGGAGGGGCAGTATTGAGGAACACTGCACTGTCGGAGGGGCAGTATTGAAGGAACACTGCACTGTCGAGGGGCAGTATTGAGGGAACACTGCACTGTCGGAGGGGCAGTACTGAGGGAACACTGCACTGTCAGAGGGGCAGTATTGAGGGAACACTGCACTGTCGGAGGGGCAGTATTGAGGGAACACTGCACTGTCAGAGGGGCAGTATTGAGGGAACACTGCACTGTCGAGGGGCAGTATTGAAGGAACACTGCACTGTCTGAGGGGCAGTATTGAGGGAACACTGCACTGTCGGAGGGGCAGTATTGAAGGAACAGTGCACTGTCGGAGGTGCAGTATTGTAGGAACACTGCACTGTCGGAGGGGCAGTATTGAAGGAACACTGCACTGTCGGAGGGGCAGTATTGAAGGAACACTGCACTGTCAGAGGGGCATATTGAGGGAACAATTCACTGACGGAGGGGCATTATTGAAGGAACACTGCACTGTCGGAGAGGCATTATTGAGGAAACACTGCACTGTCAGAGGGGCAGTATTGAAGGAACACTGCACTGTCAGAGGGGCAGTATTGAAGGAACACTGCACTGTCGGAGGGGCAGTATTGAAGGAACACTGCACTGTCAGAGGGGCAGTATTGAAGGAACACTGCACTGTCGGAGGGGCAGTATTGAAGGAACACTGCACTGTCGAGAAGGGCAGTATTGAAGGAACACTGCACTGTCAGAGGGGCAGTATTGAAGGAACACTGCACTGTCAGAGGGGCAGTATTGAAGGGAACACTGCACTGTCGGAGGGGCAGTATTGAAGGAACACTGCACTGTCAGGAGGGGCAGTATTGAAGGAACACTGCACTGTCGGAGGGGCAGTATTGAAGGGAACACTGCACTGTCAGAGGGGCAGTATTGAGGAACACTGCACTGTCGAGGGGCAGTATTGAAGGAACACTGCACTGTCGAGGGGCAGTATTGAAGGGAACACTGCACTGTCGGAGGGGCAGTATTGAAGGAACACTGCACTGTCGGAGGGCAGTATTGAAGGAACACTGCACTGTCAGGAGGGGCAGTATTGAAGGAACACTGCACTGTCAGAGGGGCAGTATTGAGGGAACACTGCACTGTCAGAGGGGCAGTATTGAGGGAACACTGCACTGTCAGAGGGGCAGTATTGAAGGAACACTGCACTGTCGGAGGGGCAGTATTGAAGGAACACTGCACTGTCAGAGGGGCAGTATTGAGGGAACACTGCACTGTCAGAGGGGCAGTATTGAAGGAACACTGCACTGTCGGAGGGGCAGTATTGAGGAACACTGCACTGTCGGAGGGGCAGTATTGAAGGAACAATGCACTGTCAGAGGGGCAGTATTGAAGGAACACTGCACTGTCGGAGGGGCAGTATTGAGGGAACACTGCACTGTCGGAGGGGCAGTATTGAAGGAACACTGCACTGTCGGAGGGGCAGTATTGAGGGAACACTGCACTGTCAGAGGGGAGTATTGAGGGAACACTGCACAGTCGGATTAGCAGTATTGAGGGAACACTGCACTGTCGGATTAGCAGTATTGAAGGAACACTGCACTGTCAGAGGGGCAGTATTGAAGGAACACTGCACTGTCGGAGGGGCAGTATTGAAGGAACACTGCACTGTCGGAGGGGCAGTATTGAAGGAACACTGCACTGTCAGAGGGGCAGTATTGAAGGAACACTGCACTGTCGAGGGGCAGTACTGAAGGAACACTGCACTGTCAGAGGGGCAGTATTGAGGAACAATGCACTCTCGGAGGGGCAGTATTGAAGGAACACTGCACTGTCAGAGGGGCAGTATTGAAGGAACACTGCACTGTCGGAGAGGCATTATTGAGGAAACACTGCACTGTCAGAGGGGCAGTATTGAAGGAACACTGCACTGTCAGAGGGGCAGTATTGAAGGAACACTGCACTGTCAGAGGGGCAGTATTGAGGAACACTGCACTGTCTGAGGGGCAGTATTGAGGAACACTGCCTGTCGAGGGGCAGTATTGAAGGAACACTGCACTGTCGGAGGGCAGTATTGAAGGAACACTGCACTGTCAGAGGGGCAGTATTGAGGGAACACTGCACTGTCGGAGGGGCAGTATTGAAGGAACACTGCACTGTCGGAGGGGCAGTATTGAAGGGAACACTGCACTGTCTGAGGGGCAGTATTGAGGGAACACTGCACTGTCGGAGGGGCAGTATTGAAGGAACACTGCACTGTCGGTGGGGCAGTATTGAGGGAACACTGCACTGTCAGGAGGGGCAGTATTGAAGGAACACTGCACTGTCGAGGGGCAGTATTGAAGGAACACTGCACTGTCAGGAGGGGCAGTATTGAAGGAACACTGCACTGTCAGAGGGGCAGTATTGAGGGAACACTGCACTGTCGAGGGGCAGTATTGAAGGAACACTGCACTGTCGGAGGGGCAGTATTGAAGGAACACTGCACTGTCGGAGGGGCAGTATTGAAGGGAACACTGCACTGTCGGAGGGGCAGTATTGAAGGAACACTGCACTGTCAGGAGGGCAGTATTGAGGAACACTGCACTGTCAGAGGGGCAGTATTGAGGAACACTGCACTGTCAGAGGGGCAGTATTGAAGGAACACTGCACTGTCAGAGGGGCAGTATTGAAGGAACACTGCACTGTCGGAGGGGCAGTATTGAAGGAACACTGCACTGTCGGAGGGGCAGTAGTGAGGGAACACTGCACTGTCGGAGGGGCAGTATTGAAGGAACACTGCACTGTCAGAGGGGCAGTATTGAGGGAACACTGTACTGTCAGAGGGGCAGTATTGAAGGAACACTGCACTGTCAGAGGGGCATATTGAGGGAACACTTCTCTGTCGTAGGAGCATTATTGAAGGAACACTGCACTGTCAGAGGGGCAGTATTGAGGGAACAATGCACTGTCGGAGGGGCAGTATTGAAGGAACACTGCACTGTCGAGAGGGCAGTATTGAAGGAACACTGTACTGTCGGGGGGCAGTATTGAAGGAACACTGCACTGTCAGAGGGGCAGTATTGAAGGAACACTGCACTGTCGGAGGGGCAGTATTGAAGGAACACTGCACTGTCTGAGGGGCAGTATTGAAGGAACACTGCACTGTCGGAGGGGCAGTACTGAAGGAACACTGCACTGTCAGAGGGGCAGTATTGAGGGAACACTGCACTGTCGAGGGGCAGTATTGAAGGAACACTGCACTGTCAGAGGGCAGTATTGAGGGAACACTGCACTGTCGGAGGGGCAGTATTGAAGGAACACTGCACTGTCAGAGGGGCAGTATTGAGGAACACTGCACTGTCGGAGGGGCAGTATTGAAGGAACACTGCACTGTCGGAGTGGCAGTATTGAGGGAACACTGCACTGTCGGAGGGGCAGTATTGAAGGAACACTGCACTGTCGGAGAGGGCAGTATTGAGGAACACTGCACTGTCAGAGGGGCAGTATTGAAGGAACACTGCACTGTCAGAGGGGCAGTATTGAGGAACACTGCACTGTCCGAGGGCAGTATTGAGGGAACACTGCACTGTCGGAGGGGCAGTATTGAAGGAACACTGCACTGTCAGGAGGGGCAGTATTGAAGGAACACTGCACTGTCGGAGGGCAGTATTGAAGGAACACTGCACTGTCAGAGGGGCAGTATTGAAGGAACACTGCACTGTTGGAGGGGCAGTATTGAAGGAACACTGCACTGTCAGAGGGGCAGTATTGAAGGAACACTGCACTGTCGGAGGGAGCAGTATTGAAGGAACACTGCACTGTCGGAGGGCAGTTTGGAGGGAACACTGCACTGTCGAAGGGCAGTATTGAGGGAACACTGCACTGTCAGAGGGCAGTATTGAGGGACACTGCACTGTCGAGGGCAGTATTGAGGAACACTGCACTGTCAGAGGGGCAGTATTGAAGGAACACTGCACTGTCGAAGGGGCAGTATTGAGGGAACACTGCACTGTCGGAGGGGCAGTATTGAAGGAACACTGCACTGTCAGAGGGGCAGTATTGAGGGAACACTGCTCTGTCGGTAGGGCAGTATTGAAGGAACACTGCACTGTCAGAGGGGCAGTATTGAAGGAACAATGCACTGTCGGAGGGGCAGTATTGAAGGAACACTGCACTGTCCGAGGGGCAGTATTGAGGGAATAGTGCACTGTCAGAGGGGCAGTATTGAAGGAACACTGCACTGTCGGAGAGGCAGTATTGAGGGAACACTGTACTGTCGGAGGGGCAGTATTGAAGGAACACTGCACTGTCAGAGGGGCAGTATTGAAGGAACACTGCACTGTCGGAGGGGCAGTATTGAAGGAACACTGCACTGTCAGAGGGGCAGTATTGAAGGAACACTGCACTGTCGAGGGGCAGTACTGAAGGAACACTGCACTGTCAGAGGGGCAATATTGAGGGAACACTGCACTGTCTGAGGGGCAGTATTGAAGGAACACTGCACTGTCAGAGGGGCAGTATTGAAGGAACACTGCACTGTCGGAGGGGCAGTATTGAAGGAACACTGCACTGTCAGAGGGGCAGTATTGAAGGAACACTGCACTGTCGAGAGGGCAGTATTGAGGGAACACTGCACTGTCAGAGGGGCAGTATGAAGGAACACTGCACTGTCAGAGGGGCAGTATTGAGGAACACTGCACTGTCGGAGGGCAGTATTGAAGGAACACTGCACTGTCAGAGGGGCAGTATTGAGGGAACACTGCACTGTCGGAGGGGCAGTATTGAAGGAACACTGCACTGTCGGAGGGGCAGTATTGAGGGAACACTGCACTGTCAGAGGGGCAGTATTGAAGGAACACTGCACTGTCGGAGGGGCAGTATTGAGGGAACACTGCACTGTCCGAGGGGCAGTATTGAGGGAACACTGCACTGTCAGAGGGGCAGTATTGAAGGAACACTGCACTCTCAGAGGGGCAGTATTGATGGAACACTGCACTGTCGGAGGGCAGTATTGAGGGAACACTGCACTGTCGAGGGCAGTATTGAGGGAACACTGCACTGTCGGAGGGGCAGTATTGAAGGAACACTGCACTGTCGGAGGGGCAGTATTGAAGGAACAGTGCACTGTCGGAGGGGCAGTATTGAAGAAACACTGCACTGTCGGAGGGGCAGTATTGAAGGAACACTGCACGGATGGAGGGGCAGTATTGAAGGAACACTGCACTGTCAGAGGGGCAGTATTGAAGGAACACTGCACTGTCGGAGGGGCAGTATTGAAGGAACACTGCACTGTCGGAGGGGCAGTATTGAGGGAACACTGCACTGTCTGAGGGGCAGTATTGAGGGAACACTGCACTGTCAGAGGGGCAGTATTGAAGGAACACTGCACTGTCGGAGGGGCAGTATTGAAGGAACACTGCACTGTCGGAGGGGCAGTATTGAAGGAACACTGCACTGTCAGAGGGGCAGTATTGAAGGAACACTGCACTGTCAGAGGGGCAGTATTGAAGGAACACTGCACTGTCAGAGGGGCAGTATTGAAGGAACACTGCACTGTCGGAGGGGCAGTATTGAAGGAACACTGCACTGTCGGAGGGGCAGTATTGAGGAACACTGCACTGTCGGAGTGGCAGTATTGAAGGAACACTGCACTGTCTGAGGGGCAGTATTGAGGGAACACTGCACTGTCTGAGGGGCAGTATTGAAGGAACACTGCACTGTCGAGAGGGCAGTATTGAGGGAACACTGCACTGTCAGAGGGGCAGTATTGAAGGAACACTGCACTGTCAGAGGGGCAGTATTGAAGGAACACTGCACTGTCAGAGGGGCAGTATTGAAGGGAACACTGCACTGTCAGAGGGGCAGTATTGAAGGAACACTGCACTGTAGAGGGGCATATTGAAGGAACACTGCACTGTCAGAGGGGCAGTATTGAAGGAACACTGCACTGTCAGAGGGGCAGTATTGAAGGAACACTGCACTGTCAGAGGGGCAGTATTGAAGGAACACTGCACTGTCTGAGGGGCAGTATTGAAGGAACACTGCACTGTCAGAGGGGCAGTATTGAAGGAACACTGCACTGTCGGAGGGGCAGTATTGAAGGAACACTGCACTGTCAGAGGGGCAGTATTGAGGGAACACTGCACTGTCAGAGGGGCAGTATTGAAGGAACACTGCACTGTCTGAGGGGCAGTATTGAGGAACACTGCACTGTCGGAGGGGCAGTATTGAGGGAACACTGCACTGTCGGAGGGGCAGTATTGAAGGAACACTGCACTGTCGGAGGGGCAGTATTGAAGGAACACTGCACTGTCGGAGGGGCAGTATTGAAGGAACACTGCACTGTCGGAGGGGCAGTATTGAAGGAACACTGCACTGTCAGAGGGGCAGTATTGAAGGAACACTGCACTGTCGGAGGGGCAGTATTGAAGGAACACTGCACTGTCGGAGGGGCAGTATTGAAGGAACACTGCACTGTCGGAGGGGCAGTATTGAAGGAACACTGCACTGTCAGAGGGGCAGTATTGAGGGAACACTGCACTGTCGGAGGGGCAGTATTGAAGGAACACTGCACTGTCGGAGGGGCAGTATTGAGGGAACACTGCACTGTCAGAGGGGCAGTATTGAAGGAACACTGCACTGTCGGAGGGGCAGTATTGAAGGAACACTGCACTGTCAGAGGGGCAGTATTGAGGGAACACTGCACTGTCGGAGGGGCAGTATTGAAGGAACACTGCACTGTCAGAGGGGCAGTATTGAGGGAATACGGCACTGTCGGAGGGGCAGTATTGAAGAACACTGCACTGTCGAGGGGCAGTATTGAAGGAACACTGCACTGTCGGAGGGGCAGTATTGAAGGAACACTGCACTGTCAGAGGGGCAGTATTGAAGGAACACTGCACTGTCAGAGGGGCAGTATTGAGGAACACTGCACTGTCGGAGGGGCAGTATTGAAGGAACACTGCACTGTCAGAGGGGCAGTATTGAGGAACACTGCACTGTCGGAGGGGCAGTATTGAAGGAACACTGCACTGTCAGGAGGGGCAGTATTGAGGGAACACTGCACTGTCGGAGGGGCAGTATTGAAGGAACACTGCACTGTCTGGAGGGCAGTATTGAAGGAACACTGCACTGTCGGAGGGGCAGTATTGAAGGAACACTGCACTGTCAGAGGGCAGTATTGAGGAACACTGCACTGTCGGAAGGGGCAGTATTGAAGGAACACTGCACTGTCGGAGGGGCAGTATTGAAGGAACACTGCACTGTCAGAGGGGCAGTATTGAGGAACACTGCACTGTCGGAGGGGCAGTATTGAAGGAACACTGCACTGTCAGAGGGGCAGTATTGAGGGAACACTGCACTGTCAGAGGGGCAGTATTGAAGGAACACTGCACTGTCGGAGAGGCAGTATTGAGGAACACTGCACTGTCGGAGGGGCAGTATTGAAGGAACACTGCACTGTCAGGAGGGCAGTATTGAAGGAACACTGCACTGTCGGAGGGGCAGTATTGAAGGAACACTGCACTGTCAGAGGGGCAGTATTGAAGGAACACTGCACTGTCGGAGGGGCAGTATTGAAGGAACACTGCACTGTCTGAGGGGCAGTATTGAGGGAATACTGCACTGTCAGAGGGGCAGTATTGAAGGAACACTGCACTGTCGGAGGGGCAGTATTGAAGGAACACTGCACTGTCGGAGGGGCAGTATTGAAGGAACACTGCACTGTCGGAGGGCAGTATTGAGGGAACACTGCACTGTCGGAGGGGCAGTATTGAAGGAACACTGCACTGTCAGAGGGGCAGTATTGAAGGAACACTGCACTGTCGGAGGGGCAGTATTGAAGGAACACTGGCACTGTCAGAGGGGCAGTATTGAAGGAACACTGCACTGTCAGAGGGGCATATTGAAGGGAACACTGCACTGTCAGAGGGCAGTATTGAAGGAACACTGCACTGTCGGAGGGGCAGTATTGAGGGAACACTGCACTGTCAGAGGGGCAGTATTGAAGGAACACTGCACTGTCGGAGGGGCAGTATTGAGGGAATACTGCACTGTCAGAGGGGCAGTATTGAAGGAACACTGCACTGTCGGAGAGGCAGTATTGAGGGAACACTGTACTGTCAGAGGGGCAGTATTGAAGGAACACTGCACTGTCAGAGGGGCAGTATTGAGGGAACACTGCACTGTCGGAGGGGCAGTATTGAAGGAACACTGCACTGTCAGAGGGGCAGTATTGAAGGAACACTGCACTGTCAGAGGGGCAGTATTGAAGGAACACTGCACTGTCAGGAGGGGCAGTATTGAGGAACACTGCACTGTCGGAGGGGCAGTATTGAGGGAACACTGCACTGTCGGAGGGGCAGTATTGAAGGAACACTGCACTGTCTGAGGGGCAGTATTGAAGGAACACTGCACTGTCAGAGGGGCAGTATTGAGGAACACTGCACTGTCGGAGGGGCAGTATTGAGGAACACTGCACTGTCGGAGGGGCAGTATTGAAGGAACACTGCACTGTCAGAGGGGCAGTATTGAAGGAACACTGCACTGTCTGAGGGGCAGTATTGAAGGAACACTGCACTGTCAGAGGGGCAGTATTGAAGGAACACTGCACTGTCAGAGGGGCAGTATTGAAGGAACACTGCACTGTCGGAGGGGCAGTATTGAAGGAACACTGCACTGTCAGAGGGGCAGTATTGAGGGAACACTGCACTGTCAGAGGGGCAGTATTGAAGGAACACTGCACTGTCGGAGGGGCAGTATTGAGGGAACACTTCACTGTCAGGAGGGGCAGTATTGAAGGAACACTGCACTGTCGGAGGGGCAGTATTGAAGGAACACTGCACTGTCAGAGGGGCAGTATTGAAGGAACACTGCACTGTCGAGGGGCAGTATTGAAGGAACACTGCACTGTCGGAGGGGCAGTATTGAAGGAACACTGCACTGTCGAGGGGCAGTATTGAAGGAACACTGCACTGTCAGAGGGGCAGTATTGAAGGAACACTGCACTGTCGGAGGGGCAGTATTGAAGGAACACTGCACTGTCAGAGGGGCAGTATTGAGGAACACTGCACTGTCAGAGGGGCAGTATTGAAGGAACACTGCACTGTCGGAGGGGCAGTATTGAAGGAACACTGCACTGTCGAGGGGCAGTATTGAAGGAACACTGCACTGTCGGAGGGGCAGTATTGAAGGAACACTGCACTGTCAGAGGGGCATATTAAGGGAACACTTCACTGTCGGAGGGGCATTATTGAAGGAACACTGCACTGTCGAGGGGCAGTATTGAGGGAACACTGCACCGTCGGAGTGGCAGTATTAAAGGTACACTGCCTTGTTGGAGGGGCAGTATTGAAGGAACACTGCACTGTCGGAGGGTCGGTATTGAGGGAACACTGCACTGTCGGAGGGGCAGTATTGAAGGAACACTGCACTGTCGGAGAGCAGTATTGAAGGAACACTGCACTGTCAGAGGGGCAGTATTGAAGGAACACTGCACTGTCAGAGGGGCAGTATTGAAGGAACACTGCACTGTCAGAGGGGCAGTATTGAAGGAACACTGCACTGTCAGAGGGGCAGTATTGAAGGAACACTGCACTGTCGGAGGGGCAGTACTGAAGGAACACTGCACTGTCAGAGGGGCAGTATTGAAGGAACACTGCACTGTCGGAGAGGCAGTATTGAAGGAACACTGCACTGTCAGTGGGGCAGTATTGAAGGAACACTGCACTGTCAGAGGGGCAGTATTGAAGGAACACTGCACTGTCGGAGGGGCAGTATTGAAGGAACACTGCACTGTCAGAGGGGCAGTATTGAAGGAACACTGCACTGTCGGAGGGGCAGTATTGAAGGAACACTGCACTGTCAGGAGGGGCAGTATTGAGGAACACTGCACTGTCGGAGGGGCAGTATTGAAGGAACACTGCACTGTCGGAGGGGCAGTATTGAAGGAACACTGCACTGTCGGAGGGGCAGTATTGAGGGAACACTGCACTGTCAGAGGGGCAGTATTGAGGGAACACTGCACTGTCAGAGGGGCAGTATTGAGGGAACACTGCACTGTCAGAGGGGCAGTATTGAAGGAACACTGTACTGTCGGAGGGGCAGTATTGAGGGAACACTGCACTGTCGGAGGGGCAGTACTGAGGGAACACTGCACTGTCAGAGGGGCAGTATTGAGGGAACACTGCACTGTCAGAGGGGCAGTATTGAAGGAACACTGCACTGTCGGAGGGGCAGTATTGAAGGGAACACTGCACTGTCGGAGGGGCAGTATTGAAGGAACACTGCACTGTCAGAGGGGCAGTATTGAAGGAACACTGCACTGTCGGAGGGGCAGTATTGAAGGAACACTGCACTGTCAGAGGGGCAGTATTGAAGGAACACTGCACTGTCGGAGGGGCAGTATTGAAGGAACACTGCACTGTCAGAGGGGCAGTATTGAGGGAACACTGCACTGTCAGAGGGGCAGTATTGAAGGAACACTGCACTGTCGGAGGGGCAGTATTGAAGGAACACTGCACTGTCGGAGGGGCAGTATTGAAGGAACACTGCACTGTCGGAGGGGCAGTATTGAAGGAACACTGCACTGTCAGAGGGGCAGTATTGAAGGAACACTGCACTGTCAGAGGGGCAGTATTGAAGGAACACTGCACTGTCAGAGGGGCAGTATTGAGGGAACACTGCACTGTCGGAGGGGCAGTATTGAAGGAACACTGCACTGTCAGAGGGGCAGTATTGAAGGAACACTGCACTGTCGGAGGGGCAGTACTGAAGGAACACTGCACTGTCAGAGGGGCAGTATTGAAGGAACACTGCACTGTCAGGAGGGGCAGTATTGAAGGAACACTGCACTGTCAGAGGGGCAGTATTGAGGGAACACTGCACTGTCAGGAGGGGCAGTATTGAAGGAACACTGCACTGTCGAGGGGCAGTATTGAAGGAACACTGCACTGTCGGAGGGGCAGTATTGAAGGAACACTGCACTGTCGGAGGGGCAGTATTGAAGGAACACTGCACTGTCAGAGGGGCAGTATTGAGGGAACACTGCACTGTCGGAGGGGCAGTATTGAAGGAACACTGCACTGTCGGAGGGGCAGTATTGAAGGAACACTGCACTGTCGGAGGGGCAGTATTGAAGGAACACTGCACTGTCTGAGGGGCAGTATTGAGGGAACACTGCACTGTCAGAGGGGCAGTATTGAAGGAACACTGCACTGTCAGACGGGCAGTATTGAGGGAACACTGCACTGTCGGAGGGGCAGTATTGAAGGAACACTGCACGGATGGAGGGGCAGTATTGAAGGAACACTGCACTGTCTGAGGGGCAGTATTGAGGGAATACTGCACTGTCAGAGGGGCAGTATTGAAGGAACACTGCACTGTCGGAGGGGCAGTATTGAAGGAACACTGCACTGTCGGAGGGGCAGTATTGAGGAACACTGCACTGTCAGAGGGGCAGTATTGAAGGAACACTGCACTGTCGGAGGGGCAGTATTGAGGAAACACTGCACTGTCGGAGGGGCAGTATTGAAGAAACACTGCACTGTCGGAGGGGCAGTATTGAAGGAACACTGCACTGTCAGAGGGGCAGTATTGAAGGAACACTGCACTGTCAGAGGGGCAGTATTGAAGGAAAAGTGCCATGTTGTAGGGGCAGTATTGAAGGAACACTGCACTGTCGGAGGGGCAGTATTGAGGGAATACTGCACTGTCAGAGGGGCAGTATTGAAGGAACACTGCACTGTCGGAGAGGCAGTATTGAGGGAACACTGTACTGTCAGAGGGGCAGTATTGAAGGAACACTGCACTGTCAGAGGGGCATATTGAGGGAACACTTCTCTGTCGTAGGAGCATTATTGAAGGAACACTGCACTGTCAGAGGGGCAGTATTGAGGGAACAATGCACTGTCGGAGGGGCAGTATTGAAGGAACACTGCACTGTCGGAGAGGCAGTATTGAGGGAACACTGTACTGTCGGTGGGGCAGTATTGAAGGAACACTGCACTGTCAGAGGGACAGTATTGAAGGAACACTGCACTGTCGGAGGGGCAGTATTGAAGGAACACTGCACTGTCAGAGGGGCAGTATTGAAGGAACACTGCACTGTCGGAGGGGCAGTACTGAAGGATCACTGCACTGTCAGAGGGGCAGTATTGAGGGAACACTGCACGGTCAGAGGGGCAGTATTGAAGGAAAAGTGCCTTGTTGTAGGGGCAGTATTGAAGGAACACTGCACTGTCGGAGGGGCAGTCATGAAGGATCACTGCACTGTCGGAGGGGCAGTATTGAAGGAACACTGCACTGTCAGAGGGGCAGTATTGAAGGAACAATGGACTGTCAGAGGGGCAGTATTGAAGGAACACTGCACTGTCAGAGGGGCATATTGAGGGAACACTTCTCTGTCGTAGGAGCATTATTGAAGGAACACTGCACTGTCAGAGGGGCAGTATTGAGGGAACAATGCACTGTCGGAGGGGCAGTATTGAAGGAACACTGCACTGTCTGAGGGGCAGTATTGAGGGAATGCTGCACTGTCAGAGGGGCAGTATTGAAGGAACACTGCACTGTCGGATAGGCAGTATTGAGGGAACACTGTACTGTCAGTGGGGCAGTATTGAAGGAACACTGCACTGTCAGAGGGGCAGTATTGAAGGAACACTGCACTGTCGGAGGGGCAGTATTGAAGGAACACTGCACTGTCAGAGGGGCAGTATTGAAGGAACACTGCACTGTCGGAGGGGCAGTACTGAAGGAACACTGCACTGTCAGAGGGGCAGTATTGAGGGAACACTGCACTGTCAGAGGGGCAGTATTGAAGGAAAAGTGCCTTGTTGTAGGGGCAGTATTGAAGGAACACTGCACTGTCGGAGGGGCAGTCATGAAGGATCACTGCACTGTCGGAGGGGCAGTATTGAAGGAACACTGCACTGTCAGAGGGGCAGTATTGAAGGAACAATGGACTGTCAGAGGGGCAGTATTGAAGGAACACTGCACTGTCAGAGGGGCATATTGAGGGAACACTTCTCTGTCGTAGGAGCATTATTGAAGGAACACTGCACTGTCAGAGGGGCAGTATTGAGGGAACAATGCACTGTCGGAGGGGCAGTATTGAAGGAACACTGCACTGTCTGAGGGGCAGTATTGAGGGAATGCTGCACTGTCAGAGGGGCAGTATTGAAGGAACACTGCACTGTCGGAGAGGCAGTATTGAGGGAACACTGTACTGTCGGTGGGCCAGTATTGAAGGAACACTGCACTGTCAGAGGGGCAGTATTGAAGGAACACTGCACTGTCGGAGGGGCAGTATTGAAGGAACACTGCACTGTCAGAGGGGCAGTATTGAAGGAACACTGCACTGTCGGAGGGGCAGTACTGAAGGAACACTGCACTGTCAGAGGGGCAGTATTGAGGGAACACTGCACGGTCAGAGGGGCAGTATTGAAGGAAAAGTGCCTTGTTGTAGGGGCAGTATTGAAGGAACACTGCACTGTCGGAGGGGCAGTCTTGAAGGATCACTGCACTGTCGGAGGGGCAGTATTGAAGGAACACTGCACTGTCAGAGGGGCAGTATTGACGGAACACTGCACTGCAGAGGGGCATATTGAGGGAACACTGCACTGTCTGAGGGGCAGTATTGAGGGAACACTGCACTGTCAGAGGGGCAGTATTGAGGGAACACTGCACTGTCGGAGGGGCAGTATTGAGGGAACACTGCACTGTCAGAGGGGCAGTATTGAAGGTACACTGCACTTTCGGAGAGGCAGTATTGCAGGAACACTGCACTGTCAGAGGGGCAGTATTGAAGGAACACTGCACTGTCAGAGGGGCAGTATTGAGGGAACACTGCAGTGTCGGAGGGGCAGTATTGAAGGAACACTGCCTTGTTGGAGCGGCAGTATTGAAGGAACACTGCACTGTTGGAGGGGCAGTACTGAGGGAACACTGCACTGTCAGACGGGCAGTATTGAGGGAACACTGCACTGTCGGAAAGGCAGTATTGAAGGTACACTGCCTTGTTGGAGCGGCAGTATTGAAGGAACACTGCACTCTTGGAGGGGCAGTACTGAAGGAACAATGGACTGTCAGAGGGGCAGTATTGAAGGAACACTGCACTGTCAGAGGGGCATATTGAGGGAACACTTCACTGTCGGAGGGGCATTATTGAAGGAACACTGCACTGTCAGAGGGGCATATTGAGGGAACACTTCACTGTCGGAGGGGCATTATTGAAGGAACACTGCACTGTCGGCTGGGCAGTATTGAGGGAACAGTGCACTGTCGGAGGGGCAGTATTGAGGGAACAGTGCACTGTCGGAGGGGCAGAATTGAAGAAACACTGCACGGTCGGAGGGGCAGTATTGAAGGAACAATGGACTGTCAGAGGGGCAGTATTGAAGGAACACTGCACTGTCAGAGGGGCATATTGAGGGAACACTTCCCTGACGGAGGGGCATTATTGAAGGAACACTGCACTGTCGGAGGGGCCGTATTGAGGGAATACTGCACTGTCAGAGGGGCAGTATTGAAGGAACACTGCACTGTCGGCTGGGCAGTATTGAGGGAACAGTGCACTGTCGGAGGGGCAGTATTGAAGAAACACTGCACTGTCGGAGGGGCAGTATTGAAGGAACACTGCACGGATGGAGGGGCAGTATTGAAGGAACAATGGACTGTCAGAGGGGCAGTATTGAAGGAACACTGCACTGTCAGAGGGGAATATTGAGGGAACAATGCACTGTTGGAGGGGCAGTATTGAAGGAACACTGCACTGTCTGAGGCGCAGTATTGAGGGAATACTGCACTGTCAGAGGGGCAGTATTGAAGGAACACTGCACTGTCGGAGAGGCCGTATTGAGGGAACACTGTACTGTCGGAGGGGCAGTAATGAAGGAACACTGCAGTGTCGGAGGCGCAGTATTGAAGGAACACTGCCTTGTTGGAGCAGCAGTATTGAAGGAACAGTGCACTGTTGGAGGGGCATTACTGAGGGAACACTGCACTGTCAGACGGGCAGTATTGAGGGAACGCTGCACTGTCGGAAGGGCAGTATTGAAGGTACACTGCCTTGTTGGAGGGGCAGTATTGAAGGAACACTGCACTGTCAGAGGGGCAGTATTGAAGGAACACTGCACTGTCAGAGGGGCATATTGAGTGAACACTTCACTGACGGAGGGGCATTATTGAAGGAACACTGCACTGTCGGAGGGGCCGTATTGAGGGAATACTGCACTGTCAGAGGGGCAGTATTGAAGGAACACTGCACTGTCGGCTGGGCAGTATTGAGGGAACAGTGCACTGTCGGAGGGGCAGTATTGAAGAAACACTGCACTGTCAGAGGGGCAGTATTGAAGGAACAATGGACTGTCAGAGGGGCAGTATTGAAGGAACACTGCACTGTCAGAGGGGCATATTGAGGGAACACTTCTCTGTCGTAGGAGCATTATTGAAGGAACACTGCACTGTCAGAGGGGCAGTATTGAGGGAACAATGCACTGTCGGAGGGGCAGTATTGAAGGAACACTGCACTGTCTGAGGGGCAGTATTGAGGGAATGCTGCACTGTCAGAGGGGCAGTATTGAAGGAACACTGCACTGTCGGAGAGGCAGTATTGAGGGAACACTGTACTGTCGGTGGGGCTGTATTGAAGGAACACTGCACTGTCAGAGGGGCAGTATTGAAGGAACACTGCACTGTCGGAGGGGCAGTATTGAAGCAACACTGCACTGTCAGAGGGGCAGTATTGAAGGAACACTGCACTGTCGGAGGGGCAGTACTGAAGGAACACTGCACTGTCAGAGGGGCAGTATTGAGGGAACACTGCACGGTCAGAGGGGCAGTATTGAAGGAAAAGTGCCATGTTGTAGGGGCAGTATTGAAGGAACACTGCACTGTCGGAGGGGCAGTATTGAGGGAATACTGCACTGTCAGAGGGGCAGTATTGAAGGAACACTGCACTGTCGGAGAGGCAGTATTGAGGGAACACTGTACTGTCAGAGGGGCAGTATTGAAGGAACACTGCACTGTCAGAGGGGCATATTGAGGGAACACTTCTCTGTCGTAGGAGCATTATTGAAGGAACACTGCACTGTCAGAGGGGCAGTATTGAGGGAACAATGCACTGTCGGAGGGGCAGTATTGAAGGAACACTGCACTGTCGGAGAGGCAGTATTGAGGGAACACTGCACTGTCGGTGGGGCAGTATTGAAGGAACACTGCACTGTCAGAGGGACAGTATTGAAGGAACACTGCACTGTCGGAGGGGCAGTATTGAAGGAACACTGCACTGTCAGAGGGGCAGTATTGAAGGAACACTGCACTGTCGGAGGGGCAGTACTGAAGGATCACTGCACTGTCAGAGGGGCAGTATTGAGGGAACACTGCACGGTCAGAGGGGCAGTATTGAAGGAAAAGTGCCTTGTTGTAGGGGCAGTATTGAAGGAACACTGCACTGTCGGAGGGGCAGTCATGAAGGATCACTGCACTGTCGGAGGGGCAGTATTGAAGGAACACTGCACTGTCAGAGGGGCAGTATTGAAGGAACACTGCACTGTCAGAGGGGCAGTATTGAAGGAACATGCACTGTCGGAGGGGCAGTACTGAAGGAACACTGCACTGTCAGAGGGGCAGTATTGAGGGAACACTGCACTGTCAGAGGGGCAGTATTGAAGGAAAAGTGCCTTGTTGTAGGGGCAGTATTGAAGGAACACTGCACTGTCGGAGGGGCAGTCATGAAGGATCACTGCACTGTCGGAGGGGCAGTATTGAAGGAACACTGCACTGTCAGAGGGGCAGTATTGAAGGAACAATGGACTGTCAGAGGGGCAGTATTGAAGGAACACTGCACTGTCAGAGGGGCATATTGAGGGAACACTTCTCTGTCGTAGGAGCATTATTGAAGGAACACTGCACTGTCAGAGGGGCAGTATTGAGGGAACAATGCACTGTCGGAGGGGCAGTATTGAAGGAACACTGCACTGTCTGAGGGGCAGTATTGAGGGAATGCTGCACTGTCAGAGGGGCAGTATTGAAGGAACACTGCACTGTCGGAGAGGCAGTATTGAGGGAACACTGTACTGTCGGTGGGCCAGTATTGAAGGAACACTGCACTGTCAGAGGGGCAGTATTGAAGGAACACTGCACTGTCGGAGGGGCAGTATTGAAGGAACACTGCACTGTCAGAGGGGCAGTATTGAAGGAACACTGCACTGTCGGAGGGGCAGTACTGAAGGAACACTGCACTGTCAGAGGGGCAGTATTGAGGGAACACTGCACGGTCAGAGGGGCAGTATTGAAGGAAAAGTGCCTTGTTGTAGGGGCAGTATTGAAGGAACACTGCACTGTCGGAGGGGCAGTCTTGAAGGATCACTGCACTGTCGGAGGGGCAGTATTGAAGGAACACTGCACTGTCAGAGGGGCAGTATTGACGGAACACTGCACTGCAGAGGGGCATATTGAGGGAACACTGCACTGTCTGAGGGGCAGTATTGAGGGAACACTGCACTGTCAGAGGGGCAGTATTGAGGGAACACTGCACTGTCGGAGGGGCAGTATTGAGGGAACACTGCACTGTCAGAGGGGCAGTATTGAAGGTACACTGCACTTTCGGAGAGGCAGTATTGCAGGAACACTGCATTGTCAGAGGGGCAGTATTGAAGGAACACTGCACTGTCAGAGGGGCAGTATTGAGGGAACACTGCAGTGTCGGAGGGGCAGTATTGAAGGAACACTGCCTTGTTGGAGCGGCAGTATTGAAGGAACACTGCACTGTTGGAGGGGCAGTACTGAGGGAACACTGCACTGTCAGACGGGCAGTATTGAGGGAACACTGCACTGTCGGAAAGGCAGTATTGAAGGTACACTGCCTTGTTGGAGCGGCAGTATTGAAGGAACACTGCACTCTTGGAGGGGCAGTACTGAAGGAACACTGCACTGTCAGAGGGGCAGTATTGAAGGAACACTGCACTGTCAGAGGGGCATATTGAGGGAACACTTCACTGTCGGAGGGGCATTATTGAAGGAACACTGCACTGTCGGCTGGGCAGTATTGAGGGAACAGTGCACTGTCGGAGGGGCAGTATTGAGGGAACAGTGCACTGTCGGAGGGGCAGAATTGAAGAAACACTGCACGGTCGGAGGGGCAGTATTGAAGGAACAATGGACTGTCAGAGGGGCAGTATTGAAGGAACACTGCACTGTCAGAGGGGCATATTGAGGGAACACTTCCCTGACGGAGGGGCATTATTGAAGGAACACTGCACTGTCGGAGGGGCCGTATTGAGGGAATACTGCACTGTCAGAGGGGCAGTATTGAAGGAACACTGCACTGTCGGCTGGGCAGTATTGAGGGAACAGTGCACTGTCGGAGGGGCAGTATTGAAGAAACACTGCACTGTCGGAGGGGCAGTATTGAAGGAACACTGCACGGATGGAGGGGCAGTATTGAAGGAACAATGGACTGTCAGAGGGGCAGTATTGAAGGAACACTGCACTGTCAGAGGGGCATATTGAGGGAACAATGCACTGTTGGAGGGGCAGTATTGAAGGAACACTGCACTGTCTGAGGCGCAGTATTGAGGGAATACTGCACTGTCAGAGGGGCAGTATAGAAGGAACACTGCACTGTCGGAGAGGCCGTATTGAGGGAACACTGTACTGTCGGAGGGGCAGTAATGAAGGAACACTGCACTGTCAGAGGGGCAGTATTGAAGGAACACTGCACTGTCGGAGGGGCAATATTGAAGGAACACTGCACTGTCAGAGGGGCAGTATTGAAGGAACACTGCGCTGTCGGAGGGGCAGTACTGAAGGAACACTGCACTGTCAGAGGGGCAGTATTGAGGGAACACTGCATGGTCAGAGGGGCCGTATTGAAGGAAAAGTGCGTTGTTGTAGGGGCAGTATTGAGGGAACACTGCAGTGTCGGAGGCGCAGTATTGAAGGAACACTGCCTTGTTGGAGCAGCAGTATTGAAGGAACACTGCACTGTTGGAGGGGCAGTACTGAGGGAACACTGCACTGTCAGACGGGCAGTATTGAGGGAACGCTGCACTGTCGGAAGGGCAGTATTGAAGGTACACTGCCTTGTTGGAGGGGCAGTATTGAAGGAACACTGCACTGTCAGAGGGGCAGTATTGAAGGAACACTGCACTGTCAGAGGGGCATATTGAGTGAACACTTCACTGACGGAGGGGCATTATTGAAGGAACACTGCACTGTCGGAGGGGCCGTATTGAGGGAATACTGCACTGTCAGAGGGGCAGTATTGAAGGAACACTGCATTGTCGGCTGGGCAGTATTGAGGGAACAGTGCACTGTCGGAGGGGCAGTATTGAAGAAACACTGCACTGTCAGAGGGGCAGTATTGAAGGAACAATGGACTGTCAGAGGGGCAGTATTGAAGGAACACTGCACTGTCAGAGGGGCATATTGAGGGAACACTTCTCTGTCGTAGGAGCATTATTGAAGGAACACTGCACTGTCAGAGGGGCAGTATTGAGGGAACAATGCACTGTCGGAGGGGCAGTATTGAAGGAACACTGCACTGTCTGAGGGGCAGTATTGAGGGAATGCTGCACTGTCAGAGGGGCAAAATTGAAGGAACACTGCACTGTCGGAGAGGCAGTATTGAGGGAACACTGTACTGTCGGTGGGGCAGTATTGAAGGAACACTGCACTGTCAGAGGGGCAGTATTGAAGGAACACTGCACTGTCGGAGGGGCAGTATTGAAGCAACACTGCACTGTCAGAGGGGCAGTATTGAAGGAACACTGCACTGTCGGAGTGGCAGTACTGAAGGAACACTGCACTGTCAGAGGGGCAGTATTGAGGGAACACTGCACGGTCAGAGGGGCAGTATTGAAGGAAAAGTGCCTTGTTGTAGGGGCAGTATTGAAGGAACACTGCACTGTCGGAGGGGCAGTCTTGAAGGATCACTGCACTGTCGGAGGGGCAGTATTGAAGGAACACTGCACTGTCAGAGGGGCAGTATTGAGGGAACACTGCACTGTCGGAGGGGCAGTACTGAAGGAACACTGCACTGTCAGAGGGGCAGTATTGAGGGAACACTGCACGGTCAGAGGGGCAGTATTGAAGGAAAAGTGCCTTGTTGTAGGGGCAGTATTGAAGGAACACTGCACTGTCGGAGGGGCAGTCTTGAAGGATCACTGCACTGTCGGAGGGGCAGTATTGAAGGAACACTGCACTGTCAGAGGGGCAGTATTGACGGAACACTGCACTGTCAGAGGGGCATATTGAGGAACACTGCACTGTCTGAGGGGCAGTATTGAAGGAACACTGCACTGTCAGAGGGGCAGTATTGAGGGAACACTGCACTGTCGGAGGGGCAGTATTGATGGAACACTGCACTGTCAGAGGGGCAGTATTGAAGGAACACTGCACTGTCGGAGAGGGCAGTATTGAGGAACACTGCATTGTCAGAGGGGCAGTATTGAAGGAACACTGCACTGTCGGAGGGGAAGTATTGAGGGAACACTGCACTGTCGGAGGGGCAGTATTGAAGGAACACTGCACTGTCTGGAGGGCAGTATTGAAGGAACACTGCACTGTAGGAGGGGCAGTATTGAGGAACACTGCACTGTCAGAGGGGCAGTATTGAGGGAACACTGCACAGTCGGAGGGGCAGTATTGAAGGAACACTGCACTGTCAGAGGGGCAGTATTGAAGGAACACTGCACGGATGGAGGGGCAGTATTGAAGGAACAATGGACTGTCAGAGGGGCAGTATTGAAGGAACACTGCACTGTCAGAGGGGCATATTGAGGGAACACTTCACTGTCGGAGGGGCATTATTGAAGGAACACTGCACTGTCGGCTGGGCAGTATTGAGGGAACAGTGCACTGTCGGAGGGGCAGTATTGAGGGAACAGTGCACTGTCGGAGGGGCAGAATTGAAGAAACACTGCACGGTCGGAGGGGCAGTATTGAAGGAACAATGGACTGTCAGAGGGGCAGTATTGAAGGAACACTGCACTGTCAGAGGGGCATATTGAGGGAACACTTCCCTGACGGAGGGGCATTATTGAAGGAACACTGCACTGTCGGAGGGGCCGTATTGAGGGAATACTGCACTGTCAGAGGGGCAGTATTGAAGGAACACTGCACTGTCGGCTGGGCAGTATTGAGGGAACAGTGCACTGTCGGAGGGGCAGTATTGAAGAAACACTGCACTGTCGGAGGGGCAGTATTGAAGGAACACTGCACGGATGGAGGGGCAGTATTGAAGGAACAATGGACTGTCAGAGGGGCAGTATTGAAGGAACACTGCACTGTCAGAGGGGCATATTGAGGGAACAATGCACTGTTGGAGGGGCAGTATTGAAGGAACACTGCACTGTCTGAGGGGCAGTATTGAGGGAATACTGCACTGTCAGAGGGGCAGTATTGAAGGAACACTGCACTGTCGGAGAGGCCGTATTGAGGGAACACTGTACTGTCGGAGGGGCAGTAATGAAGGAACACTGCACTGTCAGAGGGGCAGTATTGAAGGAACACTGCACTGTCGGAGGGGCAATATTGAAGGAACACTGCACTGTCAGAGGGGCAGTATTGAAGGAACACTGCACTGTCGGAGGGGCAGTACTGAAGGAACACTGCACTGTCAGAGGGGCAGTATTGAGGGAACACTGCATGGTCAGAGGGGCCGTATTGAAGGAAAAGTGCCTTGTTGTAGGGGCAGTATTGAAGGAACACTGCAGTGTCGGAGGCGCAGTATTGAAGGAACACTGCCTTGTTGGAGCAGCAGTATTGAAGGAACACTGCACTGTTGGAGGGGCAGTACTGAGGGAACACTGCACTGTCAGACGGGCAGTATTGAGGGAACGCTGCACTGTCGGAAGGGCAGTATTGAAGGTACACTGCCTTGTTGGAGGGGCAGTATTGAAGGAACACTGCACTGTCAGAGGGGCAGTATTGAAGGAACACTGCACTGTCAGAGGGGCATATTGAGTGAACACTTCACTGACGAAGGGCCATTATTGAAGGAACACTGCACTGTCGGAGGGGCCGTATTGAGGGAATACTGCACTGTCAGAGGGGCAGTATTGAAGGAACACCGCACTGTCGGCTGGGCAGTATTGAGGGAACAGTGCACTGTCGGAGGGGCAGTATTGAAGAAACACTGCACTGTCAGAGGGGCAGTATTGAAGGAACAATGGACTGTCAGAGGGGCAGTATTGAAGGAACACTGCACTGTCAGAGGGGCATATTGAGGGAACACTTCTCTGTCGTAGGAGCATTATTGAAGGAACACTGCACTGTCAGAGGGGCAGTATTGAGGGAACAATGCACTGTCGGAGGGGCAGTATTGAAGGAACACTGCACTGTCTGAGGGGCAGTATTGAGGGAATGCTGCACTGTCAGAGGGGCAGTATTGAAGGAACACTGCACTGTCGGAGAGGCAGTATTGAGGGAACACTGTACTGTCGGTGGGGCAGTATTGAAGGAACACTGCACTGTCAGAGGGGCAGTATTGAAGGAACACTGCACTGTCGGAGGGGCAGTATTGAAGGAACACTGCACTGTCAGAGGGGCAGTATTGAAGGAACACTGCACTGTCGGAGTGGCAGTACTGAAGGAACACTGCACTGTCAGAGGGGCAGTATTGAGGGAACACTGCACGGTCAGAGGGGCAGTATTGAAGGAAAAGTGCCTTGTTGTAGGGGCAGTATTGAAGGAACACTGCACTGTCGGAGGGGCAGTCTTGAAGGATCACTGCACTGTCGGAGGGGCAGTATTGAAGGAACACTGCACTGTCACAGGGGCAGTATTGACGGAACACTGCACTGCAGAGGGGCATATTGAGGGAACACTGCACTGTCTGAGGGGCAGTATTGAGGGAACACTGCACTGTCAGAGGGGCAGTATTGAAGGAACACTGCACTTTCGGAGAGGCAGTATTGCAGGAACATTGCACTGTCAGAGGGGCAGTATTGAGGGAACACTGCAGTGTCAGAGGGGCAGTATTGAAGGAACACTGCACTGTCGGAGGGGCAGTACTGAGGGAACACTGCACTGTCAGACGGGCAGTATTGAGGGAACACTGCACTGTCGGAAAGGCAGTATTGAAGGAACACTGCCTTGTTGGAGGGGCAGTATTGAAGGAACACTGCACTCTTGGAGGGGCAGTACTGAAGGAACAATGGACTGTCAGAGGGGCAGTATTGAAGGAACACTGCACTGTCAGAGGGGCATATTGAGGGAACACTTCACTGTCAGAGGGGCAGTATTGAAGGAACACTGCACTGTCAGAGGGGCATATTGAGGGAACACTTCACTGTCGGAGGGGCATTATTGAAGGAACACTGCACTGTCGGCTGGGCAGTATTGAGGGAACAGTGCACTGTCGGAGGGGCAGTATTGAGGGAACAGTGCACTGTCGGAGGGGCAGAATTGAAGAAACACTGCACGGTCGGAGGGGCAGTATTGAAGGAACAATGGACTGTCAGAGGGGCAGTATTGAAGGAACACTGCACTGTCAGAGGGGCATATTGAGTGAACACTTCACTGACGGAGGGGCATTATTGAAGGAACACTGCACTGTCGGAGGGGCCGTATTGAGGGAATACTGCACTGTCAGAGGGGCAGTATTGAAGGAACACTGCACTGTCGGCTGGGCAGTATTGAGGGAACAGTGCACTGTCGGAGGGGCAGTATTGAAGAAACACTGCACTGTCGGAGGGGCAGTATTGAGGGAATACTGCACTGTCAGAGGGGCAGTATTGAAGGAACACTGCACTGTCGGAGAGGCAGTATTGAGGGAACACTGTACTGTCAGAGGGGCAGTATTGAAGGAACACTGCACTGTCAGAGGGGCATATTGAGGGAACACTTCTCTGTCGTAGGAGCATTATTGAAGGAACACTGCACTGTCAGAGGGGCAGTATTGAGGGAACAATGCACTGTCGGAGAGGCAGTATTGAAGGAACACTGCACTGTCGGAGAGGCAGTATTGAGGGAACACTGTACTGTCGGTGGGGCAGTATTGAAGGAACACTGCACTGTCAGAGGGGCAGTATTGAAGGAACACTGCACTGTCGGAGGGGCAGTATTGAAGGAACACTGCACTGTCAGAGGGGCAGTATTGAAGGAACACTGCACTGTCGGAGGGGCAGTACTGAAGGAACACTGCACTGTCAGAGGGGCAGTATTGAGGGAACACTGCATGGTCAGAGGGGCAGTATTGAAGGAAAAGTGCCTTGTTGTAGGGGCAGTATTGAAGGAACACTGCACTGTCGGAGGGGCAGTCATGAAGGATCACTGCACTGTCGGAGGGGCAGTATTGAAGGAACACTGCACTGTCAGAGGGGCAGTATTGAAGGAACAATGGACTGTCAGAGGGGCAGTATTGAAGGAACACTGCACTGTCAGAGGGGCATATTGAGGGAACACTTCTCTGTCGTAGGAGCATTATTGAAGGAACACTGCACTGTCAGAGGGGCAGTATTGAGGGAACAATGCACTGTCGGAGGGGCAGTATTGAAGGAACACTGCACTGTCTGAGGGGCAGTATTGAGGGAATGCTGCACTGTCAGAGGGGCAGTATTGAAGGAACACTGCACTGTCGGAGGGGCAGTATTGAAGGAACACTGCACTGTCAGAGGGGCAGTATTGAAGGAACACTGCACTGTCGGAGGGGCAGTACTGAAGGAACACTGCACTGTCAGAGGGGCAGTATTGAGGGAACACTGCACGGTCAGAGGGGCAGTATTGAAGGAAAAGTGCCTTGTTGTAGGGGCAGTATTGAAGGAACACTGCACTGTCGGAGGGGCAGTCATGAAGGATCACTGCACTGTCGGAGGGGCAGTATTGAAGGAACACTGCACTGTCAGAGGGGCAGTATTGAAGGAACAATGGACTGTCAGAGGGGCAGTATTGAAGGAACACTTCACTGTCGGAGGGGCATTATTGAAGGAACACTGCACTGTCGGAGGGGCAGTATTGAGGGAAGACTGCACTGTCGGAGTGGCATTATTGAAGGAACACTGCACTGTCTGAGGGGAAGTATTGAGGGAACACTGCACTGTCGGAGGGGCAGTTTTGAGGGAACACTGCACTGTCATAGGGGCAGTAATGAGGGAACACTGCACTGTCAGAGGGGCAGTAATGAAGGAACACTGCACTGTTGGAGGGGAACATTGAGGGAACACTGCAATGCCGGAGGGGCAGTTTTGAGAGAACAGTGCACTGTCGGACGGGCAGTATTGAGGGAACACTGCACTGTCGGAGGGACAGTATTGAGGGAACGCTGTAGGTTTGGAGGGGCAGTTTTCAGGGAACACTGCACTGTCGGAGGGGCAGTATTGAGGTAACACTGCACTGTTGGAGGGGCAGTATAGAGGGAACACTGCACTGTCGGAGGGGCAGTATTGAAGGAACACTGCACTGTCAGAGGGGGAGTATTGAAGGAACACTGCACAGTCAGAGGGGCAGTATTGAAGGAACACTGCACTGTCGGAGGGGCATGTTGAGGGAACACTGCACTGCCGGAGGGGCAGTTTGAGGGAACACTGTACTGTAGGAGCGGCAGTATTGAGGGAACACTGCACTGTAGGAGGGGCAGTATTGAGGGAACACTGCATTGTCGGAGGGCAGTATTGAAGGAACACTGCACTGTCAGAGGGACAGTATTGAGGGAACACTGCACTAGAGGAGGGTTGCTATTGAAGGAACAGTGCACTGTCGGAGGGGCAGTATTGTAGGAATACTGCACTGTCGGAGGCGCAGTATTGAAGGAACACTGCACTGTCGGAGGGGCAGTATTGAAAGAACACTGCACTCTCAGAGGGGCAGTACTGATGGAACACTGCACTGTCGGAGGGGCAGTATTGAAGGAACACTGCACTGTCAGAGGGGCAGTATTGAAGGAACACTGCACTGTCGGAGGGGCAGTATTGAAGGAACACTGCACTGTCGGAGGGGCAGTATTGAAAAAACACTGCACTCTCAGAGGGGCAGTATTGAAGGAACACTGCACTGTCGGAGGGGCAGTATTGAGGGAACACTGTACTGTCGGAGGGGCAGTAATGTAGGAACACTACACTGTCAGAGGGGCAGTATTGAAGGAACACTGCATTGTCGGAGGGGCAGTATTGAAGGAACACTGCACTGTCAGTGGGGCAGTATTGAAGGAACACTGCACTGTCAGATGGGCAGTATTGAAGGAACACTGCACTGTTGGAGGGGCAGTATTGAAGGAACACTGCACTGTCAGAGGGGCAGTATTGAGGGAACACTGCACTGTCAGAGGGGCAGTATTGAAGGAAAAGTGCCTTGTTGTAGGGGCAGTATTGAAGGAACACAGCACTGTCGGAGGGGCAGTCTTGAAGGATCACTGCACTGTTGGAGGGGCAGTATTGAAGGAACACTGCACTGTCGGAGGGTCAGTATTGAAGGAACACTGCACTGTCGGAGGGGCAGTATTGTGGGAACACTGCACAGTCGGAGGGGCAGTTTTGTGGGAACACTGCACTGTCGGAGGGGCCGTATTGAAGGAACACTGCACTGTCGGAGGGGCAGTATTGAGGGAACACTGCACTGTCAGAGGGGCAGTATTGAAGTAACCCTGCCCTGTCGGATGGGCAGTATTGAAGGAACACTGCGCTGTCAGAGGGGCAGTATTGAGGGAACACTGCACTGTCGGAGGGGCAGTACAGAGGGAACACTGCACTGTCAGCGGGGCAGTATTGAAGGAACACTGCACTGTCGGAGCGGCTTTTCTGAGGGAACTGTGCACTGTCAGAGGGGCAGTATTGAGGGAATACTGCACTGTCGGAGGGGCAGTATTGAGGGAACACTGCACTGTTGGAGGGGCAGTATTGAGGGAACACTGCACTGTCGGAGGGGCAGTATTGAGGGAACACTGCACTGTTGGAGGGGCAGTATTGAGGGAACATTGCATTGTCGGAGGGCCAGTATTGAAGGAACACTGCACAGTCGGAGGGGCAGTATTGAAGGAACACTGCACTGTCAGAGGGGCAGTATTGAAGGAACACTGCACTGTCGGAGGGGCAGTATTGAAGGAACACTGCACTGTCGGAGGGGCAGTATTGAAGGAAAAGTGCCTTGTTGTAGGGGCAGTATTGAAGGAACACTGCACTGTCGGAGGGGCAGTCATGAAGGATCACTGCACTGTCGGAGGGGCAGTATTGAAGGAACACTGCACTGTCAGAGGGGCAGTATTGAAGGAACAATGGACTGTCAGAGGGGCAGTATTGCAGGAACACTGCACTGTCAGAGGGGCATATTGAGAGAACACTTCTCTGTCGTAGGAGCATTATTGAAGGAACACTGCACTGTCAGAGGGGCAGTATTGAGGGAACAATGCACTGTCGGAGGGGCAGTATTGAAGGAACACTGCACTGTCTGAGGGGCAGTATTGAGGGAATGCTGCACTGTCAGAGGGGCAGTATTGAAGGAACACTGCACTGTCGGAGAGGCAGTATTGAGGGAACACTGTACTGTCGGTGGGGCAGTATTGAAGGAACACTGCACTGTCAGAGGGGCAGTATTGAAGGAACACTGCACTGTCGGAGGGGCAGTATTGAAGGAACACTGCACTGTCAGAGGGGCAGTATTGAAGGAACACTGCACTGTCGGAGGGGCAGTACTGAAGGAACACTGCACTGTCAGAGGGGCAGTATTGAGGGAACACTGCACGGTCAGAGGGGCAGTATTGAAGGAAAAGTGCCTTGTTGTAGGGGCAGTATTGAAGGAACACTGCACTGTCGGAGGGGCAGTCATGAAGGATCACTGCACTGTCGGAGGGGCAGTATTGAAGGAACACTGCACTGTCAGAGGGGCAGTATTGAAGGAACAATGGACTGTCAGAGGGGCAGTATTGAAGGAACACTTCACTGTCGGAGGGGCATTATTGAAGGAACACTGCACTGACGGAGGGGCAGTATTGAGGGAAGACTGCACTGTCGGAGTGGCATTATTGAAGGAACACTGCACTGTCTGAGGGGAAGTATTGAGGGAACACTGCACTGTCGGAGGGGCAGTTTTGAGGGAACACTGCACTGTCAGAGGGGCAGTAATGAGGGAACACTGCACTGTCAGAGGGGCAGTAATGAAGGAACACTGCACTGTTGGAGGGGAACATTGAGGGAACACTGCAATGCCGGAGGGGCAGTTTTGAGAGAACAGTGCACTGTCGGACGGGCAGTATTGAGGGAACACTGCACTGTCGGAGGGACAGAATTGAGGGAACGCTGTTGGTTCGGAGGGGCAGTTTTCAGGGAACACTGCACTGTCGGAGGGGCAGTATTGAGGTAACACTGCACTGTTGGAGGGGCAGTATAGAGGGAACACTGCACTGTCGGAGGGGCAGTATTGAAGGAACACTGCACTGTCAGAGGGGGAGTATTGAAGGAACAATGGACTGTCAGAGGGGCAGTATTGAAGGAACACTGCACTGTCGGAGGGGCATGTTGAGGGAACACTGCACTGCCGGAGGGGCAGTTTTGAGGGAACACTGTACTGTAGGAGCGGCAGTATTGAGGGAACACTGCACTGTTGGAGGGGCAGTATTGAGGGAACATTGCATTGTCGGATGGCCAGTATTGAAGGAACACTGCACTGTCAGAGGGACAGTATTGAGGGAACACTGCACTAGAAGAGGGTTGCTATTGAAGGAACAGTGCACTGTCGGAGGGGCAGTATTGTAGGAATACTGCACTGTCGGAGGCGCAGTATTGAAGGAACACTGCACTGTCGGAGGGGCAGTATTGAAAGAACACTGCACTCTCAGAGGGGCAGTACTGATGGAACACTGCACTGTCGGAGGGGCAGTATTGAAGGAACACTGCACTGTCAGAGGGGCAGTATTGAAGGAACACTGCACTGTCGGATGGGCAGTATTGAAGGAACACTGCACTGTCGGAGGGGCAGTATTGAAAAAACACTGCACTCTCAGAGGGGCAGTATTGAAGGAACACTGCACTGTCGGAGGGGCAGTATTGAGGGAACACTGTACTGTCGGAGGGGCAGTAATGTAGGAACACTACACTGTCAGAGGGGCAGTATTGAAGGAACACTGCATTGTCGGAGGGGCAGTATTGAAGGAACACTGCACTGTCAGTGGGGCAGTATTGAAGGAACACTGCACTGTCAGATGGGCAGTATTGAAGGAACACTGCACTGTTGGAGGGGCAGTATTGAAGGAACACTGCACTGTCAGAGGGGCAGTATTGAGGGAACACTGCACTGTCAGAGGGGCAGTATTGAAGGAAAAGTGCCTTGTTGTAGGGGCAGTATTGAAGGAACACAGCACTGTCGGAGGGGCAGTCTTGAAGGATCACTGCACTGTTGGAGGGGCAGTATTGAAGGAACACTGCACTGTCGGAGGGGCAGTATTGTGGGAACACTGCACAGTCGGAGGGGCAGTTTTGTGGGAACACTGCACTGTCGGAGGGGCCGTATTGAAGGAACACTGCACTGTCGGAGGGGCAGTATTGAGGGAACACTGCACTGTCAGAGGGGCAGTATTGAAGTAAGCCTGCCCTGTCGGATGGGCAGTATTGAAGGAACACTGCGCTGTCAGAGGGGCAGTATTGAGGGAACACTGCACTGTCGGTGGGGCAGTACAGAGGGAACACTGCACTGTCAGCGGGGCAGTATTGAAGGAACACTGCACTGTCGGAGGGGCAGTTCTGAGGGAACTGTGCACTGTCAGAGGGGCAGTATTGAGGGAATACTGCACTGTCGGAGGGGCAGTATTGAGGGAACACTGCACTGTTGGAGGCGCAGTACTGAGGGAACACTGCACTGTCGGAGGGGCAGTATTGAGGGAACACTGCACTGTTGGAGGGGCAGTATTGAGGGAACATTGCATTGTCGGAGGGCCAGTATTGAAGGAACACTGCACTGTCAGAGGGACAGTATTGAGGGAACACTGCACTAGAGGAGGGTTGCTATTGAAGGAACAGTGCACTGTCGGAGGGGCAGTATTGTAGGAATACTGCACTGTCGGAGGCGCAGTATTGAAGGAACACTGCACTGTCGGAGGGGCAGTATTGAAAGAACACTGCACTCTCAGAGGGGCAGTACTGATGGAACACTGCACTGTCGGAGGGGCAGTATTGAAGGAACACTGCACTGTCAGAGGGGCAGTATTGAAGGAACACTGCACTGTCGGAGGGGCAGTATTGAAGGAACACTGCACTGTCGGAGGGGCAGTATTGAAAAAACACCGCACTCTCAGAGGGGCAGTATTGAAGGAACACTGCACTGTCGGAGGGGCAGTATTGAGGGAACACTGTACTGTCGGAGGGGCAGTAATGTAGGAACACTTCACTGTCAGAGGGGCAGTATTGAAGGAACACTGCATTGTCGGAGGGGCAGTATTGAAGGAACACTGCACTGTCAGTGGGGCAGTATTGAAGGAACACTGCACTGTCAGAGGGGCAGTATTGAAGGAACACTGCACTGTTGGAGGGGCAGTATTGAAGGAACACTGCACTGTCAGAGGGGCAGTATTGAGGGAACACTGCACTGTCAGAGGGGCAGTATTGAAGGAAAAGTGCCTTGTTGTAGGGGCAGTATTGAAGGAACACAGCACTGTCGGAGGGGCAGTCTTGAAGGATCACTGCACTGTTGGAGGGGCAGTATTGAAGGAACACTGCACTGTCGGAGGGTCAGTATTGAAGGAACACTGCACTGTCGGAGGGGCAGTATTGTGGGAACACTGCACAGTCGGAGGGGCAGTTTTGTGGGAACACTGCACTGTCGGAGGGGCCGTATTGAAGGAACACTGCACTGTCGGAGGGGCAGTATTGAGGGAACACTGCACTGTCAGAGGGGCAGTATTGAAGGAACACTGCGCTGTCAGAGGGGCAGTATTGAGGGAACACTGCACTGTCGGAGGGGCAGTACAGAGGGAACACTGCACTGTCAGCGGGGCAGTATTGAAGGAACACTGCACTGTCGGAGGGGCAGTTTTGAGGGAACAGTGCACTGTCAGAGGGGCAGTATTGAGGGAATACTGCACTGTCGGAGGGGCAGTATTGAGGGAACACTGCACTGTTGGAGGGGCAGTATTGAGGGAACACTGCACTGTCGGAGGGGCAGTATTGACGGAACACTGCACTGTCGGAGGGGCAGTATTGACGGAACACTGCACTGTCGGAGGGGCATTATTGAGGGAATACTGCACTGTCGGAGGGGCAGTATTGACGGAACACTGCACTGTCGGAGGGGCAGTATTGAGGGAACACTGCACAGTCAGAGGGGCAGTATTGAAGGAACACTGTACTGTCGGAGGGGCAGTATTGAAGGGACACTGCACTGTCGGAGGGGCAGTATTGAAGGAACACTGCCTTGTCGGAGGGGCAGTATTGAAGGAACACTGCAGTGTCGGAGTGGCAGTATTGAGGGAACACTGCACTGTCGGAGGGGCAGTACTGAGGGAACATTGCACTGTCAGAGCGGCAGTATTGAGGGAACACTGCAGCGTCGGAGTGGCAGTATTGAAGGAACACTGCACTGTCAGAGGGGGAGTATTGAGGGAACACTGCACACTCGGAGGCGCAGTATCGAGGGAACCCTGCACTGTTGGAGGTCAAGTATTGAGGGAACATTACGCTGTACACTAGCATTCACTCCCTCCATTACCAACACACATTAGCAGCAGTTTGTCCCATCTACAAGATGCACTGTAGAAACTCACCAAGCTCCTTAGGCAGCACCTTCCAAACCCGCGATCATCAACATTTGGAAGGACAAGTGCTGCAGATAGATGGGAACACCACCACCTGTAAGTTCCCCTCCAAGCCACACACAATTCATTCCTTCTCTGTCGCTGGGTCAAAATCTTGGAACTCCCTCCCTAACAGCACTGTAGGGGTTGATTAGTTCACTTGGCTGGGCAGCTGCTTTGTAATGCAGAGTGATGCCTACTGCGCCAGTTCAATTTCCGTACCGGTTGAGGCCATCCCTGAAGGCCCCGCCATCTCAACCTCGTCTGAGGTGTGTTGACCCTCATGTTAAACTCACCACCAGTCGTCTCCCTTTAATCAGAGTGCAGCCTATGGCCCTCTGGGACTATGGTGACCTTCACAAGTTTCAGGGTATACCTACACCACAAGGACTTCAGCGGTTCAAGAAGGCTGCTCACCACCACCTTCTCAAGGGCAACTAGGGATGGGCAATAAATGCTGGCCCAGCCAACAATGCCCACATCCCATGAATGAATTTAAAAAAGTATTGCAGGAACACTGCAGTGCTATATTCTGAATGCTAGAGTGCATGGGTTTGGAAGGTGATGTTGAAGGAGCCTTGGTGAGTTCCTGCAATGCATCTTGTAGATGGTACACACTGCTGCCACTGTGCATTGGTGGTGGAGGGAGTGAATGTTTGTGGATGTGATGCCAATCACGCGGGCTGCTTTGTCCTGGATGGTTATGAGCTTTTTAAGTGCTGGAGCTGCACTCATCCAGGCAAGTGGACGGTATTCCATCACACTCCTAACTCGTGCCTTGTAGATGATGGACAGGCTTTGCAAAGTCAGGAGGTGGGTTACTCGTCACACGATTCCTAGCCTCTGACCTGCTCTTGTAGCCACAGTAATTATATGGCGAGTCATGTTCAGTTTCTGGTCAATGGTAATCCTCAGGATTTTGAAAGTGGGGGATTCAGTGATGGTTAGATTCTCTCTTGCCGGAGATGGTCATTGCCTGGCACTTGTATGGCACAAATGGTACTTACCACTTAATAGCCCAAGCCGGAAAATTACCAGGTGCAGCTGCATTCAGGTTTTTGCTTTGCTGATTTTGGTTGAGTGCCAAGTATTGGCCAGGACACTTCTACAAATATGTGATCCAGTACATCCAGCTGAGAGAAAACATCTCCATAGTGCAGTGTTTCATCAATCCTGCCCCACCATCAGGATAGCCCTACCTCAATATTGTCTGTCTGACATTGCAGTGTTCCCTCAATACGGTCCCACCATCAGGATAGCCCTACCTCAATATTGTCTGTCTGACTTTGCAGTGTTCCCTCAATACTGTCCCTCTGACATTGCAGTGTTCCCTCAATACTGTCCCTCTGACATTGCAGTGTTCCCTCAACACTGTCCCTCCATCAGGGCAGCTCTCCTTCAATACTGTCCCTCTGACATTGCAGTGTTCCCTCAATACTGTCCCTCCATCAGGATAGCCCTCCATCAATACTGTCCCTTTGACATTGCAGCGTTCCCTCAATACTGTCCCTCCATCAGGATAGCCCTCCATCAATACTGTCCCCTTGACATTGCAGCATTGCCTCAAATCTGTCCCTCCATCAGGATAGACCTCCCTCAATACTGTCCCTCTAACATTGCAGTGTTTCCTCAATACTGTCCCTCCATCAGGATAGACCTCCCTCAATACTGTCCCTCTAACATTGCAATGTTCCCTCAATACTGTCCGTCTGACATTAGTGTTCCCTCAATACTGTCCCTCTGACATTACAGAGTTCCCTCAAAACTGTCCATCTGACATTGCAGCGTTCCCTCAATACTGTCCCTCCATCAGGATAGCCCTCCCTCAATACTATCCCTCTAACATTGCAGTGTTCCTTCAATCCTGTCCCACCATCAGGATAGCCCTCCCTCAATACTGTCCCTCAGATTTTGCAGTGTTCCCTCAATACTGTCCCTCCATCAGGGCAGCTCTCCCTCAATCCTGTCCCTCTGACTTTGCAGTGTTCCCTCAATACTGTCCCTCTGACTTTACAGTGTTCCATCAATACTGACCCTCCATCAGGGCAGCTCCCCCTCAATCCTGTCCCTCTGACTTTGCAGTGTTCCCTCAATACTGTCCATCCATCAGGGCAGCTCTACCTCAATCCTGTCCCTCTAACTTTGCAGTGTTCCCTCAATACTGTCCCTCTGACTTTAAAGTGTTCCATCAATACTGTCCCTCCATCAGGGCAGCTCTCCCTCAATACTATCCCTCTGACATTGCAGTGTTCCCTCAATACTGTCGTTCCATCAGGGCAGCTTTCCCTCAATACTGTCCCTCTACATTGCAGTGTTCCCTCAATCCTGTCCCTCCATCAGGGCAGCTCTCCCCCAATACTGTCCCTCTACATTGCAGTGTTCCCTCAATCCTGTCCCTCCATCAGGGCAGCTCTCCCTCAATCCTGTCCCTCTGACACTGCAGTGTTCCCTCAATTCTGACCCTCTGACATTGCAGTGTTCCTTCAATACTGTCACTCTGAGTTTGCAGTGTTCCCTCAATACTGGCCTTCTGACACTGCAGTGTTCCCTCAATACTGCCCCTCCATCAGGGCAGCTCTCCCACAATGCTGTCCCTCTGACTTTTCAATGTTCCCTCAATACTGTCCCTCCATCAGTGCAGCTCTCCCTCAATACTGTCCCTCTGACACTGCAGTGTTCCCTCAATACTGTCCCTCCATCAGGGCAGCTCTCCTTCAATACTGTCCCTCTGACATTGCAGTGTTCCCTCAATCCTGTCCCAGCATCAGGGCAGCTCTCCCTCAATACTGTTCCTCTGACTTTGCAGTGTTCCTTCAATACCGTCTCCTCTGACATTGCAGTGTTCATTCAATACTGTCCATCAGGGCAGCTCTACCTCAATACTGTCACTCTGACTTTACAGTGTTCCCTCAATACTGTCCCTCTGACATTGAAGTGTTCCCTTAATACTGTCCCTATGACATTACAGTGTTCCCTCAATACTGTCCCTCCATCAGGGCAGCTCTCCCCCAATACTGTCCCTCTGACATTGCAGTGTTCACTCAATACTGCTCCTCTGACATTACAGTGTTCCCTCAATACTGTCCCTCTGACATTACAGTGTTCCCTCAATACTGTCCCTCTATCAGGATAGCCCTCCCTCAATACTGTCCCTCTGACATTGCAGTGTTCCCTCAATACTGTCCATTTGAAATTGCAGTGTTCCCTCAATACTCTCCCTCCATCAGGGCAGCTCTCCCTCAATACTGTCCCTCTGACTTTGTAGTATTCCCTCAATACTGTCCCTTTGACTTTACAGTATTCCGTCCATACTGTCCCTCCATCAGGGCAGCTCTCCCTCAATACTGTCCCTCTGACTTTGCAGTGTTCTCTCAATCCTGCCCCTCCATCAGGGCAGCTCTCCCTCAATACTGTTCCTCTGACTTTGCAGTGTTCCCTCAATACCGTCCCTCTGACATTGCAGTGTTCCCTCAATACCGTCCATCAGTGCAGCTCTCCCTCAATACTGTCACTCTGACTTTACAGTGTTCCCTCAAGACTGTCCCTCTGACATTACAGTGTTCCCTCAATTCTGTCCCTCCATCAGGATAGCCCTCCCTCAATACTGTCCCTCTGACATTGCAGTTTTCCTTCAATACTGTCCCTCCATCAGGATAGCCCTCCCTCAATACTATCCCTCTAACATTGCAGTGTTCCCTCAATCCTGTCACTCCATCAGGATAGCCCTCCCTCAATACTGTCCCTCTGATTGTGCAGTGTTCCCTCAATACTGTCCCTTCATCAGGGCAGCTCTCCCTCAATACTGTCCCTCTGACATTGCAGTGTTCCCTCAATCCTGCCCCTCCATCAGGGCAGTTCTCCCTCAATACTGTCCCTGTGACTTTGCAGTGTTCCCTCAATACTGTCCCTCCATCATGATATCCCTCCCTCAATACTGTCCCTCAGACATTGCAGTGTTCCGTCAATACTGTCCCTCTGACCTTGCAGTGTCCCCTCAATACTGTCCCTCCATCAGGGCAGCTCTCCCTCAATACTGTCTCGCTGACTTTGCATTGTTTCCTCAATACAGTCCCTCCATCAGGATAGCCCTCCCTCAATACTGTCCCTCTGATTGTGCAGTGTTCCCTCAATACTGTCCCTTCATCAGGGCAGCTCTCCCTCAATACTGTCCCTCTGACATTACAGTGTTCCCTCAATTCTGTCCCTCCATCAGGATAGCCCTCCCTCAATACTGTCCCTCTGACATTGCAGTTTTCCTTCAATACTGTCCCTCCATCAGGATAGCCCTCCCTCAATACTATCCCTCTAACATTGCAGTGTTCCCTCAATCCTGTCACTCCATCAGGATAGCCCTCCCTCAATACTGTCCCTCTGATTGTGCAGTGTTCCCTCAATACTGTCCCTTCATCAGGGCAGCTCTCCCTCAATACTGTCCCTCTGACATTGCAGTGTTCCCTCAATCCTGCCCCTCCATCAGGGCAGTTCTCCCTCAATACTGTCCCTGTGACTTTGCAGTGTTCCCTCAATACTGTCCCTCCATCATGATATCCCTCCCTCAATACTGTCCCTCAGACATTGCAGTGTTCCGTCAATACTGTCCCTCTGACCTTGCAGTGTCCCCTCAATACTGTCCCTCCATCAGGGCAGCTCTCCCTCAATACTGTCTCGCTGACTTTGCATTGTTTCCTCAATACAGTCCCTCCATCAGGGCAGCTCTCCCTCAATACTGTCTCGCTGACTTTGCATTGTTTCCTCAATACTGTCCCTCCATCAGGATAGCACTCCCTCAATACTGTCCCTCTGACATTGCGGTGTTCCCTCAATCCTGTCCCTCCATCAGGGCAGCTCTGCCTCAAAACTGTTCCTCTGACACTGCCATGTGCTCTCTATCCTTTCCCTCTGACATTGCAGTGTTCCCTCAATACTGTCCCTTCATCAGGGCCGCTCTTCCTCAATACTCTCCCTCTGACATTGCAGTGTTCCCTCAAACCTGCCCCTCCATCAGGGCAGCTCTCCCTCAATACTGTCCCTCTGACTTTGCAGTGTTCCCTCAATACTGTTATCTGACATTGCAGTGTTCCCTCAATACTATCCCTTCATCAGGATAGCCCTCCCTCAATACTGTCCCTCTGACATTGCAGTGTTCCCTCAATATTGTCCCAGCATCAGGGCAGCTCTCCCTCAATACTGTCCCTCTGACTTTGCAATATTCCCTCAATCCAGTCCCAGCGTCAAGGCAGCTCCCCCTCAATACTGTCCCTCTGACTTTGCAATGTTCCCTCAATCCTGTCCCTCCATCAGGGCAGCTCTCCCTCAATACTGTCCCTCTGACATTGCAGTGTTCCCTCAATCCTGTTCCTCCATCAGTGCAGAACTCCCTCACATTGTCCCTCTGACTTTGAAATGTTCCCTCAATCCTGTCCCTCCATCTGGATAGACCTCCATCAATAATGTGAATCTGACAGTGCAGTGTTACCTCAATACTGTCCCTCTGACATTGCAGTGTTCCCTCAAACCTGCCTCTCCATCAGGGCAGCTCTCCCTCAATACTGTCACTCTGACTTTGCAGTGTTCCCTCAATACTGTCCATTTGAAATTGCAGTGTTCCCTCAATACTCTCCCTCCATCAGGCCAGCTCTCCCTCAATACTGTCCCTCTGACTTTGTAGTATTCCCTCAATACTGTCCCTTTGACTTTACAGTATTCCGTCCATACTGTCCCTCCATCAGGGCAGCTCTCCCACAATACTGTCCCTCTGACTTTGCAGTGTTCTCTCAATACTGTCCCTCTGACTTTGCAGTGTTCTCTCAATCCTGCCCCTCCATCAGGGCAGCTCTCCCTCAATACTGTTCCTCTGACTTTGCAGTGTTCCCTCAATACCGTCCCTCTGACATTGCAGTATTCCCTCAATACTGTCCATCAGGGCAGCTCTCCCTCAATACTGTCCCATTGACTTTACAGGGTTCCCTCAATACTGACCCTCTGACATTGCAGTGTTCCCTCAATACTGTCCCTCTGACATTACAGTGTTCCCTCAATACTGTCCATCCATCAGGGCAGCTCTCTCTCAATACTGTCCCTTTGAAATTGCAGTGTTCCCTCAATACTGTCCCTTTGACATTACAGTGTTCCCTCAATACTGTCTCTCTGACTTTGCATTGTTCCCTCAATACTGTCCCTCCATCAGGATAGCCCTCCCTCAATACTGTCCCTCTGACATTGCAGTGTTCACTCACTACTGCTCCTCTGACATTACAGTGTTCCCTCAATACTGTCCCTCTGACATTACAGTGTTCCCTCAATACTGTCCCTCCATCAGGATAGCCCTCCCTCAATACTGTCCCTCTGACATTGCAGTGCTCCTCAATCCTGCCCCTCCATCAGGGCAGCTCTCCCTCAATACTGTCCATCTGACATTGCAGTGTTCCCTCAATACTGTCCCTCCATCATGATAGCCCTCCCTCAATACTTTCCCTCTGACATTGCAGTGTTCCCTCAATACTGTCCCTCCATCATGATAGCCCTCCCTCAATACTGTCCCTCTGACATTGCAGTGTTCCCTCAATACTGTCCCTCTGACATTGCAGTGTTCCCTCAATCATGTCCCTCCATCAAGCCAGCTCTCCCCCAATACTGTCCCTCTGACATTGCAGTGTTCCTTCAAACCTGCCCCTCCATCAGATCAGCTCTCCCTCAATACTGTCACTCTCACTTTGCAGTATTCCCTCAATACTGTCCCTTTGACTTTACAGTATTCCGTCTATAGTGTCCCTCCATCAGGGCAGCTCTCCCTCAATACTGTCACTCTGACTTTGCAGTGTTCCCTCAATACTGTCCATTTGAAATTGCAGTGTTCCCTCAATACTCTCCCTCCATCAGGGCAGCTCTCCCTCAATACTGTCCCTCTGACTTTGTAGTATTCCCTCAATACTGTCCCTTTGACTTTACAGTATTCCGTCCATACTGTCCCTCCATCAGGGCAGCTCTCCCTCAATACTGTCCCTCTGACTTTGCAGTGTTCTCTCAATCCTGCCCCTCCATCAGGGCAGCTCTCCCTCAATACTGTTCCTCTGACTTTGCAGTGTTCCCTCAATACCGTCCCTCTGACATTGCAGTGTTCCCTCAATACCGTCCATCAGTGCAGCTCTCCCTCAATACTGTCACTCTGACTTTACAGTGTTCCCTCAAGACTGTCCCTCTGACATTACAGTGTTCCCTCAATTCTGTCCCTCCATCAGGATAGCCCTCCCTCAATACTGTCCCTCTGACATTGCAGTTTTCCTTCAATACTGTCCCTCCATCAGGATAGCCCTCCCTCAATACTATCCCTCTAACATTGCAGTGTTCCCTCAATCCTGTCACTCCATCAGGATAGCCCTCCCTCAATACTGTCCCTCTGATTGTGCAGTGTTCCCTCAATACTGTCCCTTCATCAGGGCAGCTCTCCCTCAATACTGTCCCTCTGACATTGCAGTGTTCCCTCAATCCTGCCCCTCCATCAGGGCAGTTCTCCCTCAGTACTGTCCCTGTGACTTTGCAGTGTTCCCTCAATACTGTCCCTCCATCATGATATCCCTCCCTCAATACTGTCCCTCAGACATTGCAGTGTTCCGTCAATACTGTCCCTCTGACCTTGCAGTGTCCCCTCAATACTGTCCCTCCATCAGGGCAGCTCTCCCTCAATACTGTCTCGCTGACTTTGCATTGTTTCCTCAATACAGTCCCTCCATCAGGGCAGCTCTCCCTCAATACTGTCTCGCTGACTTTGCATTGTTTCCTCAATACTGTCCCTCCATCAGGATAGCACTCCCTCAATACTGTCCCTCTGACATTGCGGTGTTCCCTCAATCCTGTCCCTCCATCAGGGCAGCTCTGCCTCAAAACTGTTCCTCTGACACTGCCATGTGCTCTCTATCCTTTCCCTCTGACATTGCAGTGTTCCCTCAATACTGTCCCTTCATCAGGGCCGCTCTTCCTCAATACTCTCCCTCTGACATTGCAGTGTTCCCTCAAACCTGCCCCTCCATCAGGGCAGCTCTCCCTCAATACTGTCCCTCTGACTTTGCAGTGTTCCCTCAATACTGTTATCTGACATTGCAGTGTTCCCTCAATACTATCCCTTCATCAGGATAGCCCTCCCTCAATACTGTCCCTCTGACATTGCAGTGTTCCCTCAATATTGTCCCAGCATCAGGGCAGCTCTCCCTCAATACTGTCCCTCTGACTTTGCAATATTCCCTCAATCCAGTCCCAGCGTCAAGGCAGCTCCCCCTCAATACTGTCCCTCTGACTTTGCAATGTTCCCTCAATCCTGTCCCTCCATCAGGGCAGCTCTCCCTCAATACTGTCCCTCTGACATTGCAGTGTTCCCTCAATCCTGTTCCTCCATCAGTGCAGAACTCCCTCACACTGTCACTCTGACTTTGAAATGTTCCCTCAATCCTGTCCCTCCATCTGGATAGACCTCCATCAATAATGTCACTCTGACAGTGCAGTGTTACCTCAATACTGTCCCTCTGACATTGCAGTGTTCCCTCAAACCTGCCTCTCCATCAGGGCAGCTCTCCCTCAATACTGTCACTCTGACTTTGCAGTGTTCCCTCAATACTGTCCATTTGAAATTGCAGTGTTCCCTCAATACTCTCCCTCCATCAGGCCAGCTCTCCCTCAATACTGTCCCTCTGACTTTGTAGTATTCCCTCAATACTGTCCCTTTGACTTTACAGTATTCCGTCCATACTGTCCCTCCATCAGGGCAGCTCTCCCACAATACTGTCCCTCTGACTTTGCAGTGTTCTCTCAATACTGTCCCTCTGACTTTGCAGTGTTCTCTCAATCCTGCCCCTCCATCAGGGCAGCTCTCCCTCAATACTGTTCCTCTGACTTTGCAGTGTTCCCTCAATACCGTCCCTCTGACATTGCAGTATTCCCTCAATACTGTCCATCAGGGCAGCTCTCCCTCAATACTGTCCCATTGACTTTACAGGGTTCCCTCAATACTGTCCCTCTGACATTGCAGTGTTCCCTCAATACTGTCCCTCTGACATTACAGTGTTCCCTCAATACTGTCCATCCATCAGGGCAGCTCTCTCTCAATACTGTCCCTCTGAAATTGCAGTGTTCCCTCAATACTGTCCCTTTGACATTACAGTGTTCCCTCAATACTGTCTCTCTGACTTTGCATTGTTCCCTCAATACTGTCCCTCCATCAGGATAGCCCTCCCTCAATACTGTCCCTCTGACATTGCAGTGTTCACTCAATACTGCTCCTCTGACATTACAGTGTTCCCTCAATACTGTCCCTCTGACATTACAGTGTTCACTCAATACTGTCCCTCCATCAGGATAGCCCTCCCTCAATACTGTCCCTCTGACATTGCAGTGCTCCCTCAATCCTGCCCCTCCATCAGGGCAGCTCTCCCTCAATACTGTCCATCTGACATTGCAGTGTTCCCTCAATACTGTCCCTCCATCATGATAGCCCTCCCTCAATACTTTCCTTCTGACATTGCAGTGTTCCCTCAATACTGTCCCTCCATCATGATAGCCCTCCCTCAATACTGTCCCTCTGACATTGCAGTGTTCCCTCAATACTGTCCCTCTGACATTGCAGTGTTCCCTCAATCATGTCCATCCATCAAGCCAGCTCTCCCTCAATACTGTCCCTCTGACATTGCAGTGTTCCCTCAAACCTGCCCCTCCGTCAGGGCAGCTCTCCCTCAATACTGTCCCTCTGACTTTGCAGTGTTCCCTCAATACTGTCCATTTGAAATTGCAGTGTTCCCTCAATACTCTCCCTCCATCAGGGCAGCTCTCCCTCAATACTGTCCCTCTGACTTTGTAGTATTCCCTCAATACTGTCCCTTTGACTTTACAGTATTCCGTCCATACTGTCCCTCCATCAGGGCAGCTCTCCCTCAATACTGTCCCTCTGACTTTGCAGTGTTCTCTCAATCCTGCCCCTCCATCAGGGCAGCTCTCCCTCAATACTGTTCCTCTGACTTTGCAGTGTTCCCTCAATACCGTCCCTCTGACATTGCAGTGTTCCCTCAATACTGTCCATCAGTGCAGCTCTCCCTCAATACTGTCACTCTGACTTTACAGTGTTCCCTCAATACTGTCCCTCTGACATTACAGTGTTCCCTCAATTCTGTCCCTCCATCAGGATAGCCCTCCCTCAATACTGTCCCTCTGACATTGCAGTTTTCCTTCAATACTGTCCCTCCATCAGGATAGCCCTCCCTCAATACTATCCCTCTAACATTGCAGTGTTCCCTCAATCCTGTCACTCCATCAGGATAGCCCTCCCTCAATACTGTCCCTCTGATTGTGCAGTGTTCCCTCAATACTGTCCCTTCATCAGGGCAGCTCTCCCTCAATACTGTCCCTCTGACATTGCAGTGTTCCCTCAATCCTGCCCCTCCATCAGGGCAGTTCTCCCTCAATACTGTCCCTGTGACTTTGCAGTGTTCCCTCAATACTGTCCCTCCATCATGATATCTCTCCCTCAATACTGTCCCTCAGACATTGCAGTGTTCCGTCAATACTGTCCCTCTGACCTTGCAGTGTCCCCTTAATACTGTCCCTCCATCAGGGCAGCTCTCCCTCAATACTGTCTCGCTGACTTTGCATTGTTTCCTCAATACAGTCCCTCCATCAGGGCAGCTCTCCCTCAATACTGTCTCGCTGACTTTGCATTGTTTCCTCAATACTGTCCCTCCATCAGGATAGCACTCCCTCAATACTGTCCCTCTGACATTGCGGTGTTCCCTCAATCCTGTCCCTCCATCAGGGCAGCTCTGCCTCAAAACTGTTCCTCTGACACTGCCATGTGCTCTCTATCCTTTCCCTCTGACATTGCAGTGTTCCCTCAATACTGTCCCTTCATCAGGGCCGCTCTTCCTCAATACTCTCCCTCTGACATTGCAGTGTTCCCTCAAACCTGCCCCTCCATCAGGGCAGCTCTCCCTCAATACTGTCCCTCTGACTTTGCAGTGTTCCCTCAATACTGTTATCTGACATTGCAGTGTTCCCTCAATACTATCCCTTCATCAGGATAGCCCTCCCTCAATACTGTCCCTCTGACATTGCAGTGTTCCCTCAATATTGTCCCAGCATCAGGGCAGCTCTCCCTCAATACTGTCCCTCTGACTTTGCAATATTCCCTCAATCCAGTCCCAGCGTCAAGGCAGCTTCCCCTCAATACTGTCCCTCTGACTTTGCAATGTTCCCTCAATCCTGTCCCTCCATCAGGGCAGCTCTCCCTCAATACTGTCCCTCTGACATTGCAGTGTTCCCTCAATCCTGTTCCTCCATCAGTGCAGAACTCCCTCACACTGTCACTCTGACTTTGAAATGTTCCCTCAATCCTGTCCCTCCATCTGGATAGACCTCCATCAATAATGTCACTCTGACAGTGCAGTGTTACCTCAATACTGTCCCTCTGACATTGCAGTGTTCCCTCAAAACTGCCTCTCCATCAGGGCAGCTCTCCCTCAATACTGTCACTCTGACTTTGCAGTGTTCCCTCAATACTGTCCATTTGAAATTGCAGTGTTCCCTCAATACTCTCCCTCCATCAGGCCAGCTCTCCCTCAATACTGTCCCTCTGACTTTGTAGTATTCCCTCAATACTGTCCCTTTGACTTTACAGTATTCCGTCCATACTGTCCCTCCATCAGGGCAGCTCTCCCACAATACTGTCCCTCTGACTTTGCAGTGTTCTCTCAATACTGTCCCTCTGACTTTGCAGTGTTCTCTCAATCCTGCCCCTCCATCAGGGCAGCTCTCCCTCAATACTGTTCCTCTGACTTTGCAGTGTTCCCTCAATACCGTCCCTCTGACATTGCAGTATTCCCTCAATACTGTCCATCAGGGCAGCTCTCCCTCAATACTGTCCCATTGACTTTACAGGGTTCCCTCAATACTGTCCCTCTGACATTGCAGTGTTCCCTCAATACTGTCCATCCATCAGGGCAGCTCTCTCTCAATACTGTCCCTCTGAAATTGCAGTGTTCCCTCAATACTGTCCCTTTGACATTACAGTGTTCCCTCAATACTGTCTCTCTGACTTTGCATTGTTCCCTCAATACTGTCCCTCCATCAGGATAGCCCTCCTCAATACTGTCCCTCTGACATTGCAGTGTTCACTCAATACTGCTCCTCTGACATTACAGTGTTCCCTCAATACTGTCCCTCTGACATTACAGTGTTCCCTCAATACTGTCCCTCCATCAGGATAGCCCTCCCTCAATACTGTCCCTCTGACATTGCAGTGCTCCGGCAATCCTGCCCCTCCATCAGGGCAGCTCTCCCTCAATACTGTCCATCTGACATTGCAGTGTTCCCTCAATACTGTCCCTCCATCATGATAGCCCTCCCTCAATACTTTCCTTCTGACATTGCAGTGTTCCCTCAATACTGTCCCTCCATCATGATAGCCCTCCCTCAATACTGTCCCTCTGACATTGCAGTGTTCCCTCAATACTGTCCCTCTGACATTGCAGTGTTCCCTCAATCATGTCCATCCATCAGATCAGCTCTCCCTCAATACTGTCACTCTCACTTTGCAGTGTTCCCTCAATACTGTCCATTTGAAATTGCAGTGTTCCCTCAATACTCTCCCTCCATCAGGCCAGCTCTCCCTCAATACTGTCCCTCTGACTTTGTAGTATTCCCTCAATACTGTCCCTTTGACTTTACAGTATTCCGTCCATACTGTCCCTCCATCAGGGCAGCTCTCCCTCAATAGTGTCCCTCTGACTTTGCAGTGTTCTCTCAATCCTGCCCCTCCATCAGGGCAGCTCTCCCTCAATACTGTTCCTCTGACTTTGCAGTGTTCCCTCAATACCGTCCCTCTGACATTTCAGTGTTCCCTCAGTACTGTCCATCAGTGCAGCTCTCCCTCAATACTGTCACTCTGACTTTACAGTGTTCCCTCAATACTGTCCCTCTGACATTACAGTGTTCCCTCAATTCTGTCCCTCCATCAGGATAGTCCTCCCTCAATACTGTCCCTCTGACATTGCAGTTTTCCTTCAATACTGTCCCTCCATCAGGATAGCCCTCCCTCAATACTATCCCTCTAACATTGCAGTGTTCCCTCAATCCTGTCACTCCATCAGGATAGCCCTCCCTCAATACTGACCCTCTGATTGTGCAGTGTTCCGTCAATACTGTCCCTTCATCAGGGCAGCTCTCCCTCAATACTGTCCCTCTGACATTGCAGTGTTCCCTCAATCTTGCCCCTCCATCAGGGCAGTTCTCCTTCAATACTGTCCCTGTGACTTTGCAGTGTTCCCTCAATACTGTCCCTCCATCATGATATCCCTCCCTCAATACTGTCCCTCTGACATTGCAGTGTTCCGTCAATACTGTCCCTCTGACCTTGCAGTGTCCCCTCAATACTGTCCCTCCATCAGGGCAGCTCTCCCTCAATACTGTCTCGCTGACTTTGCATTGTTTCCTCAATACAGTCCCTCCATCAGGGCAGCTCTCCCTCAATACTGTCTCGCTGACTTTGCATTGTTTCCTCAATACTGTCCCTCCATCAGGATAGCACTCCCTCAATACTGTCCCTCTGACATTGCGGTGTTCCCTCAATCCTGTCCCTCCATCAGGGCAGCTCTCCCTCAAAACTGTCCCTCTGAGACTGCCGTGTTCTCTCCATCCTTTCCCTCTGACATTGCAGTGTTCCCTCAATACTGTCCCTTCATCAGGGCCGCTCTTCCTCAATACTCTTCCTCTGACATTGCAGTGTTCCCTCAAACCTGCCCCTCCATCAGGGCAGCTCTCCCTCAATACTGTCCCTCTGACTTTGCAGTGTTCCCTCAATACTGTTATCTGACATTGCAGTGTTCCCTCAATACTGTCCCTTCATCAGGATTGCCCTCCCTCAATACTGTCCCTCTGACATTGCAGTGTTCCCTCAATATTGTCCCAGCATCAGGGCAGCTCTCCCTCAATACTGTCCCTCTGACTTTGCAATATTCCCTCAATCCTGTCCCAGCGTCAAGGCAGCTCCCCCTCAATACTGTCCCTCTGACTTTGCAATGTTCCCTCAAACCTGTCCCTCCATCAGGGCAGCTCTCCCTCAATACTGTCCCTCTGACATTGCAGTGTTTCCTCAATCCTGTCCCTCCATCAGTGCAGCTCTCCCTCACACTGTCCCTCTGACTTTGCAATGTTCCCTCAATCCTGTCCCTCCATCTGGATAGACCTCCCTCAATAATGTCACTCTGACAGTGCAGTGTTACCTCAATACTGTCCCTCTGACATTGCAGTGTTCCCTCAATCATGTCCCTCCATCAAGCCAGCTCTCCCTCAATACTGTCCCTCTGACATTGCAGTGTTCCCTCAAACCTGCCTCTCCATCAGGGCAGCTCTCCCTCAATACTGTCACTTTGACTTTGCAGTGTTCCGTCAATACTGTCCATTTGAAATTGCAGTGTTCCCTCAATACTCTCCCTCCATCAGGCCAGCTCTCCCTCAATACTGTCCCTTTGACTTTACAGTATTCCGTCCATACTGTCCCTCCATCAGGGCAGCTCTCCCTCAATACTGTCCCTCTGACTTTGCAGTGTTCTCTCAATACTGTCCCTCTGACTTTGCAGTGTTCTCTCCATCCTGCCCCTCCATCAGGGCAGCTCTCCCTCAATACTGTTCCTCTGACTTTGCAGTGTTCCCTCAATACCGTCCCTCTGACATTGCAGTGTTCCCTCAATACTGTCCATCAGGGCAGCTCTCCCTCAATACTGTCCCTCTGACTTTACAGGGTTCCCTCAATACTGTCCCTCTGACATTACAGTGTTCCCTCAATACTGTCCCTCCATCAGGGCAGCTCTCTCTCAATACTGTCCCTCTGACATTGCAGTGTTCCCTCAATACTGTCCCTCTGACATTACAGTGTTCCCTCAATACTGCCTCTCTGACTTTGCATTGTTCCCTCAATACTGTCCCTCCATCAGGATAGCCCCCCCTCAATACTGTCCCTCTGACATTGCAGTGTTCCCTCAATACTGTCCCAGCATCAGGGCAGCTCTCCCTCAATACTGTTCCTCTGACTTTGCAATGTTCCCTCAATACTGTCCCTCCATCAGGGCAGCTCTCCCTCAATACTGTCCCTCTGACTTTGCAATATTCCCTCAATCCTGTCCCAGCATCAAGGCAGCTCCCCCTCAATACTGTCTCGCTGACTTGGCATTGTTTCCTCAATACAGTCCCTCCATCAGGGCCGCTCTCCCTCAATACTGTCTCGCTGACTTTGCATTGTTTCCTCAATACTGTCCCTCCATCAGGATAGCACTCCCTCAATACTGTCCCTCTGACATTGCAGTGTTCCCTCAATCCTGTCCCTCCATCAGTGCAGCTCTCCCTCACACTGTCCCTCTGACTTTGCAATGTTCCCTCAATCCTGTCCCTCCATCTGGATAGACCTCCCTCAATAATGTCACTCTGACAGTGCAGTGTTACCTCAATACTGTCCCTCTGACATTGCGGTGTTCCCTCAATCCTGTCCCTCCGTCAGGGCAGCTCTCCCTCAAAACTGTTCCTCTGACACTGCCGTGTTCTCTCTATCCTTTCCCTCTGACATTGCAGTGTTCCCTCAATACTGTCCCTTCATCAGGGCAGCTCTCCCTCAATACTGTCCCTCTGACATTGCAGTGTTCCCTCAAACCGGCCCCTCCATCAGGGCAGCTCTCCCTCAATACTGTCACTCTGACTTTGCAGTGTTCCCTCAATACTGCCCATCTGACATTGCAGTGTTCCCTCAATCATGTCCCTCCATCAAGCCAGCTATCCCTCAAGACTGTCCCTCTGACTTTACAGTATTCCGTCAATACTATCCCTCCATCAGGGCAGCTCTCCCTTAATACTGTTCCTCTGACTTTGCAGCGTTCCCTCAATACTGTCCCTCTGACATTGCAGTGTTCCCTCAATACTGTCCCTCCATCAGGGCAGCTCTCCCTCAATACTGTCTCTCTGACTTTGCATTGTTCCCTCAATACTGTCCCTCAATCAGGATAGCCCTCCCTCAATACTGTCCCTCTGACCTTGCAGTGTTCCCTCAATCCTGTCACTCCATCAGGGCAGCTCTCCCTCAATACTGTCCCTCTGACATTGCAATGTTCCCTCAATCCTGTCCCTGCATCAGTGCAGCTCTCCCTCAATCCTCTCCCTCTGACTTTGCAGTGTTCCCTCAATCCTGTCCCTCCATCAGTGCAGCTCTCCCTCACTACTGTCCCTCTGACTTTGCAATGTTCCCTCAATCCTGTCCCTCCATCTGGATAGACCTCCCTCAATAATGTCACTCTGAAAGTGCAGTGTTCCCTCAATACTGTCCCTCTGACATTGCAGTGTTCCCTCAATCATGTCCCTCCATCAAGCCAGCTCTCCCTCAATACTGTCCCTCTGAATTTGCAGTGTTCCCTCAATACTGTCCCTCCGTCAGGGCAGCTCTCCCTCAATACTGACCCTCTGACTTTGTAGTATTCCCTCAATACTATACCTCTGATATTGCAGTGTTCCCTCAATACTGTCCCTCCATCAGGGCAGCTCTCCCTCAATACTGTCCCACTGACTTTACAGTGTTCCCTCAATACTGTCCCTCCATCAGGGCAGCTCTCCCTCAATCCTGTCCCTCTGACATTGCCATTTTCACTCAATACTGTCCCTCCATCAGGGCAGCTCTCCCTCAATATTGTCCTTCTGACATTGCAGTGTTCCCTCAATACTGCCCCTCTGACATTGCAATGTTCCCTCAATACTGTCCCACCATCAGGGCAGCTCTCCCTCAGTACTGTCCCTCTGACTTTAGAGTATTCCCTCTATACTGTCCCTCCATCAGGGCAGCTCTGCCTCAATACTGTTCCTCTGACTTTGCAATGTTCCCTCAATTCTGTCCCTCCATCAGGGCAGCTCTCCCTCAATACTGTCCCTCTGACTTTGCAATATTCCCTCAATCCTGTCCCAGCGTCAAGGCAGCTCCCCCTCAATACTTTCCCTCTGACTTTGCAATGTTCCCTCAATCCTGTCCCTCCATCAGGGCAGCTCTCCCTCAATACTGTCCCTCTGACATTGCATTGTTTCCTCAATACCGTCCCTCCATCAGGGCAGCTCTCCCTCAATACTGTCTCGCTGACTTTGCATTGTTTCCTCAATACTGTCCCTCCATCAGGATAGCACTCCCTCAATACTGTCCCTCTGACATTGCGGTGTTCCCTCAATCCTGTCCCTCCATCAGGGCAGCTCTCCCTCAAAACTGTCCCTCTGACACTGCCGTGTTCTCTCTATTCTTTCCCTCTGACATTGCAGTGTTCCCTCAATACTGTCCCTTCATCAGGGCAGCTCTCCCTCAATACTGTCCCTCTGACATTGCAGTGTTCACTCAATACTGTCCCTTCATCAGGGCAGCTGTCCCTCAATACTGTCCCTCTGACATGGCACTGTTCCCTCAATACTGTCCGTCTGACATTGCAGTTTTCCCTCAATCATTTCCCTCCATCAAGCCAGCTATCCCTCAATACTGTCCCTCTGACTTTGCAGTGTTCCCTCAATACTGTCCCTCCATAAGGGCAGCTCTCCCTCAATACTGTTCCTCTGACTTTGCAGTGTTCCCTCAATACTGTCCCTCTGACATTGCAGTGTTCCCTCAATACTGTCCCTCCATCATGATGGCCCTCCCTCAATGCTGTCCCTCTGACATTGCAGTGTTCCCTCAATACTGTCCCTCTGACATTGCAGTGTCCCCTCAATACTGTCCCTCCATCAGGGCAGCTATCCCTCAATACTGTCTCGCTGACTTTGCATTGTTTCCTCAATACAGTCCCTCCATCAGGGCAGCTCTCCCTCAATACTGTCTCGCTGACTTTGCATTGTTTCCTCAATACTGTCCCTCCATCAGGATAGCACTCCCTCAATACTGTCCCTCTGACATTGCGGTGTTCCCTCAATCCTGTCCCTCCAGCTGGGCAGTTCTCCCTCAAAACTGTCCCTCTGACACTGCCGTGTTCTCTCTATCCTTTCCCTCTGACATTGCAGTGTTCCCTCAATACTGTCCCTTCATCAGGGCCGCTCTTCCTCAATACTCTCCCTCTGACATTGCAGTGTTCCCTCAAACCTGCCCCTCCATCAGGGCAGCTCTCCCTCAATACTGTCCCTCTGACTTTGCAATGTTCCCTCAATACTGTCCCTCTGACTTTGCAGTGTTCCCTCAATCCTGCCCCTCCACCAGGGCAGCTCTCCCTCAATACTGTTCCTCTGACTTTGCAGTGTTCCTTCAATACCGTCCCTCTGACATTGCAGTGTTCCCTCAATACTGTCCATCAGGGCAGCTCTCCCTCAATACTGTCCCTCTGACTTTACAGTGTTCCCTCAATACTGTCCCTCTGACATTGAAGTGTTCCCTCAATACTGTCCCTATGACATTACAGTGTTCCCTCAATACTGTCCCTCCATCAGGGCAGCTCTCCCCCAATACTGTCCCTCTGACATTGCAGTGTTCACTCAATACTGCTCCTCTGACATTACAGTGTTCCCTCAATACTGACCCTCTGACATTACAGTGTTCCCTCAATACTGTCCCTCCATCAGGATAGCCCTCCCTCAATACTGTCCCTCTGACATTGCAGTGTTCCCTCAATCCTGCCCCTCCATCAGGGCAGCCCTCCTTCAATACTGTCCATCTGACATTGCATTGTTCCCTCAATACTGTCCCTCCATCATGATAGCCCTCCCTCAATACAGTCCCTCTGACATTGCAGTGTTCCCTCAATACTGTCCCTCCATCATGATGGCCCTCCCTCAATGCTGTCCCTCTGACATTGCAGTGTTCCCTCAATACTGTCCCTCTGACATTGCAGTGTCCCCTCAATACTGTCCCTCCATCAGGGCAGCTATCCCTCAATACTGTCTCGCTGACTTTGCATTGTTTCCTCAATACAGTCCCTCCATCAGGGCAGCTCTCCCTCAATACTGTCTCGCTGACTTTGCATTGTTTCCTCAATACTGTCCCTCCATCAGGATAGCACTCCCTCAATACTGTCCCTCTGACATTGCGGTGTTCCCTCAATCCTGTCCCTCCAGCTGGGCAGTTCTCCCTCAAAACTGTCCCTCTGACACTGCCGTGTTCTCTCTATCCTTTCCCTCTGACATTGCAGTGTTCCCTCAATACTGTCCCTTCATCAGGGCCGCTCTTCCTCAATACTCTCCCTCTGACATTGCAGTGTTCCCTCAAACCTGCCCCTCCATCAGGGCAGCTCTCCCTCAATACTGTCCCTCTGACTTTGCAGTGTTCCCTCAATATTGTCCCAGCATCAGGGCAGCTCTCCCTCAATACTGTCCCTCTGACTTTGCAATATTCCCTCAATCCTGTCCCAGCGTCAAGGCAGCTCCCCCTCAATACTGTCCCTCTGACTTTGCAATGTTCCCTCAATCTGGTCCCTCCATCAGGGCAGCTCTCCCTCAATACTGTCACTCTGACATTGCAGTGTTCCCTCAATTCTGTCCCTCCATCAGGGCAGCTCTCCCTCAATACTGTCCCTCTGAGTTTGTAATGTTGCTTCAATCCTATCCCTCCATCAGGGCAGCTCTCCCTCAATACTGTCCCTCTGACTTTGCAGTGTTCCCTCAATCCTGCCCCTCCATCAGGGCAGCTCTCCCTCAATACTGTTCCTCTGACTTTGCAGTGTTCCTTCAATACCGTCCCTCTGACATTGCAGTGTTCCCTCAATACTGTCCATCAGGGCAGCTCTCCCTCAATACTGTCCCTCTGACTTTACAGTGTTCCCTCAATACTGTCCCTCTGACATTGAAGTGTTCCCTCAATACTGTCCCTATGACATTACAGTGTTCCCTCAATACTGTCCCTCCATCAGGGCAGCTCTCCCCCAATACTGTCCCTCTGACATTGCAGTGTTCACTCAATACTGCTCCTCTGACATTACAGTGTTCCCTCAATACTGACCCTCTGACATTACAGTGTTCCCTCAATACTGTCCCTCCATCAGGATAGCCCTCCCTCAATACTGTCCCTCTGACATTGCAGTGTTCCCTCAATACTGTCCCTCTGACATTGCAGTGTCCCCTCAATACTGTCCCTCCATCAGGGCAGCTATCCCTCAATACTGTCTCGCTGACTTTGCATTGTTTCCTCAATACAGTCCCTCCATCAGGGCAGCTCTCCCTCAATACTGTCTCGCTGACTTTGCATTGTTTCCTCAATACTGTCCCTCCATCAGGATAGCACTCCATCAATACTGTCCCTCTGACATTGCGGTGTTCCCTCAATCCTGTCCCTCCAGCTGGGCAGTTCTCCCTCAAAACTGTCCCTCTGACACTGCCGTGTTCTCTCTATCCTTTCCCTCTGACATTGCAGTGTTCCCTCAATACTGTCCCTTCATCAGGGCCGCTCTTCCTCAATACACTCCCTCTGACATTGCAGTGTTCCCTCAAACCTGCCCCTCCATCAGGGCAGCTCTCCCTCAATACTGTCCCTCTGACTTTGCAGTGTTCCCTCAATATTGTCCCAGCATCAGGGCAGCTCTCCCTCAATACTGTCCCTCTGACTTTGCAATATTCCCTCAATCCTGTCCCAGCGTCAAGGCAGCTCCCCCTCAATACTGTCCCTCTGACTTTGCAATGTTCCCTCAATCCGGTCCCTCCATCAGGGCAGCTCTCCCTCAATACTGTCCCTCTGACATTGCAGTGTTCCCTCAATTCTGTCCCTCCATCAGGGCAGCTCTCCCTCAATACTGTCCCTCTGAGTTTGCAATGTTGCTTCAATCCTATCCCTCCATCAGGGCAGCTCTCCCTCAATACTGTTCCTCTGACTTTGCAGTGTTCCCTCAATACCGTCCCTCTGACATTGCAGTGTTCCCTCACTACTGTCCATCAGTGCAGCTCTCCCTCAATACTGTCACTCTGACTTTACAGTGTTCCCTCAATACTGTCCCTCTGACATTGCAGTGTTCCCTCAATACTGTCCCTCTGACATTACAGTGTTCCTTCAATACTGTCCCTCTGACATTACAGTGCTCCCTCAATACTGTCCCTCCATCAGGATAGCCCTCCCTCAATACTGTCCCTCTGACATTGCAGTTTTCTTTCAATACTGTCCCTCCATCAGGATAGCCCTCCCTCAATACTATCCCTCTAACATTGCAGTGTTCCATCAATCCTGTCACTCCATCAGGATAGCCCTCCCTCAATACTGTCCCTCTGATTGTGCAGTGTTCCCTCAATACTGTCCCTTCATCAGGGCAGCTCTCCCTCAATACTGTCCCTCTGACATTGCAGTGTTCCCTCAATCCTGCCCCTCCATCAGGGCAGTTCTCCCTCAATACTGTCCCTGTGACTTTGCAGTGTTCCCTCAATACTGTCCCTCCATCATGATAGCCCTCCCTCAATACTGTCCCTCTGACATTGCAGTGTTCCCTCAATACTGTCCCTCTGACATTGCAGTGTCCCCTCAATACTGTCCCTCCATCAGGGCAGCTCTCCCTCAATACTGTCTCGCTGACTTTGCATTATTTTCCTCAATACAGTTCCTCCATCAGGGCAGCTCTCCCTCAATACTGTCTCGCTGACTTTGCATTGTTTCCTCAATACTGTCCCTCCATCAGGATAGCACTCCCTCAATACTGTCCCTCTGACATTGCGGTGTTCCCTCAATCCTGTCCCACCATCAGGGCAGCTCTCCCTCAAAGCTGTCCCTCCGACACTGCCGTGTTCTCTCTATCCTTTCCCTCTGACATTGCAGTGTTCCCTCAATACTGTCCCTTCATCAGGGCCACTCTTCCTCAATACTCTCCATCTGACATTGCAGTGTTCCCTCAAACCTGCCCCTCCATCAGGGCAGCTCTCCCTCAATACTGTCCCTCTGACTTTGCAGTGTTCCCTCAATACTGTTATCTGACATTGCAGTGTTCCCTCAATACTGTCCCTTCATCAGGATAGCCCTCCCTCAATACTGTCCCTCTGACATTGCAGTGTTCCCTCAATATTGTCCCAGCATCAGGGCAGCTCTCCCTCAATACTGTCCCTCTGACTTTGCAATATTCCCTCAATCCTGTCCCAGCGTCAAGGCAGCTCCCCCTCAATACTGTCCCTCTGACTTTGCAATGATCCCTCAAACCTGTCCCTCCATCAGGGCAGCTCTCCCTCAATACTGTCCCTCTGACGTTGCAGTGTTTCCTCAATCCTGTCCCTCCATCAGTGCAGCTCTCCCTCACACTGTCCCTCTGACTTTGCAATGTTCCCTCAATCCTGTCCCTCCATCTGGATAGACCTCCCTCAATAATGTCACTCTGACAGTGCAGTGTTACCTCAATACTGTCCCTCGGACATTTCAGTGTTCCCTCAATCATGTCCCTCCATCAAGCCAGCTCTCCCTCAATACTGTCCCTCTGACATTGCAGTGTACCCTCAAACCTGCCTCTCCATCAGGGCAGCTCTCCCTCAATACTGTCACTTTGACTTTGCAGTGTTCCCTCAATACTGTCCATTTGAAATTGCAGTGTTCCCTCAATACTCTCCCTCCATCAGGCCAGCTCTCCCTCAATACTGTCCCTCTGACCTTGTAGTATTCCCTCAATACTGTCCCATTGACTTTACAGTATTCCGTCCATACTGTCCCTCCATCAGGGCAGCTCTCCCTCAATACTGTCCCTCTGACTTTGCAGTGTTCTCTCAATACTGTCCCTCTGACTTTGCAGTGTTCTCTCAATCCTGCCCCTCCATCAGGGCAGCTCTCCCTCAATACTGTTCCTCTGACTTTGCAGTGTTCCCTCAATACCGTCCCTCTGACATTGCAGTGTTCCCTCAATACTGTCCATCAGGGCAGCTCTCCCTCAATACTGTCCCTCTGACTTAACAGGGTTCCCTCAATACTGCCCTCTGACATTGCAGTGTTCCCTCAATACTGTCCCTCTGACATTACAGTGTTCCCTCAATACTGTCCCTCCATCAGGGCAGCTCTCTCTCAATACTGTCCCTCTGACATTGCAGTGTTCCCTCAATACTGTCCCTCTGACATTACAGTGTTCCCTCAATACTGTCTCTCTGACTTTGCATTGCTCCTTCAATACTGTCCCTCCATCAGGATAGCCCTCCCTCAATACTGTCCCTCTGACTTTGCAGTGTTCCGTCAATCCTGTCACTCCATCAGGGCAGCTCTCCTTCAATACTGTCCCTTCATCAGGATAGCCCTCCCTCAATACTGTCCCTCTGACATTGCAGTGTTCCCTCAATACTGTCCATCCATCAGGATAGCCCTCTCTCAATACTGTCCCTCTGACATTGCAGTGTTCCCTCAATACTGTCCCAGCATCAAAGCAGCTCTCCCTCAATACTGTCCCTCTGACTTTGCAATATTCCCTCAATCCTGTCCCAGCATCAAGGCAGCTCCCCCTCAATACTGTCTCGCTGACTTTGCATTGTTTCCTCAATACAGTCCCTCCATCAGGGCAGCTCTCCCTCAATACTGTCTCGCTGACTTTGCATTGTTTCCTCAATACTGTCCCTCCATCAGGATAGCACTCCCTCAATACTGTCCCTCTGACATTGCAGTGTTCCCTCAATCCTGTCCCACCATCAGTGCAGCTCTCCCTCACACTGTCCCTCTGACTTTTCAATGTTCCCTCAATCCTGTCCCTCCATCTGGATAGACCTCCCTCAATAATGTCACTCTGACAGTGCAGTGTTCCCTCAATCCTGCCCCTCCATCAGGGCAGCTCCCCCTCAATACTGTTCCTCTGACTTTGCAGTGTTCCCTCAATACCGTCCCTCTGACATTGCAGTGTTCCCTCAATAATGTCCATCAGGGCAGCTCTCCCTCAATACTGTCCCTCTGACTTTACAGTGTTCCCTCAATACTGTCCCTCTGACATTGCAGTGTTCCCACAATACTGTCCCTCTGACATTACAGTGTTCCCTCAATACTGTACCTCCATCAGGGCAGCTCTCCCTCAATACTGTCCCTCTGACATTGCAGTGTTCCCTCAATACTGTCCCTCTGACATTACAGTGTTCCTTCAATACTGTCCCTCTGACATTACAGTGTTCCCTCAATACTGTCCCTCCATCAGGATAGCCCTCCCTCAATACTGTCCCTCTGACATTGCAGTTTTCCTTCAATACTGTCACTCCATCAGGATAGCCCTCCCTCAATACTGTCCCTCTGATTTTGCAGTGTTCCCTCAATACTGTCCCTTCATCAGGGCAGCTCTCCCTCAATATTGTCCCTCGGACATTGCAGTGTTCCCTCAATCCTGCCCCTCCATCAGGGCAGCTCTGCCTCAATACTGTCCCTCTGACTTTGCAGTGTTCCCTCAATACTGTCCATCTGACATTGCAGTGTTCCCTCAATACTGTCCCTCTGACATTGCAGTGTTCCCTCAATACTGTCCGTCTGACATTGCAGTGTTCCCTCAATCATGTCCCTCCATCAAGCCAGCTATCCCTCAATACTGTCCCTCTGACTTTGCAGTGTTCCCTCAATACTGTCCCTCCATCAGGGCAGCTCTCCCTCAATACTGTTCCTCTGACTTTGCAGTGTCCCTCAATACTGTCCCTCTGACATTGCAGTGTTCCCTCAATACTGTCCCTCCTTCAGGGCAGCTCTCCCTCAATACTGTCCCTCTGACTTTACAGTATTCCCTCAATACTGTCCCTCCATCAGGGCAGCTCTCCCTTAATACTGTTCCTCTGACTTTGCAGTGTTCCCTCAATACTGTCCCTCTGACATTGCAGTGTTCCCTCAATACTGTCCCTCCATCAGGGCAGCTCTCCCTCAATACTGTCTCTCTGACTTTGCATTGTTGCCTCAATACTGTCCCTCCATTAGGATAGCCCTCCCTCAATACTGTCCCTCTGACCTTGCAGTGTTCCCTCAATCCTGTCACTCCATCAGGGCAGCTCTCCCTCAATACTGTCCCTCTGACATTCCAATGTTCCCTCAATCCTGTCCCTCCATCAGTGCAGCTCTCCCTCAATCCTGTCCCTCTGACTTTGCAATGTTCCCTCAATCCTGTCCCTCCATCTGGATAGACCTCCCTCAATAACGTCACTCTGACAGTGCAGTGTTCCCTCAATCCTGTCACTCTGACACTGCAGTGTTCCCTCAATCATTGCCCTCCATCAAGCCAGCTCTCCCTCAATACTGTCCCTCTGAATTTGCAGTGTTCCCTCAATACTGTCCCTCCATCAGGGCAGCTCTCCCTCAATACTGTCCCTCTGTCTTTGTCGTATTCCCTCAATACTATCCCTCTGACATTGCAGTGTTCCCTCAATACTGTCCCTCCATCAGGGCAGCTCTCCCTCAATACTGTCCCTCTGACTTTGCAGTGTTCCCTCAATATTGTCCCTCTGAAATTGCAGTGTTCCCTCAATACTGTCCCTCCATCAGGGCAGCTCTCCCTCAATACTGTCCCACTGACTTTAAAGTGTTCCCTCAATACTGTCCCTCCATCAGGGCAGCTATCCCTCAATCCTGTCCCTCTGACATTGCCATTTTCACTCAATACTGTCCCTCCATCACAGCAGCTCTCCCTCAATATTGTCCTTCTGACATTGCAGTGTTCCCTCAATACTGTCCCTATGACATTGCAATGTTCCCTCAATACTGTCCCTCCATCAGGGCAGCTCTCCCTCAGTACTGTCCCTCTGACTTTACAGTATTCCCTCTATACTGTCCCTCCATCAGGGCAGCTCTGCCTCAATACTGTTCCTCTGACTTTGCAATGTTCCCTCAATTCTGTCCCTCCATCAGGGCAGCTCTCCCTCAATACTGTCCCTCTGACATTGCAATATTCCCTCAATCCTGTCCCAGCGTCAAGGCAGCTCCCCCTCAATACTTTCCCTCTGACTTTGCAATGTTCCCTCAATCCTGTCCCTCCATCAGGGCAGCTCTCCCTCAATACTGTCCCTCTGACATTGCATTGTTTCCTCAATACCGTCCCTCCATCAGGGCAGCTCTCCCTCAATACTGTCTCGCTGACTTTGCATTGTTTCCTCAATACTGTCCCTCCATCAGGATAGCACTCCCTCAATACTGTCCCTCTGACATTGCGGTGTTCCCTCAATCCTGTACTTCCATCAGGGCAGCTCTCCCTCAAAACTGTCCCTCTGACACTGCCGTGTTCTCTCTATTCTTTCCCTCTGACATTGCAGTGTTCCCTCAATACTGTCCCTTCATCAGGGCAGCTCTCCCTCAATACTGTCCCACTGACATTGCAGTGTTCCCTCAAACCTGCCCCTCCATCAGGGCAGCTCTCCCTCAATACTGTCACTCTGACTTTGCAGTGTTCCCTCAATACTGTCCATCTGACATTGCAGTGTTCCCACAATACTCTCCCTCCATCAGGGCAGCTCTCCCTCAATACTGTCCCTCTGACATTGCAGTGTTCCCTCAATACTGTTCCTCCATCAGGGCAGCTCTCCCTCAATACTGTCTCTGACTTTGCATTGTTCCCTCAATACAGTCCCTCCATCAGGATAGCCCTCCCTCAATACTGTCCCTCTGACCTTGCAGTGTTCCCTCAATCCTGTCACTCCATCAGGGCAGCTCTCCCTCAATACTGTCCCTCTGACATTGCAATGTTCCCTCAATCCTGTCCCTCCATCAGTGCAGCTCTCCCTCAATCCTGTCCCTCTGACATTGCAGTGTTCCCTCAATCCTGTCACTACATCAGGGCAGCTCTCCCTCAATACTGTCCCTCTGACATTGCAATGTTCCCTCAATCCTGTCCCTCCATCAGTGCAGCTCTCCCTCACTACTGTCTCTCTGACTTTGCAATGTTCCCTCAATCCTGTCCCTCCATCTGGATAGACCTCCCTCAACACTGTCCCTCTGACTTTGTAGTATTCCCTCAATACTGTCCCTTTGACTTTACAGTATTCCGTCCATACTGTCCCTCCATCAGGGCAGCTCTCCCTCAATACTGTCCCTCTGACTTTGCAGTGTTCTCTCAATACTGTCCCTCTGACTTTGCAGTGTTCCCTCAATCCTGCCCCTCCATCAGGGCAGCTCCCCCTCAATACTGTTCCTCTGACTTTGCAGTGTTCCCTCAATACCGTCCCTCTGACATTGCAGTGTTCCCTCAATACTGTCCATCAGGGCAGCTCTCCCTCAATACTGTCCCTCTGACTTTACAGTGTTCCCTCAAAACTGTCCCTCTGACATTGCAGTGTTCCCTCAATACTGTCCCTCTGACATTACAGTGTTCCCTCAATACTGTGCCTCCATCAGGGCAGCTCTCCCTCAATACTGTCCCTCTGACATTGCAGTGTTCCCTCAATACTGTCCCTCTGACATTACAGTGTTCCTTCAATACTGTCCCTCTGACATTACAGTGTTCCCTCAATACTGTCCCTCCATCAGGATAGCCCTCCCTCAATACTGTCCCTCTGACATTGCAGTTTTCCTTCAATACTGTCCCTCCATCAGGATAGCCCTCCCTCAATACTGTCCCTCTGATTTTGCAGTGTTCCCTCAATACTGTCCCTTCATCAGGGCAGTTCTCCCTCAATACTGTCCCTCTGACTTTGCAGTGTTCCCTCAATACTGTCCATCTGACATTGCAGTGTTCCCTCAATACTGTCCGTCTGACATTGCAGTGTTCCCTCAACCATGTCCCTCCATCAAGCCAGCTATCCCTCAATACTGTCCCTCTGACTTTGCAGTGTTCCCTCAATACTGTCCCTCCATCAGGGCAGCTCTCCCTCAATACTGTTCCTCTGACTCTGCAGTGTTCCCTCAATACTGTCCCTCCTTCAGGGCAGCTCTCCCTCAATACTGTCCCTCTGACTTTACAGTATTCCCTCAATACTGTCCCTCCATCAGGGCAGCTCTCCCTCAATACTGTCCCTCTGACTTTGCAGTGTTCCCTCAATATTGTCCGTCTGACATTGCAGTGTTCCCTCAATCATGTCCCTCCATCAAGCCAGCTATCCCTCAATAATGTCCCTCTGACTTTACAGTATTCCGTCAATACTATCCCTCCATCAGGGCAGCTCTCCCTTAATACTGTTCCTCTGACTTTGCAGTGTTCCCTCAATACTGTCCCTCTGACATTGCAGTGTTCCCTCAATACTGTCCCTCCATCAGGGCAGCTCTCCCTCAATACTGTCTCTCTGACTTTGCACTGTTCCCTCAATACTGTCCCTCCATCAGGATAGCCCTCCCTCAATACTGTCCCTCTGACCTTGCAGTGTTCCCTCAATCCTGTCACTCCATCAGGGCAGCTCTCCCTCAATACTGTCCCTCTGACATTCCAATGTTCCCTCAATCCTGTCCCTCCATCAGTGCAGCTCTCCCTCAATCCTGTCCCTCTGACATTGCAGTGTTCCCTCAATCCTGTCCCTCCATCAGTGCAGCTCTCCCTCACTACTGTCCCTCTGACTTTGCAATGTTCCCTCAATCCTGTCCCTCCATCTGGATAGACCTCCCTCAATAATGTCACTCTGACAGTGCAGTGTTCCGTCAATACTGTCCCTCTGACATTGCAGTGTTCCCTCAATCATGTCCCTCCATCAAGCCAGCTCTCCCTCAATACTGTCCCTCTGAATTTGCAGTGTTCCCTCAATACTGTCCCTCCATCAGGGTAGCTCTCCCTCAATACTGTTCCTCTGACTTTGCAGTGTTCCCTCAATATTGTCCCTCTGAAATTGCAGTGTTCCCTCAATACTGTCCCTCCATCAGGGCAGCTCTCCCTCAATACTGTCCCACTGACTTTACAGTGTTCCCTCAATACTGTCCCTCCATCAGGGCAGCTATCCCTCAATCCTGTCCCTCTGACATTGCCATTTTCCCTCAATACTGTCTCTCCATCAGGGCAGCTATCCCTCAATAATGTCCCTCTGACATTGCCATTTTCCCTCAATACTGTCCCTCCATCAGGGCAGCTCTCCCTCAATATTGTTCTTCTGACATTGCAGTGTTCCCTCAATACTGTCCTTCTGACATTGCAATGTTCCCTCAATACTGTCCCTCCATCAGGGCAGCTCTCCCTCAGTACTGTCCCTCTGACTTTACAGTATTCCCTCTATACTGTCCCTCCATCAGGGCAGCTCTCCCTCAATATTGTTCCTCTGACTTTGCAATGTTCCCTCAATTCTGTCCCTCCATCAGGGCAGCTCTCCCTCAATACTGTCCCTCTGACATTGCAATATTCCCTCAATCCTGTCCCAGCGTCAAGGCAGCTCCCCCTCAATACTTTCCCTCTGACTTTGCAATGTTCCCTCAATCCTGTCCCTCCATCAGGGCAGCTCTCCCTCAATACTGTCCCTCTGACATTGCATTGTTTCCTCAATACCGTCCCTCCATCAGGGCAGCTCTCCCTCAATACTGTCTCGCTGACTTTGCATTGTTTCCTCAATACTGTCCCTCCATCAGGATAGCACTCCCTCAATACTGTCCCTCTGACATTGCGGTGTTCCCTCAATCTTGTACTTCCATCAGGGCAGCTCTCCCTCAAAACTGTCCCTCTGACACTGCCGTGTTCTCTCTATTCTTTCCCTCTGACATTGCAGTGTTCCCTCAATACTGTCCCTTCATCAGGGCAGCTCTCCCTCAATACTGTCCCACTGACATTGCAGTGTTCCCTCAAACCTGCCCCTCCATCAGGGCAGCTCTCCCTCAATACTGTCACTCTGACTTTGCAGTGTTCCCTCAATACTGTCCATCTGACATTGCAGTGTTCCCACAATACTCTCCCTCCATCAGGGCAGCTCTCCCTCAATACTGTCCCTCTGACATTGCAGTGTTCCCTCAATACTGTTCCTCCATCAGGGCAGCTCTCCCTCAATACTGTCTCTGACTTTGCATTGTTCCCTCAATACTGTCCCTCCATCAGGATAGCCCTCCCTCAATACTGTCCCTCTGACCTTGCAGTGTTCCCTCAATCCTGTCACTCCATCAGGGCAGCTCTCCCTCAATACTGTCCCTCTGACATTGCAATGTTCCCTCAATCCTGTCCCTCCATCAGTGCAGCTCTCCCTCAATCCTGTCCCTCTGACATTGCAGTGTTCCCTCAATCCTGTCACTACATCAGGGCAGCTCTCCCTCAATACTGTCCCTCTGACATTGCAATGTTCCCTCAATCCTGTCCCTCCATCAGTGCAGCTCTCCCTCACTACTGTCCCTCTGACTTTGCAATGTTCCCTCAATCCTGTCCCTCCATCTGGATAGACCTCCCTCAACACTGTCCCTCTGACTTTGTAGTATTCCCTCAATACTGTCCCTTTGACTTTACAGTATTCCGTCCATACTGTCCCTCCATCAGGGCAGCTCTCCCTCAATACTGTCCCTCTGACTTTGCAGTGTTCTCTCAATACTGTCCCTCTGACTTTGCAGTGTTCCCTCAATCCTGCCCCTCCATCAGGGCAGCTCCCCCTCAATACTGTTCCTCTGACTTTGCAGTGTTCCCTCAATACCGTCCCTCTGACATTGCAGTGTTCCCTCAATACTGTCCATCAGGGCAGCTCTCCCTCAATACTGTCCCTCTGACTTTACAGTGTTCCCTCAAAACTGTCCCTCTGACATTGCAGTGTTCCCTCAATACTGTCCCTCTGACATTACAGTGTTCCCTCAATACTGTGCCTCCATCAGGGCAGCTCTCCCTCAATACTGTCCCTCTGACATTGCAGTGTTCCCTCAATACTGTCCCTCTGACATTACAGTGTTCCTTCAATACTGTCCCTCTGACATTACAGTGTTCCCTCAATACTGTCCCTCCATCAGGATAGCCCTCCCTCAATACTGTCCCTCTGACATTGCAGTTTTCCTTCAATACTGTCCCTCCATCAGGATAGCCCTCCCTCAATACTGTCCCTCTGATTTTGCAGTGTTCCCTCAATACTGTCCCTTCATCAGGGCAGTTCTCCCTCAATACTGTCCCTCTGACTTTGCAGTGTTCCCTCAATACTGTCCATCTGACATTGCAGTGTTCCCTCAATACTGTCCGTCTGACATTGCAGTGTTCCCTCAACCATGTCCCTCCATCAAGCCAGCTATCCCTCAATACTGTCCCTCTGACTTTGCAGTGTTCCCTCAATACTGTCCCTCCATCAGGGCAGCTCTCCCTCAATACTGTTCCTCTGACTCTGCAGTGTTCCCTCAATACTGTCCCTCCTTCAGGGCAGCTCTCCCTCAATACTGTCCCTCTGACTTTACAGTATTCCCTCAATACTGTCCCTCCATCAGGGCAGCTCTCCCTCAATACTGTCCCTCTGACTTTGCAGTGTTCCCTCAATATTGTCCGTCTGACATTGCAGTGTTCCCTCAATCATGTCCCTCCATCAAGCCAGCTATCCCTCAATAATGTCCCTCTGACTTTACAGTATTCCGTCAATACTATCCCTCCATCAGGGCAGCTCTCCCTTAATACTGTTCCTCTGACTTTGCAGTGTTCCCTCAATACTGTCCCTCTGACATTGCAGTGTTCCCTCAATACTGTCCCTCCATCAGGGCAGCTCTCCCTCAATACTGTCTCTCTGACTTTGCACTGTTCCCTCAATACTGTCCCTCCATCAGGATAGCCCTCCCTCAATACTGTCCCTCTGACCTTGCAGTGTTCCCTCAATCCTGTCACTCCATCAGGGCAGCTCCCCCTCAATACTGTCCCTCTGACATTCCAATGTTCCCTCAATCCTGTCCCTCCATCAGTGCAGCTCTCCCTCAATCCTGTCCCTCTGACATTGCAGTGTTCCCTCAATCCTGTCCCTCCATCAGTGCAGCTCTCCCTCACTACTGTCCCTCTGACTTTGCAATGTTCCCTCAATCCTGTCCCTCCATCTGGATAGACCTCCCTCAATAATGTCACTCTGACAGTGCAGTGTTCCGTCAATACTGTCCCTCTGACATTGCAGTGTTCCCTCAATCATGTCCCTCCATCAAGCCAGCTATCCCTCAATACTGTCCCTCTGACTTTGCAGTGTTCCCTCAATACTGTCCCTCCATCAGGGCAGCTCTCCCTCAATACTGTTCCTCTGACTCTGCAGTGTTCCCTCAATACTGTCCCTCCTTCAGGGCAGCTCTCCCTCAATACTGTCCCTCTGACTTTACAGTATTCCCTCAATACTGTCCCTCCATCAGGGCAGCTCTCCCTCAATACTGTCCCTCTGACTTTGCAGTGTTCCCTCAATATTGTCCGTCTGACATTGCAGTGTTCCCTCAATCATGTCCCTCCATCAAGCCAGCTATCCCTCAATAATGTCCCTCTGACTTTACAGTATTCCGTCAATACTATCCCTCCATCAGGGCAGCTCTCCCTTAATACTGTTCCTCTGACTTTGCAGTGTTCCCTCAATACTGTCCCTCTGACATTGCAGTGTTCCCTCAATACTGTCCCTCCATCAGGGCAGCTCTCCCTCAATACTGTCTCTCTGACTTTGCACTGTTCCCTCAATACTGTCCCTCCATCAGGATAGCCCTCCCTCAATACTGTCCCTCTGACCTTGCAGTGTTCCCTCAATCCTGTCACTCCATCAGGGCAGCTCTCCCTCAATACTGTCCCTCTGACATTCCAATGTTCCCTCAATCCTGTCCCTCCATCAGTGCAGCTCTCCCTCAATCCTGTCCCTCTGACATTGCAGTGTTCCCTCAATCCTGTCCCTCCATCAGTGCAGCTCTCCCTCACTACTGTCCCTCTGACTTTGCAATGTTCCCTCAATCCTGTCCCTCCATCTGGATAGACCTCCCTCAATAATGTCACTCTGACAGTGCAGTGTTCCGTCAATACTGTCCCTCTGACATTGCAGTGTTCCCTCAATCATGTCCCTCCATCAAGCCAGCTCTCCCTCAATACTGTCCCTCTGAATTTGCAGTGTTCCCTCAATACTGTCCCTCCATCAGGGTAGCTCTCCCTCAATACTGTTCCTCTGACTTTGCAGTGTTCCCTCAATATTGTCCCTCTGAAATTGCAGTGTTCCCTCAATACTGTCCCTCCATCAGGGCAGCTCTCCCTCAATACTGTCCCACTGACTTTACAGTGTTCCCTCAATACTGTCCCTCCATCAGGGCAGCTATCCCTCAATCCTGTCCCTCTGACATTGCCATTTTCCCTCAATACTGTCTCTCCATCAGGGCAGCTATCCCTCAATAATGTCCCTCTGACATTGCCATTTTCCCTCAATACTGTCCCTCCATCAGGGCAGCTCTCCCTCAATATTGTTCTTCTGACATTGCAGTGTTCCCTCAATACTGTCCTTCTGACATTGCAATGTTCCCTCAATACTGTCCCTCCATCAGGGCAGCTCTCCCTCAGTACTGTCCCTCTGACTTTACAGTATTCCCTCTATACTGTCCCTCCATCAGGGCAGCTCTCCCTCAATATTGTTCCTCTGACTTTGCAATGTTCCCTCAATTCTGTCCCTCCATCAGGGCAGCTCTCCCTCAATACTGTCCCTCTGACATTGCAATATTCCCTCAATCCTGTCCCAGCGTCAAGGCAGCTCCCCCTCAATACTTTCCCTCTGACTTTGCAATGTTCCCTCAATCCTGTCCCTCCATCAGGGCAGCTCTCCCTCAATACTGTCCCTCTGACATTGCATTGTTTCCTCAATACCGTCCCTCCATCAGGGCAGCTCTCCCTCAATACTGTCTCGCTGACTTTGCATTGTTTCCTCAATACTGTCCCTCCATCAGGATAGCACTCCCTCAATACTGTCCCTCTGACATTGCGGTGTTCCCTCAATCTTGTACTTCCATCAGGGCAGCTCTCCCTCAAAACTGTCCCTCTGACACTGCCGTGTTCTCTCTATTCTTTCCCTCTGACATTGCAGTGTTCCCTCAATACTGTCCCTTCATCAGGGCAGCTCTCCCTCAATACTGTCCCACTGACATTGCAGTGTTCCCTCAAACCTGCCCCTCCATCAGGGCAGCTCTCCCTCAATACTGTCACTCTGACTTTGCAGTGTTCCCTCAATACTGTCCATCTGACATTGCAGTGTTCCCACAATACTCTCCCTCCATCAGGGCAGCTCTCCCTCAATACTGTCCCTCTGACATTGCAGTGTTCCCTCAATACTGTTCCTCCATCAGGGCAGCTCTCCCTCAATACTGTCTCTGACTTTGCATTGTTCCCTCAATACTGTCCCTCCATCAGGATAGCCCTCCCTCAATACTGTCCCTCTGACCTTGCAGTGTTCCCTCAATCCTGTCACTCCATCAGGGCAGCTCTCCCTCAATACTGTCCCTCTGACATTGCAATGTTCCCTCAATCCTGTCCCTCCATCAGTGCAGCTCTCCCTCAATCCTGTCCCTCTGACATTGCAGTGTTCCCTCAATCCTGTCACTACATCAGGGCAGCTCTCCCTCAATACTGTCCCTCTGACATTGCAATGTTCCCTCAATCCTGTCCCTCCATCAGTGCAGCTCTCCCTCACTACTGTCCCTCTGACTTTGCAATGTTCCCTCAATCCTGTCCCTCCATCTGGATAGACCTCCCTCAACACTGTCCCTCTGACTTTGTAGTATTCCCTCAATACTGTCCCTTTGACTTTACAGTATTCCGTCCATACTGTCCCTCCATCAGGGCAGCTCTCCCTCAATACTGTCCCTCTGACTTTGCAGTGTTCTCTCAATACTGTCCCTCTGACTTTGCAGTGTTCCCTCAATCCTGCCCCTCCATCAGGGCAGCTCCCCCTCAATACTGTTCCTCTGACTTTGCAGTGTTCCCTCAATACCGTCCCTCTGACATTGCAGTGTTCCCTCAATACTGTCCATCAGGGCAGCTCTCCCTCAATACTGTCCCTCTGACTTTACAGTGTTCCCTCAAAACTGTCCCTCTGACATTGCAGTGTTCCCTCAATACTGTCCCTCTGACATTACAGTGTTCCCTCAATACTGTGCCTCCATCAGGGCAGCTCTCCCTCAATACTGTCCCTCTGACATTGCAGTGTTCCCTCAATACTGTCCCTCTGACATTACAGTGTTCCTTCAATACTGTCCCTCTGACATTACAGTGTTCCCTCAATACTGTCCCTCCATCAGGATAGCCCTCCCTCAATACTGTCCCTCTGACATTGCAGTTTTCCTTCAATACTGTCCCTCCATCAGGATAGCCCTCCCTCAATACTGTCCCTCTGATTTTGCAGTGTTCCCTCAATACTGTCCCTTCATCAGGGCAGTTCTCCCTCAATACTGTCCCTCTGACTTTGCAGTGTTCCCTCAATACTGTCCATCTGACATTGCAGTGTTCCCTCAATACTGTCCGTCTGACATTGCAGTGTTCCCTCAACCATGTCCCTCCATCAAGCCAGCTATCCCTCAATACTGTCCCTCTGACTTTGCAGTGTTCCCTCAATACTGTCCCTCCATCAGGGCAGCTCTCCCTCAATACTGTTCCTCTGACTCTGCAGTGTTCCCTCAATACTGTCCCTCCTTCAGGGCAGCTCTCCCTCAATACTGTCCCTCTGACTTTACAGTATTCCCTCAATACTGTCCCTCCATCAGGGCAGCTCTCCCTCAATACTGTCCCTCTGACTTTGCAGTGTTCCCTCAATATTGTCCGTCTGACATTGCAGTGTTCCCTCAATCATGTCCCTCCATCAAGCCAGCTATCCCTCAATAATGTCCCTCTGACTTTACAGTATTCCGTCAATACTATCCCTCCATCAGGGCAGCTCTCCCTTAATACTGTTCCTCTGACTTTGCAGTGTTCCCTCAATACTGTCCCTCTGACATTGCAGTGTTCCCTCAATACTGTCCCTCCATCAAGGCAGCTCTCCCTCAATACTGTCTCTCTGACTTTGCACTGTTCCCTCAATACTGTCCCTCCATCAGGATAGCCCTCCCTCAATACTGTCCCTCTGACCTTGCAGTGTTCCCTCAATCCTGTCACTCCATCAGGGCAGCTCTCCCTCAATACTGTCCCTCTGACATTCCAATGTTCCCTCAATCCTGTCCCTCCATCAGTGCAGCTCTCCCTCAATCCTGTCCCTCTGACATTGCAGTGTTCCCTCAATCCTGTCCCTCCATCAGTGCAGCTCTCCCTCACTACTGTCCCTCTGACTTTGCAATGTGCCCTCAATCCTGTCCCTCCATCTGGATAGACCTCCCTCAATAATGTCACTCTGACAGTGCAGTGTTCCGTCAATACTGTCCCTCTGACATTGCAGTGTTCCCTCAATCATGTCCCTCCATCAAGCCATCTCTCCCTCAATACTGTCCCTCTGAATTTGCAGTGTTCCCTCAATACTGTCCCTCCATCAGGGTAGCTCTCCCTCAATACTGTTCCTCTGACTTTGCAGTGTTCCCTCAATATTGTCCCTCTGAAATTGCAGTGTTCCCTCAATACTGTCCCTCCATCAGGGCAGCTCTCCCTCAATACTGTCCCACTGACTTTACAGTGTTCCCTCAATACTGTCCCTCCATCAGGGCAGCTATCCCTCAATCCTGTCCCTCTGACATTGCCATTTTCCCTCAATACTGTCTCTCCATCAGGGCAGCTATCCCTCAATAATGTCCCTCTGACATTGCCATTTTCCCTCAATACTGTCCCTCCATCAGGGCAGCTCTCCCTCAATATTGTTCTTCTGACATTGCAGTGTTCCCTCAATACTGTCCTTCTGACATTGCAATGTTCCCTCAATACTGTCCCTCCATCAGGGCAGCTCTCCCTCAGTACTGTCCCTCTGACTTTACAGTATTCCCTCTATACTGTCCCTCCATCAGGGCAGCTCTCCCTCAATATTGTTCCTCTGACTTTGCAATGTTCCCTCAATTCTGTCCCTCCATCAGGGCAGCTCTCCCTCAATACTGTCCCTCTGATATTGCAATATTCCCTCAATCCTGTCCCAGCGTCAAGGCAGCTCCCCCTCAATACTTTCCCTCTGACTTTGCAATGTTCCCTCAATCCTGTCCCTCCATTAGGGCAGCTCTCCCTCAATACTGTCCCTCTGACATTGCATTGTTTCCTCAATACCGTCCCTCCATCAGGGCAGCTCTCCCTCAATACTGTCTCGCTGACTTTGCATTGTTTCCTCAATACTGACCCTCCATCAGGATAGCACTCCCTCAATACTGTCCCTCTGACATTGCGGTGTTCCCTCAATCCTGTCCCTCCATCAGGGCAGCTCTCCCTCAAAACTGTCCCTCTGACACTGCCGTGTTCTCTCTATTCTTTCCCTCTGACATTGCAGTGTTCCCTCAATACTGTCCCTTCATCAGGGCAGCTGTCCCTCAATACTGTCCCTCTGACATTGCAGTGTTCCCTCAAACCTGCCCCTCCATCAGGGCAGCTCTCCCTCAATACTGTCACTCTGACTTTGCAGTGTTCCCTCAATACTGTCCATCTGACATTGCAGTGTTCCCTCAATACTCTCCCTCCATCAGGGCAGCTCTCCCTCAATACTGTCCCTCTGACATTGCAGTGTTCCCTCAATACTGTTCCTCCATCAGGGCAGCTCTCCCTCAATACTGTCTCTCTGACTTTGCATTGTTCCCTCAATACTGTCCCTCCATCAGGATAGCCCTCCCTCACTACTGTCCCTCTGACCTTGCAGTGTTCCCTCAATCCTGTCACTCCATCAGGGCAGCTCTCCCCCAATACTGTCCCTCTGACATTGCAATGTTCCCTCAATCCTGTCCCTCCATCAGTGCAGCTCTCCCTCAATCCTGTCCCTCTGACATTGCAGTGTTCTCTCAATCCTGTCACTCCATCAGGGCAGCTCTCCCTCAATACTGTCCCTCTGACATTGCAATGTTCCCTCAATCCTGTCCCTCCATCAGTGCAGCTCTCCCTCAATACTGTCCCTCTGACATTGCAATGTTCCCTCAATCCTGTCCCTCCATCAGTGCAGCTCTCCCTCACTACTGTCCCTCTGACTTTGCAATGTTCCCGCAATCCTGTCCCTCCATCTGGATAGACCTCCCTCAATACTGTCCCTCTGACTTTGCAGTGTTCTCTCAATACTGTCCCTCTGACTTTGCAGTGTTCCCTCAATCCTGCCCCTCCATCAGGGCAGCTCCCCCTCAATACTGTTCCTCTGACTTTGCAGTGTTCCCTCAATACCGTCCCTCTGACATTGCAGTGTTCCCTCAATACTGTCCATCAGGGCAGCTCTCCCTCAATACTGTCCCTCTGACTTTACAGTGTTCCCTCAATACTGTCCCTCTGACATTGAAGTGTTCCCTCAATACTGTCCCTCTGACATTACAGTGTTCCCTCAATGCTGTACCTCCATCAGGGCAGCTCTCCCTCAATACTGTCCCTCTGACATTGCAGTGTTCCCTCAATACTGTCCCTCTGACATTACAGTGTTCCTTCAATACTGTCCCTCTGACATTACAGTGTTCCCTCAATACTGTCCCTCCATCAGGATAGCCCTCCCTCAATACTGTCCCTCTGACATTGCAGTTTTCCTTCAATACTGTCCCTCCATCAGGATAGCCCTCCCTCAATACTGTCCCTCTGATTTTGCAGTGTTCCCTCAATACTGTCCCTTCATCAGGGCAGCTCTCCCTCAATATTGTCCCTCGGACATTGCAGTGTTCCCTCAATCCTGCCCCTCCATCAGGGCAGCTCTCCCTCAATACTGTCCCTCTGACTTTGCAGTGTTCCCTCAATACTGTCCATCTGACATTGCAGTGTTCCCTCAATACTGTCCCTCCATCATGATAGCCCTCCCTCAATAATGTCCCTCTGACATTGCAGTGCTCCCTCAATACTGTCCCTCTGACATTGCAGTGTTCCCTCAATACTCTCCCTCCATCAGGGCAGGTCTTCCTGAATACTGTTCCTCTGACTTTGCAGTGTTCCCTCAATACTGTCCCTCTGACATTGCAGTGTCCCCTCAATACTGTCCCTCCATCAGGGCAGCTCTCCCTCAATACTGTCTCGCTCAGTTTGCATTGTTTCCTCAATACTGTCCCTCCATCAGGATAGCACTCCCTCAATACTGTCCCTCTGACATTGCAGTGTTCCCTCAATCATGTCCCTCCATCAAGCCAGCTCTCCCTCAATACTGTCCCTCTGAATTTGCAGTGTTCCCTCAATACTGTCCCTCCATCAGGGCAGCTCTCCCTCAATACTGTCCCTCTGACTTTGTAGTATTCCCTCAATACTGTCCCTCTGACATTGCAGTGTTCCCTCAATACTGTCCCTCCATCAGAGCAGCTCTCCCTCAATACTGTCCCTCTGACTTTGCAGTGTTCCCTCAATATTGTCCCTCTGACATTGCAGTGTTCCCTCAATACTGTCCCTCTATCAGGGCAGCTCTCCCTCAATACTGTCCCTCTGACTTTACAGTGTTCCCTCAATACTGCCCTCCGTCAGGGCAGCTCTCCCTCAATCCTGTCCCTCTGACATTGCCGTTTTCCCTCAATACTGTCTCTCCATCAGGGCAGCTCTCCCTCAATAATGTCCCTCTGCCATTGCCGTTTTCCTCAATACTTTCCCTCCATCAGGGCAGCTCTCCCTCAATATTGTCCTTCTGACATTGCAGTGTTCCCTCAATACTGTCCCTCTGAAATTGCAATGTTCCCTCAATACTGTCCCTCCATCAGGGCAGCTCTCCCTCAGTACTGTCCCTCTGACTTTACAGTATTCCCTCTATACTGTCCCTCCATCAGGGCAGCTCTCCCTCAATACTGTTCCTCTGACTTTGCAGTGTTCCCTCAATACTGTCCCTCTGACATTGCAGTGTTCCCTCAATACTGTTCCTCTGACCTTGCCGTTTTCCCTCAATACTGTCCGTCCATCAGGGCAGCTCTCCCTCAATACTGTCCCTCTGACATTGCCTTGTTCCCTCAATACTGTCCCTCCATCAGTGCAGCTCTCCCTCAATACTGTCCCTCTGATATTGCCGTGTTCCCTCAATACTGTCCCTCCATCAGGGCAGCTCTCCCTCAATACTGTCCCTCTGACTTTGCAGTGTTCCCTCAATACTGTCCCTCCATCTGGGCAGCTCTCCCTCAATGCTGTCCCTCTGACATTGCCTTGTTCCCTCAATACTGTCCCTCCATCAGGGCAGCTCTCCCTCAATACTGCCCCTTTGACTTTGCAGCGTTCCCTCAATACTGTCCCTCCATCAGGGCAGCGTTTCCTTGTACTGACCCTTCTACAGGGCAGCACTCCCCAGTACTACTCTTCCATCAGGGCAGCATTCCCTTCGTACTGCCCTTCAAACAGAACAGCCCTTCCCCTGTGCTGCCCTCTAACAGGGCAGCCTTCCTTCAGTACTGTGCCTTCATCAGGGTAGCCCTCCGTGAATTCTGACCCACTGATAGTGCAGCACTTCCTCAGTATTGCAGTTGGAGCCTAGACTATGTGCTCAAGTTTCCACAGTGGGGTTGAACCCAGAACCTGCTGTCTCTGAGGCAAGAGCCCTACCTAAGGCACAGCTGACACGTTGACAGGGTCAGAGATTTCAGCATTGCTGCTGTCATTACTAGAACCCGTTCACAGGAATGTTTTTACTTAGCCTCAAAACTCAGCTGGTCGAGACAAGGTGTGCTATGGCCAAGAGGCTTTCTCTAGCCTTCTGCGAGAACTTTATCCCTCCATCAGCAATATTACCAATAAAACCTTCCAGAGTGTCTCAGCATAAAGTTTTCCAATGGTACCTGTTGGAGCTTCTGGGGTATCCATTGCGTGCCAGTACACCATGATGGAGCCATCCGATTCATACATCTGTAAGGACACACAGTGAGTATGCTGGAAACAATGACATATCCACTCCATTAACTAGTAGACTGTGATGGATCAATCCAATAAAAAACATTGCATGATCACAGTAGCGGTGATCAGAATTATGTTGTTGACAGTAGCGCATTACATAGGGTGGCAGAATCATAGAAGCAGTTATTACAAAAGGAATGGAATATAAAAGTGTGGAAGTTTTACTGCAGCTGTACAGGGCCTTGCTGAGACCACATCTGTTGTATTGTATACAGCTTTAGTCTCCTAATTTGAAAATAGATATAACTGCTTCAGAACCAGCACAGAGAAGGTTCACTCAACTCATTCCTGGGATGAGGGGCTTATCTTATGAAGAAAGGTTGGACAGGTTGACCCTGTCCCCATTGGGGTTTAGAAGATTGAGAGGTGATCTTATTGAAATATAGAAGGTCCTGAGGGGACATGATAGGCTGGATACCGGGCGGATATTTCCTCTTGTGAGGGAGACTAGAACCAGAGGACATGGTTTAAGAATAAAAGGTCTCCCTTTTAAGATGGAAATAAGGAGAATTATTTTCTCATAGAGGGTCATTAGAATGAGGAGTTCTCTTCCCCAGAAAGCAGTGGAGGCTGGGTTATTGAATTTATTCAGACCTGAGTTAGACAGACTTTTGATAGACAAGGCAATGGGGGGCATTCAAAAAGGAAATGGGGAGGGTACAGGGTCAACATGTTCCCTCGAGGGTGATAGGAAAGAATAACAAGCCCAGAGAACCATGGATGACCAGAAATCTTCAGGATACGATGAGAAGGAAAAGAGAGGCTTTGAGCAGGTACAAGGGCAGCAAATCAGCGGAGGCATTAGTGGAGTACAGAAAGTGCAGGGTGGAGCTTAAGAAAGCAATTAGGAGAGCAAAGCGGGGATATGAGAAAGCTCTGGCTGGTGAAAGTAGGGAAAATCCCAAGATATTCTATAAGTATATCAATGGGAAGAGGATAACCATGGAAAGATTAGGGTTCATAAGGGACCAAAGGGGAAATCTGTGGGTGGAGCCAGAGGACACCGCCAGAGAGTTGAATCAATATTTCACATCCATCTTCACCCAAGAGAATGAGGATGAAGAAATCGAACTCAGGGAGAGAGACTGCGAGGTTCTTAAGCAAATTGATACAGGGACTGACAAGGTATTGGAGGTGTTGGCAGGCTTAAAAGTGGGCAAACCTCCAGGTCCAGATGATTTGTGTCCCAGACTGCTGAGGAAGGCGGGGAGGAGGTCACAGGGGCTCTGACCCAAATGTTTAATTCCTCTCTGGCCACGGGGAAGGTGCCAGAGGACTGGAGAACAGCTAATGTGGTTCCGCTATTTAAGGAGGGTTGTAGAGATAAGCCAGGGAACTACAGGCCATTGAGTCTCATGTCAGTGGTAGGGAAACTATTGGAGAAAATTCTGAAGGAGAGAATCTATCTCTACTTGGAGAGACAAGGTTTGATCAGGGATAGTCAGCATGGCTTTGTCAGAGGGAGGTCATGCCTAACAATCTTGATTGAATTGTTGAGGAGGTGACCAGGTGTGTAGATGAGTGTAGTACAGTTCATGTAGTTTATATGGATTTTAGCAAAGCCTTTGACAAAGTCCAACATTGGAGACTTATAAAGATGGCAAATGCACATGGGATACATGGTAATTTGATAAGGTGGATTCAAAATTGGCTTAGTTGTAGGAGACAGAGGGTGATGACAGAAGGATGCTTTAGTGACTGGAAGCCAGTGTCCAGTGGCGTACCACAGGGATCTGTGCTGGGTCCCCTATTATTCATTTATATAAACAACATAGATGACTGTGTGCGGGGTAGGATTAGTAAGTTTGCAGATGACACAAAGATTGTCCGGGTGGTTAGCAGTGAGGTTGAGTGTCTTGGGCTACAGCAAGATATAGATGGGATGGTCAAATGGGCAGATAAGTGGCAGATGGAATTCAACCCTGAAAATTGTGAGGTGACACACTTTGGAAGGAGTAATTTGACAAGGAAGTATTCAATGAACGGCATGACACCAGAAAGTTCTGAGGAACAAAGGGACCTTGACGTGTGTGTCCATAGATCTCTGAAGGTGGAGGGGCATGTTAGTGGGGTGGTGGAAATGGAATATGGGACACTTGCCTTTATCAATCGAGGCATAGATTACAAAAGTAGGGAGGTCATGTTGGAGTTGGATAGAACCTTGGTGAGGCCACAGCTGGAGTACTGTGTGCAGTTCTGGTGGCCACATTATAGGAAGGATGTGATTGCACTGGAGGGGGTGCAGAGGAGATTCACCAGGATGTTGCCTGGGATGAAACACTTAAGTTATGAAGAGAGGATGGATAGACTTGGGTTGTTTTCAGTGGAGCAGAGAAGACTGAGGGGCAACCTGATCAAGGTGTACAAGATGATGAGGGGCATGGATAGGGTGGATAGGGAGCAGCTGTTCCCATTCGTTGAAGAGTCAGTCACAAAGGGGCATAAGTTCAAGGTGAGGGGCAGGAGGTTTAGGGGGGATGTGAGGAAAAACTTTTTTACCCAGAGGGGGTGACCGTCTGGAAAGCGCTGCCTGGGAGGGTGGTGGAGGCAGGTTGCCTCACATCCTTTAAAAAGTACCTGGATGAGCACTTGGCACATCATAACATTCAAGGCTATGGGCCAAGTGCTGGTAAATGGGATTAGGTAGGTAGGTCAGTTGTTTCTCACGTGTCAGTGCAGACTTGATGGGCCGAAGGGCCTCTTCTGCACTGTGTGATTCTGTGAAGTGAGTCGAGAGTTAAGGAGGTGGGGGTTGGGGGCAGGCAGAAATCTGGAGCTGAGGCCACAACCAAATCAGCCATGATCTTATTTAATGGTGGAGCAGCTCAAAGGGTGGATAGACATCCTCCTGCTCCTAAGTCCTACATCCTACAAGGAGGAAAATATCAGGGCTAAACTAAAGATGCAAGAATTTTGGAAAACAGGGAAGGACTACTCACCAAATTTCTCAGTCCCTCCTCACCAAATCACTCTGCTGATCACTGTACCACTTAACACACACAATAACCCTTCAATCTCTCCTGATCTTACCCTGTCCCATTTAACACACACCATCTTTTGCCAAACAGATGCACCGTAGACATGAGCTGATTGAAATACACTGTGTTTCAGTCCATCGACTGATATTCAATATTGTTCCACAGTCAGTCTCAGTAGCTGCAATTCCTTTATTCATGTCGGAAGCTCCAAAAACAAACTAAAGAGCAATTTAATTGACGATAATCGTTTTATTTGCCAGCATCTCAGTATATCACTGCACCAACAAGTGTTCAGACAGCAGCTTTAACAGGAGCAAACATCTCAAGGCGCTTCACAGGAACATCATAAAACAAAATATGACACCAAGAGGAGATATTCTTTCAGATGACCAAAAGCTTGGGCAAAGAGGTAGGTTTTAAGGAGTGTCTTAATGGAGGAAAGCAAGGTAGTGGGGCGGAGAGAGGTAAGGAAGGAATTCCAGAGCCCAGTGCCTACGCAATTAAAGCACAGCCACCAATGGAGGAGCGTTACATTCAGGGGGTGCACAAGAGGTCAAGAGTAAGAGGAGAACAGCTATCTTGGAGCAGATTGCAGAGGTAGTGGAGAGGCCACAGAGGGATTTGAAAACAAGGATGGAAATTTTAAAATGAGAATCTATTGCAAAGATACTAGGCTGTATATTCAGGTTTGCTTCCTTCATTACCTGAATACCTTTCTGTGAAGCCAGTACCAGGAGAATTCGAGAAGGCAATACACACCATGAGGCCTGGAGAAAGGAAGAAAGGGAAATGTTCAAGAACAGTGCATAGCTCAACTTCTATATTCTTACAATGTGATAGATATCTCAGCCGGGTGAATGGTGTTTGCTTCAAACAGTCATGTTCAGGTGCAACACAGGTATAATACTGGTTAGATACAGAGTAAAGCTACATCTATACTGTCCATTAAACACTCCCAGGACAGGTACAGCACGGGGTTAGATACAGAATAAAGCTCCCTCTACACTGTCCCCATCAAACACTCCCAGGACAGGTACAGCACGGGTTTAGATACAGAGTAAATCTCCCTCTACACTGTCCCCATCAAACACTCACAGGACAGGTACAGCATGGGGTTAGATACAGAGTAAAGCTCCCTCTACACTGTCCCCATCAAACACTCCCAGGACAGGTACAGCACGGGGTTAGATACAGAGTAAATCTCCCTCTACACTGTCCCCATCAAACACTCCCAGGACAGGTACAGCACGGGTTTAGATACAGGGTAAAGCTGCCTCTACACTGTCCCCATCAAACACTCCCAGGGCAGGTACAGCACGGGGTTAGATACAGAGTAAAGCTCCCTCTACACTGTCCCATCAAACACTCCCAGGACATGTACAGCACGGGGTTAGATACAGAGTAAAGCTGCCTCTACACTGTCCCCATCAAACACTCCCAGGGCAGGTACAGCACAGGGTTAGATACAGAGTAAAGCTCCCTCTACACTGTCCCATCCAACACTCCCAGGACAGGTACAGCACGGGGTTAGATACAGAGTAAAGCTCCCTCTACACTGTCCCCATCAAACACTCCCAGGACAGGTACAGCACGGGGTTAGATACAGAGTAAAGCTCCCTCTACACTGTCCCATCCAACACTCCCAGGACAGGTACAGCACAGGGTTAGATACAGAGTAAATCTCCCTCTACACCGTCCCCATCAAACACTCCCAGGACAGGTACAGCACAGGGTTAGATACAGAGTAAAGCTCCCTTCACACCGTTCCCTTGAGAAATAAATGTTGATAAAAGTGTGTAATGATTGGCTTTAATACAGTTCTTCACCAAATTTCTTTCTAGCACATAACAAGAACCATCTATGATTCATGCCGCGTTACAATTATCAGACAACACTCCAGGTGCTATAAGCATGTTAATAGGAAGCATCAAAACCAAGGATGAAGGGCTGAAATACTTGGAAGGAGCAAGCTCACATCATCAGGTGGCCCCTGTGGAGACCGAGAGCCTTCATTCACCCCTGAGCCCAGCTTACGTTTGGGAGGGGAAAGGATGTTTCGGCAATGTAAGCAGCCTGTCCATACCTGCATGACTAAGGAAGTGCCATGCACCATGCCTCCCTCCTTGGACTGCAGCTGCCTGTGAGAGAGGTTCAGGCCATCGGTGGAGGCGCTAACCATGTTCACCACACTACCATGGATGACAGCAAAGTAGGTAAGGTTCTTATCAGTGATGGGCAGGATGCTGAGGTTGTTGTAGAAAGCAGAAGCACTGCTCTTAATCTGAATGCTCTTCTCCCTCTTGTACATCCTGCAACAACAAAAAACTGACCTTAGGATAAAAGACAGTTTCAGAAGTTTCAATTCGGGAAGGAAGCCTTTAGGTTCATCTTGTTATGTAACTCATTCTGTTCCTCGAATCTTTGTTGCCAGACAGTAAGAATGTGGTTGATCTGTGATCAAACGCCATCCACCCACCTCAATTCCATATACTTCATTACACTTGGCAAATATTTTGAATTATTCATTTAATTAGGCCTTAAGTACACAGTCCCAACAACAACACCCCCACCACATCAAGGGATAAAGGATTCAATTAGTGTTTCCCAATGCCTCTCACTGTGTGGGAGAGTCTCTCTCTCTCTCTCTGTGAGTGAGACAGTGTCAGTCTCTCTGTGAGTGGGTCAGGGACTGTCTCTCTGTGAGTGGGTCAGTGTCTCTCTCTCTCTCTCTCTCTGTGACTGGGTCAGAGTCTCTCTCTCTGTGAGTGGGTCAGTGTCGCTCTCTCTCTGAGTGGGTCAGAGTCACTCTATCTCTCTGTGAGTGGGTCAGTGTCTCTCTCTCTCTCTCTGTGAGTGGGTCAGTGTCTCTCCCTCTCTCTTTCTCTCTGTGAGTAGGTCAGTGTCTCTCTCACTGTGAGTGGGTCAGTGTTTCACTGTGAGTGGGTCAGTGTCTCTCTCTCTCTGAGTGGGGCAGTGTCTCTATCTCTCAGTGAGTGGCTCAGTGTCTCTCTCTCTCTCTCTCTCTGTGAGTGGGTCAGTGTCACTCTCTCTCTCTGAGTGGCTCAGTGTCTCTCTCTCTCTCTCTCTGTGAGTGGGTCAACGTCTCTCTCTCACTGTGAGTGGGTCAGTGTCTCTCTCTCTCACTGTGAGGGGGTCAGTGTCTAGCTCTCTCACTGTGAGGGGGTCAGTGTCTCTCTCTCTCTCTCTCTGTCAGTGGGCCAGTGTCTGTCTCTCTCTCTCTGTGAGTGGGTCAGTGTCTCTCTCTCACTGCGAGTGGGTCAGTGTATCTCTCTCTCTCTCTGTGAGTGGGTCAGTGTCTCTCACTGTGAGTGGTTCAGTGTCTCTCTCTCTCTCTCTCTCTCTGTGAGTGGGTCAGTGTCTCTCTCTCTCTCTCTCTGTGAGTGGGTCAGTGTCTCTCTCCGTGAGTGGGTCAGTGTCTCTCCCTCTCAGTGTGAGTGGGTCAGTGTCTCTCTCTCTCTCTCTCTCTCTCTCTCTGTGAGTGGGTCAGTGTCGCTCTCTCTCTCTCTCTCTCTGTGAGTGGGTCAGTGTCTGTCTCTCTCTCTCTCCCTGTGAGTGGGTCAGTGTCTCTCCCTCTCTCTCTCTCTCTGTGAGTAGGTCAGTGTCTCGCTCTCTCCCTGTCAGTGGGTCAGTGTCTCTCTCTCTCTCTCTATGTGTGAGTGCGTCAGTGTCCCTCTCTCACTGTGAGTGGGTAAGTGTCTCTCTCTCAGTGTGAGTGGGTCAGTGTCTCTCACTCTCTCTGTGAGTGGGTCAGTGTCTCTCTCTCAGTGTGAGTGGGTCAGTGCCTCTCTCCGTGAGTGGGTCAGTGTCTCTCTCTCAGTGTGAGTGGGTCAGTGTCTCACACTCTCTCTGTGAGTGGGTCAGTGTCTCTCACGGTGTGTGGGTTAGTGTCTCTCTCTCTCTCTCTGTGAGTGGGTCAGTGTCTGTCTCTCTCTCTCTCTCTCCCTGTGAGTGGGTCAGTGTCTCTCCCTCTCTCTCTCTCTCTGTGAGTAGGTCAGTGTCTCGCTCTCTCCCTATCAGTGGGTCAGTGTCTCTCTCTCTCTCTCTATGTGTGAGTGCGTCAGTGTCTCTCTCTCACTGTGCGTGGGTCAGTGTCTCTCTCTCAGTGTGAGTGGGTCAGTGTCTCTCACTCTCTCTGTGAGTGGGTCAGTGTCTCTCTCTCAGTGTGAGGGGGTCAGTGTCTCTCTCTCCGTGAGTGGGTCAGTGTCTCTCTCTCAGTGTGAGTGGGTCAGTGTCTCACACTCTCTCTGTGAGTGGGTCAGTGTCTCTCACTGTGTGTGGGTTAGTGTCTCTCTCTCTCTCTCTCTGTGAGTGGGTCAGTGTCTCTCTCTGAGAGTGGGTCAGTGTCTCTCTCTCTCTCTCTCTCTGAGTGGGTTAATGTCTCTCTGTCTCTGTGAGTGGGTCAGTGTCTCTCTCTCACTGTGAGTGGGTCAGTGTCTCTCTCTCTCTGAGTGGGGCAGTGTCTCTATCTCTCAGTGAGTGGCTCAGTGTCTTTCTCTCTCTGTGAGTGGGTCAGTGTCACTCTCTCTCTGTGAGTGGGTCAGTGTCTCTCTCTCTCTGTGAGTGGGTCAGGGACACTCTCTCTCTCTCTGAGTGAGTCAGTGACAATCTCTCTCTCTCTCTATGTGAGTGGGTCAATGTCAGTCTCTCACTCTCTGTGAGAGGGTCAGTGTCTCTCTCTCTCTGTGAGTGGGTCAGTGTCTCTCTCTCTCTGTGAGTGGGTCAGTGTCTCTCTCTCTCTGAGTGGGTCAGCATCTCTCTCTCTCTGAGTGGGTCAGTGTCTCTCTCACTCTCTGAGTGGGTCAGCGTCTCTCTTTCTCTGAGTGGGTCAGTGTCTCTCTCTCTCTCTCTCGCTGTAAGTGGATCAGTGTCTCTCTCTCTCTGTGAGTGGGTCAGTCACAGTCTCTATCTCTGTGAGTGGGTCAGTGACTCTCTCTCTCTCTCTGTGAGTGGGTCAGTGTCTCTCTCTGTGAGTGGGTCAGTGTCAGTCTCTCCCTGTGGATCAGTCAGTGTCAGTCTCTCTCTTTGGGAGGGTCAGGGAGACACTCACTCTCTCTCTCTCTGAGTGAGCCAGTGACAAACAATCTCTCTCTATGTGAGTGGGTCAATGTCAGTCTCTCTATCCTTGTAAGTGGGTCAGTGTCTCTCTCTCTCTCTGTGTGGGTCAGTGTCACCCTCTCTCTCTATCTGTGAGTGGGTGAGTGTCTCTCCCTCTGTGTGAGTGGGTCAGTGTCTCTCTCTCTGTGTGTGTGGGTCAGTGTGTGTGTCTCTCTCTCTCTCTCTCTCTGAGTGAGTCAGGGCCTCTCTCACACTGTGAGTGGGTCAGTGTCTCTCGCTGTGAGTGGGTCAGTGTCTTCCTCGCTGTGAGTGGGTCACTGTCTCTCTTTGTGAGTGGGTCAGTGTCTCTCCCTTTCTCTCTCTCTGTGAGTGGTTCAGTGTCTCTCTCTGTGAGTGGGTCAGTGTCTCTCTCTCACTGTGAGTGGGTCAGTATCTCTCTCTCTCTGTGAGTGGGTCAGTGTCTCTCTCTCTGTGAAAGGGTCAGTATCTCTCATGTGAGTGGGTCAGTGTCTCTCTCTCTCGGAGTGGGTCAGGGTCTCTCTCTCTGTGAGTGGGTCAGTGTCTCTCTCTCTCTCTCTGTGAGTGGGTCAGTGTCTCTCTCTCTCACTCTGTGAGTGGGTCAGTCTCTCTCTCTCTCTCAGTGGGGCAGTGTCTCTATCTCTCTGTGAGTGGCTCAGTGTCTCTCTCTCTCTCTCTCTGAGTGGGTCAGTGTCACTCTCTCTCTCTGTGAGTGGGTCAGTGTCTCCCTCTTACTGCGAGTGGGTCACTGTCTCTCCCTCACTCTCTCTCAGTAAGTGGTTCAGTGTCTCTCTCTCTCTCTCTCTATGAGTGTGTCAGTGTCTCTCTCCCTCTCTCTCTGTGAGTGGTTCAGTGACTCTCTCTCTCTCTCTCTGTGCGTGGTCAGTGTCTCTCTCTGTGAGTGGGTCAGTGTCTCTCTCTGTGAGTGGGGCAGTGTCTCTCTCACTGTGAGTGGGTCAGTGTCTCTCTCACTGTGAGTGGGTCAGTGTCTCTCTCTCTCTTTCTCTTGGAGTGGGTCAGTGTCTCTCTCTCTCTCTGTGAGTGGGTCAGTGTCTCTCTCTCTCTCTGTAAGTGGGTCAGTGTCAGTCTCTCCCTGTGGATCAGACAGTGTCAGTCTCTCTCTATGAGTGGGTCAGTGTCTCTCTCTCTCTCTCGCTGTAAGTGGGTCAGTGTCTCTCTCTCTCTCTGTGAGGGGGTCAGTCACTCTCTCTATCTCTGTGAGTGGGTCAGTGTCTCTCTCTCTCTCTCTGTGAGTGGGTAAGTGTCTCTCTCTCTCTGTGAGTGGGTCAGTGTCTCTCTCTCTCTGTGAGTGGGTCAGGGACACCCTCTCTCTCTCTGAGTGAGTCAGTGACAATCTCTCTCTCTCTCTATGTGAGTGGGTCAATGTCAGTCTCTCACTCTCTGTGAGAGGGTCAGTGTCTCTCTCTCTCTGTGAGTGGGTCAGTGTCTCTCTCTCTCTGTGAGTGGGTCAGCATCTCTCTCTCTCTCTGAGTGGGTCAGTGTCTCTCTCACTCTCTGAGTGGGTCAGCGTCTCTCTTTCTCTGAGTGGGTCAGTGTCTCTCTCTCTCTCGCTGTAAGTGGATCAGTGTCTCTCTCTCTCTGTGAGTGGGTCAGTCACACTCTCTATCTCTGTGAGTGGGTCAGTGTCTCTCTCTCTCTCTCTCTGTGAGTGGGTCAGTGTCTCTCTCTCTCTGTGAGTGGGTCAGTGTCAGTCTCTCCCTGTGGATCAGTCAGTGTCAGTCTCTCTCTTTGGGAGGGTCAGGGAGACACTCACTCTCTCTCTCTCTGAGTGAGCCAGTGACAAACAATCTCTCTCTATGTGAGTGGGTCAATGTCAGTCTCTCTATCCCTGTAAGTGGGTCAGTGTCTCTCTCTCTCTCTGTGTAGGTCAGTGTCACCCTCTCTCTCTATCTGTGAGTGGGTGAGTGTCTCTCCCTCTGTGTGAGTGGGTCAGTGTCTCTCTCTCTGTGTGTGTGGGTCAGTGTGTGTCTCTCTCTCTCTCTCTCTCTGAGTGGGTCAGGGCCTCTCTCACACTGTGAGTGGGTCAGTGTCTCTCGCTGTGAGTGGGTCAGTGTCTTCCTCGCTGTGAGTGGGTCACTGTCTCTCTTTGTGAGTGGATCAGTGTCTCTCCCTTTCTCTCTCTCTGTGAGTGGTTCAGTGTCTCTCTCTGTGAGTGGGTCAGTGTCTCTCTCTCACTGTGAGTGGGTCAGTATCTCTCTCTCTCTCTCTGTGAGTGGGTCAGTGTCTCTCTCTCTCTCTCTCTCTCGGAGTGGGTCAGGGTCTCTCTCTCTGTGAGTGGGTCAGTGTCTCTCTCTCTCTCTCTGTGAGTGGGTCAGTGTCTCTCTCTCACTCTGTGAGTGGGTCAGTCTCTCTCTCTCAGTGGGGCAGTGTCTCTATCTCTCTGTGAGTGGCTCAGTGTCTCTCTCTCTCTCTCTCTGAGTGGGTCAGTGTCACTCTCTCTCTCTGTGAGTGGGTCAGTGTCTCTCTCTCTCTCTCTCTCTGTGAGTGGGTCAGTGTCTCTCCCTCTCTCTCTGTGAGTAGGACAGTGTCTCTCTCTCACTGTGAGTGGGTCAATGTCTCTCTCTCACTGTGAGTTCGTCAATGTCTCTCTCTCTCTCTCTCTGTGAGTGGGTAGGTGTCTCTCTGTGAGTGGATCAGTGTCTCTCTCTCTCTCACTGTGAGTAGGTCAGTGTCTCTCTCTCTCACTGTGAGTGGGTCAGTGTCTCTCTCTCACTGAGGGGGTCAGTGTCTCTCGCTCTCTCTCTGTCAGTGGGCCAGTGTCTGTCTCTCTCTCTCTGTGAGTGGGTCAGTGTCTCTCTCTCACTGCGAGTGGGTCAGTGTATCTCTCTCTCTCTCTCTGTGACTGGGTCAGTGTCTCTCTCTCTCTGTGAGTGGGTCAGTGTCTCTCTCTCACTGTGAATGGGTCAGTGTCTCTCTCTATCTGTGAGTGGGTCAGTGTCTCTCTCTCACTGTGAGTGGGTCAGTGTCTCTCTCTCTCTCTCTCTCTCTCTCTGTGAGTGGGTCAGTGTCTCTCACTGTGAGTGGTTCATTGTCTCTCTCTCTCTCTCTCTCTGTGAGTAGGTCAGTGTCTCTCTCTCACTGTGAGTGGGTCAGTGTCTCTCTCTCACTGTGAGGGGGTCAGTGTCTCTCTCTCTCTCTCTGTCAGTGGGCCAGTGTGTGTCTCTCTCTCTCTGTGAGTGGGTCAGTGTCTCTCTCTCACTGTGAATGGGTCAGTGTCTCTCTCTCACTGCGAGTGGGTCACTGTCTCTCCCTCTCTCTCTCTCAGTAAGTGGTTCAGTGTCTCTCTCTCTCTCTCTATGAGTGTGTCAGTGTCTCTCTCTCTGTGCGTGGTCAGTGTCTCTCTCTGTGAGTGGGTCAGTGTCTCTCTCTCTGTGAGTGGGGCAGTGTCTCTATCTCTCTGTGAGTGGGTCAGTGTCTCTCTCTCTTTCTCTTGGAGTGGGTCAGTGACTCTCTCTCTCTCTGTGAGTGGGTCAGTGTCTCTCTCTCTCTCTGTAAGTGGGTCAGTGTCAGTCTCTCCCTGTGGATCAGTCAGTGTCAGTCTCTCTCTCTGAGTGAGTCAGTGACAATCTCTCTCTCTCTCTATGTGAGTGGGTCAATGTCAGTCTCTCACTCGCTGTGAGGGTCAGTGTCTCTCTCTCTCTGTGAGTGGGTCAGCGTCTCTCTCTCTCTCTGAGTGGGTCAGCGTCTCTCTCTCTCTCTGAGTGGGTCAGCGTCTCTCTCTCTCTGTGAGTGGGTCAGTGTCTCTTTCTCTCTCTCGCTGTAAGTGGATCAGTGTCTCTCTCTCTCTCTGTGAGTGGGTCAGTCACTCTCTCTATCTCTGTGAGTGGGTCAGTGTCTCTCTCTCTGTGAGTGGGTCAGTGTCTCTCTCTCTATGTGAGTGGGTTAGTGTCTCTCTCTCTCTGTAAGTAGGTCAGTTTCAGTCTCTCCCTGTGGGTCAGTCAGTGTCAGTCTCTCTCTTTGAGAGGGTCAGGGAGACACTCTCACTCTCTCTCTCTCTCTCTGAGTGAGCCAGTGACAATCTCTCTCTCTCTATGTGAGTGGGTCAATGTCAGGCTCTCTATCCCTGTTAGTGGATCAGTGTCTCTCTCTCTCTATCTGTGAGTGGGTGAGTGGCTCTCCTTCTGTGTGAGTGGGTCAGTGTCTCTCTCTCTCTCTCTCTCTCTGTGTGTTTGGGTGAGTGTCTCTCTCTCTCTCTGTGAGTGGGTCAGTGCCTCTCTCACACTGTGAGTGGGTCAGTCTCTCGCTGTGAGTGGGTCAGTGTCTCACTCGCTGTGAATGGGTCACTGTCTCTCTTTGTGAGTGGGTCAGTGTCTCTCCCTCTCTCTCTCTCTGTGAGTGGTTCAGTGTCTCTCTCTGTGAGTGGGTCAGTGTCTCTCTCTCACTGTCAGTGGGTCACTGTCTCTCCCTCTCTCTCTCTCAGTAAGTGGTTCAGTGTCTCTCTCTCTCTCTATGAGTGTGTCAGTGTCTCTCTCCCTCACTCTCTCTGTGAGTGGGTCAGTGTCTCTCTCTCTCTCTCTGTGAGAGGGTCAGTATCACTCATGTGAGTGGGTCAGCGTCTCTCTCTCTCTCTGAGTGGGTCAGCATCTCTCTCTGTGAGTGGGTCAGTGTCTCTCTCTCTCTCTCTCGCTGTAAGTGGACCAGTGTCTCTCTCTCTCTCTCTGTGAGTGGGTCAGTCACTCTCTCTATCTCTGTGAGTGGTCAGTGTCTCTCTCGCTCTGTGAGTGGGTCAGTGTCTCTCTCTATGTGAGTGGGTCAGTGTCTCTCTCTCTCTGTAAGTAGGTCAGTATCAGTCTCTCCCTGTGGGTCAGTCAGTGTCAGTCTCTTTGAGAGGGTCAGGGAGACACTCTCACTCTCTCTCTCTCTCTCTGAGTGAGCCAGTGACAATCTCTCTCTCTCAATGTGACTGGGTCAATGTCAGTCTCTCTATCCCTGTAAGTGGGTCAGTGTCTCTCTCTCTCTGTGTGTAGGTCAGTGTCTCTCTCTCTCTATCTGTGAGTGGGTGAGAGGCTCTCCCTCTGTGTGAGTGGGTCAGTGTCTCTCTCTCTATGTGAGTGGGTCAGTCTCTCTCTCTCTCTCTCTCTCTCTCTCTCTCTGTGTGTGTGGGTCAGTGTCTCTCTCTCTCTCTCTCTGTGAGTGGGTCAGTGCCTCTCTCACACTGTGAGTGGGTCAGTGTCTCTCGCTGTGAGTGGGTCAGTGTCTCACTCGCTGTGAGTGGGTCACTGTCTCCCTTTGTGAGTGGGTCAGTGTCTCTCCCTCTCTCTCTCTGTGAGTGGTTCAGCGTCTCTCTCTGTGAGTGGGTCAGTGTCTCTCTCTCACTGTGAGTGGGTCACTGTCTCTCCCTCTCTCTCTCTCAGTAAGTGGTTCAGTGTCTCTCTCTCTCTGTATGAGTGTGTCAGTGTCTCTCTCCCTCTCTCTCTCTCTGTGAGTGGGTCAGTGTCTCTCTCTCTTTCTGTGAGAGGGTCAGTATCTCTCATGTGTGGGTCAGTGTCTCTCTCTCTCTCTCGGAGTGGGTCAGGGTCTCTCTGAGAGTGGGTCAGTGTCTCTCTCTCTCTGTGAGTGGGTCAGTGTCTCTTCCTCTCTCTCTCTCTGTGAGTAGGTCAGTGTCTCTCTCTCACTGAGTGGGTCAGTGTCTCTCTCACTGTGAGTGAGTCAGTGTCTCTCTCTCTCTTTCTCTCGGAGTGGGTCAGTGTCTCTCTCTCTCTCTTTGAGTGGGTCAGTGTCTGTCTCTCTCTTTCTGTGAGTGGGTCAGTGTCTCCCTCTTACTGCGAGTGGGTCACTGTCTCTCCCTCACTCTCTCTCAGTAAGTGGTTCAGTGTCTCTCTCTCTCTCTCTCTATGAGTGTGTCAGTGTCTCTCTCCCTCTCTCTGTGAGTGGTTCAGTGACTCTCTCTCTCTCTCTCTCTCTGTGCGTGGTCAGTGTCTCTCTCTGTGAGTGGGTCAGTGTCTCTCTCTGTGAGTGGGGCAGTGTCTCTATCTCTCTGTGAGTGGGTCAGTGTCTCTCTCACTGTGAGTGGGTCAGTGTCTCTCTCTCTCTTTCTCTTGGAGTGGGTCAGTGTCTCTCTCTCTCTCTGTGAGTGGGTCAGTGTCTCTCTCTCTCTCTGTAAGTGGGTCAGTGTCAGTCTCTCCCTGTGGATCAGACAGTGTCAGTCTCTCTCTATGAGTGGGTCAGTGTCTCTCTCTCTCTCTCTCGCTGTAAGTGGGTCAGTGTCTCCCTCTCTCTCTGTGAGTGGGTCAGTCACACTCTCTATCTCTGTGAGTGGGTCAGTGTCTCTCTCTCTCTCTCTGTGAGTGGGTAAGTGTCTCTCTCTCTCTGTGAGTGGGTCAGTATCTCTCTCTCTCTGTGAGTGGGTCAGGGACACTCTCTCTCTCTCTGAGTGAGTCAGTGACAATCTCTCTCTCTATGTGAGTGGGTCAATGTCAGTCTCTCACTCTCTGTGAGAGGGTCAGTGTCTCTCTCTCTCTGTGAGTGGGTCAGTGTCTCTCTCTCTCTGTGAGTGGGTCAGTGTCTCTCTCTCTCTCTGAGTGGGTCAGCATCTCTCTCTCTCTCTGAGTGGGTCAGTGTCTCTCACTCTCTGAGTGGGTCAGCGTCGCTCTTTCTCTGAGTGGGTCAGTGTCTCTCTTTCTCTCGCTGTAAGTGGATCAGTGTCTCTCTCTCTCTCTGTGAGTGGGTCAGTCACTCTCTCTATCTCTGTGAGTGGGTCAGTGTCTCTCTCTCTCTCTGAGTGGGTCAGTGTCTCTCTCTCTATGTGAGTGGGTCAGTGTCTCTCTCTCTCTGTAAGTAGGTCAGTTTCAGTCTCTCCCTGTGGGTCAGTCAGTGTCAGTCTCTCTCTTTGAGAGGGTCAGGGAGACACTCTCACTCTCTCTCTCTCTCTCTCTGAGTGAGCCAATGACAATCTCTCTCTCTCTCTATGTGAGTGGGTCAATGTCAGTCTCTCTATCCCTGTTAGTGGATCAGTGTCTCTCTCTCTCTCTGTGTGTAGGTCAGTGTCTCTCTCTCTCTATCTGTGAGTGGGTGAGTGGCTCTCCCTCTGTGTGAGTGGGTCAGTGTCTCTCTCTCTCTCTCTCTCTCTCTCTCTCTGTGTGTGTGGGTGAGTGTCTCTCTCTCTCTGTGAGTGGGTCAGTGCCTCTCTCACACTGTGAGTGGGTCAGTCTCTCGCTGTGAGTGGGTCAGTGTCTCACTCGCTGTGAATGGGTCACTGTCTCTCTTTGTGAGTGGGTCAGTGTCTCTCCCTCTCTCTCTCTCTGTGAGTGGTTCAGTGTCTCTCTCTGTGAGTGGGTCAGTGTCTCTCTCTCACTGTCAGTGGGTCACTGTCTCTCCCTCTCTCTCTCTCAGTAAGTGGTTCAGTGTCTCTCTCTCTCTCTATGAGTGTGTCAGTGTCTCTCTCCCTCACTCTCTCTGTGAGTGGGTCAGTGTCTCTCTCTCTCTCTCTCTGTGAGAGGGTCAGTATCACTCATGTGAGTGGGTCAGCGTCTCTCTCTCTCTCTGAGTGGGTCAGCATCTCTCTCTGTAAGTGGGTCAGTGTCTCTCTCTCTCTCTCGCTGTAAGTGGATCAGTGTCTCTCTCTCTCTCTCTGTGAGTGGGTCAGTCACTCCCTCTATCTCTGTGAGTGGGTCAGTGTCTCTCTCTCTCTGTGAGTGGGTCAGTGTCTCTCTCTATGTGAGTGGGTCAGTGTCTCTCTCTCTCTGTAAGTAGGTCAGTATCAGTCTCTCCCTGTGGGTCAGTCAGTGTCAGTCTCTTTGAGAGGGTCAGGGAGACACTCTCACTCTCTCTCTCTCTGAGTGAGCCAGTGACAATCTCTCTCTCTCAATGTGACTGGGTCAATGTCAGTCTCTCTATCCCTGTAAGTGGGTCAGTGTCTCTCTCTCTCTGTGTGTAGGTCAGTGTCTCTCTCTCTCTATCTGTGAGTGGGTGAGAGGCTCTCCCTCTGTGTGAGTGGGTCAGTGTCTCTCTCTCTATGTGAGTGGGTCAGTCTCTCTCTCTCTCTCTCTCTCTGTGTGTGTGGGTCAGTGTCTCTCTCTCTCTCTCTCTGTGAGTGGGTCAGTGCCTCTCTCACACTGTGAGTGGGTCAGTGTCTCTCGCTGTGAGTGGGTCAGTGTCTCACTCGCTGTGAGTGGGTCACTGTCTCCCTTTGTGAGTGGGTCAGTGTCTCTCCCTCTCTCTCTCTGTGAGTGGTTCAGCGTCTCTCTCTGTGAGTGGGTCAGTGTCTCTCTCTCACTGTGAGTGGGTCACGGTCTCTCCCTCTCTCTCTCTCAGTAAGTGGTTCAGTGTCTCTCTCTCTCTCTGTATGAGTGTGTCAGTGTCTCTGTCTCTCTCTCTCTCTGTGAGTGGGTCAGTGTCTCTCTCTTTCTGTGAGAGGGTCAGTATCTCTCATGTGTGGGTCAGTGTCTCTCTCTCTCTCTCGGAGTGGGTCAGGGTCTCTCTGAGAGTGGGTCAGTGTCTCTCTCTCTCTGTGAGTGGGTCAGTGTCTCTTCCTCTCTCTCTCTCTGTGAGTAGGTCAGTGTCTCTCTCTCACTGTGAGTGGGTCAGTGTCTCTCTCACTGTGAGTGAGTCAGTGTCTCTCTCTCTCTCTTTCTCTCGGAGTGGGTCAGTGTCTCTCTCTCTCTCTTTGAGTGGGTCAGTGTCTGTCTCTCTCTCTCTGTGAGTGGGTCAGTGTCTCCCTCTTACTGCGAGTGGGTCACTGTCTCTCCCTCACTCTCTCTCAGTAAGTGGTTCAGTGTCTCTCTCTCTCTCTCTCTATGAGTGTGTCAGTGTCTCTCTCCCTCTCTCTCTGTGAGTGGTTCAGTGACTCTCTCTCTCTCTCTCTCTCTGTGCGTGGTCAGTGTCTCTCTCTGTGAGTGGGTCAGTGTCTCTCTCTGTGAGTGGGGCAGTGTCTCTATCTCTCTGTGAGTGGGTCAGTGTCTCTCTCACTGTGAGTGGGTCAGTGTCTCTCTCACTGTGAGTGGGTCAGTGTCTCTCTCTCTCTTTCTCTTGGAGTGGGTCAGTGTCTCTCTCTCTCTCTGTGAGTGGGTCAGTGTCTCTCTCTCTCTCTGTAAGTGGGTCAGTGTCAGTCTCTCCCTGTGGATCAGACAGTGTCAGTCTCTCTCTATGAGTGGGTCAGTGTCTCTCTCTCTCTCTCTCTCGCTGTAAGTGGGTCAGTGTCTCTCTCTCTCTCTGTGAGGGGGTCAGTCACTCTCTCTATCTCTGTGAGTGGGTCAGTGTCTCTCTCTCTCTCTCTGTGAGTGGGTAAGTGTCTCTCTCTCTCTGTGAGTGGGTCAGTGTCTCTCTCTCTCTGTGAGTGGGTCAGGGACACTCTCTCTCTCTCTGAGTGAGTCAGTGACAATCTCTCTCTCTCTCTATGTGAGTGGGTCAATGTCAGTCTCTCACTCTCTGTGAGAGGGTCAGTGTCTCTCTCTCTCTGTGAGTGGGTCAGTGTCTCTCTCTCTCTGTGAATGGGTCAGTGTCTCTCTCTCTCTCTGAGTGGGTCAGCATCTCTCTCTCTCTCTGAGTGGGTCAGTGTCTCTCTCACTCTCTGAGTGGGTCAGCGTCTCTCTTTCTCTGAGTGGGTCAGTGTCTCTCTCTCTCTCTCTCGCTGTAAGTGCATCAGTGTCTCTCTCTCTCTGTGAGTGGGTCAGTCACAGTCTCTATCTCTGTGAGTGGGTCAGTGTCTCTCTCTCTCTCTCTGTGAGTGGGTCAGTGTCTCTCTCTGTGAGTGGGTCAGTGTCAGTCTCTCCCTGTGGATCAGTCAGTGTCAGTCTCTCTCTTTGGGAGGGTCAGGGAGACACTCACTCTCTCTCTCTCTGAGTGAGCCAGTGACAAACAATCTCTCTCTATGTGAGTGGGTCAATGTCAGTCTCTCTATCCCTGTAAGTGGGTCAGTGTCTCTCTCTCTCTCTGTGTAGGTCAGTGTCACCCTCTCTCTCTATCTGTGAGTGGGTGAGTGTCTCTCCCTCTGTGTGAGTGGGTCAGTGTCTCTCTCTCTGTGTGTGTGGGTCAGCGTCTCTCTTTCTCTGAGTGGGTCAGTGTCTCTCTCTCTCTCTCTCGCTGTAAGTGCATCAGTGTCTCTCTCTCTCTGTGAGTGGGTCAGTCACAGTCTCTATCTCTGTGAGTGGGTCAGTGTCTCTCTCTCTCTCTCTGTGAGTGGGTCAGTGTCTCTCTCTGTGAGTGGGTCAGTGTCAGTCTCTCCCTGTGGATCAGTCAGTGTCAGTCTCTCTCTTTGGGAGGGTCAGGGAGACACTCACTCTCTCTCTCTCTGAGTGAGCCAGTGACAAACAATCTCTCTCTATGTGAGTGGGTCAATGTCAGTCTCTCTATCCCTGTAAGTGGGTCAGTGTCTCTCTCTCTCTCTGTGTAGGTCAGTGTCACCCTCTCTCTCTATCTGTGAGTGGGTGAGTGTCTCTCCCTCTGTGTGAGTGGGTCAGTGTCTCTCTCTCTGTGTGTGTGGGTCAGTGTGTGTCTCTCTCTCTCTCTCTCTCTCTCTGAGTGGGTCAGGGCCTCTCTCACACTGTGAGTGGGTCAGTGTCTCTCGCTGTGAGTGGGTCAGTGTCTTCCTCGCTGTGAGTGGGTCACTGTCTCTCTTTGTGAGTGGGTCAGTGTCTCTCCCTTTCTCTCTCTCTGTGAGTGGTTCAGTGTCTCTCTCTGTGAGTGGGTCAGTGTCTCTCTCACTGTGAGTGGGTCAGTATCTCTCTCTCTCTCTCTGTGAGTGGGTCAGTGTCTCTCTCTCTGTGAAAGGGTCAGTATCTCTCATGTGAGTGGGTCAGTGTCTCTCTCTCTCTCTCGGAGTGGGTCAGGGTCTCTCTCTCTGTGAGTGGGTCAGTGTCTCTCTCTCTCTCTCTGTGAGTGGGTCAGTGTCTCTCTCTCTCACTCTGTGAGTGGGTCAGTCTCTCTCTCTCTCTCAGTGGGGCAGTGTCTCTATCTCTCTGTGAGTGGCTCAGTGTCTCTCTCTCTCTCTCTGAGTGGGTCAGTGTCACTCTCTCTCTCTGTGAGTGGGTCAGTGTCTCCCTCTTACTGCGAGTGGGTCACTGTCTCTCCCTCACTCTCTCTCAGTAAGTGGTTCAGTGTCTCTCTCTCTCTCTCTCTCTATGAGTGTGTCAGTGTCTCTCTCCCTCTCTCTCTGTGAGTGGTTCAGTGACTCTCTCTCTCTCTCTCTCTCTGTGCGTGGTCAGTGTCTCTCTCTGTCAGTGGGTCAGTGTCTCTCTCTGTGAGTGGGGCAGTGTCTCTCTCACTGTGAGTGGGTCAGTGTCTCTCTCACTGTGAGTGGGTCAGTGTCTCTCTCTCTCTTTCTCTTGGAGTGGGTCAGTGTCTCTCTCTCTCTCTGTGAGTGGGTCAGTGTCTCTCTCTCTCTCTGTAAGTGGGTCAGTGTCAGTCTCTCCCTGTGGATCAGACAGTGTCAGTCACTCTCTATGAGTGGGTCAGTGTCTCTCTCTCTCTCTCGCTGTAAGTGGGTCAGTGTCTCTCTCTATCTCTGTGAGGGGGTCAGTCACTCTCTCTATCTCTGTGAGTGGGTCAGTGTCTCTCTCTCTCTCTCTGTGAGTGGGTAAGTGTCTCTCTCTCTCTGTGAGTGGGTCAGTGTCTCTCTCTCTCTGTGAGTGGGTCAGGGACACTCTCTCTCTCTCTGAGTGAGTCAGTGACAATCTCTCTCTCTCTCTATGTGAGTGGGTCAATGTCAGTCTCTCACTCTCTGTGAGAGGGTCAGTGTCTCTCTCTCTCTGTGAGTGGGTCAGTGTCTCTCTCTCTCTGTGAGTGGGTCAGTGTCTCTCTCTCTCTCTCTGAGTGGGTCAGCATCTCTCTCTCTCTCTGAGTGGGTCAGTGTCTCTCTCACTCTCTGAGTGGGTCAGCGTCTCTCTTTCTCTGAGTGGGTCAGTGTCTCTCTCTCTCTCTCTCGCTGTAAGTGGATCAGTGTCTCTCTCTCTGTGAGTGGGTCAGTCACACTCTCTATCTCTGTGAGTGGGTCAGTGTCTCTCTCTCTCTGTGAGTGGGTCAGTGTCTCTCTCTCTCTGTGAGTGGGTCAGTGTCAGTCTCTCCCTGTGGATCAGTCAGTGTCAGTCTCTCTCTTTGGGAGGGTCAGGGAGACACTCACTCTCTCTCTCTCTGAGTGAGCCAGTGACAAACAATCTCTCTCTATGTGAGTGGGTCAATGTCAGTCTCTCTATCCCTGTAAGTGGGTCAGTGTCTCTCTCACTCTCTGTGTAGGTCAGTGTCACCCTCTCTCTCTATCTGTGAGTGGGTGAGTGTCTCTCCCTCTGTGTGAGTGGGTCAGTGTCTCTCTCTCTGTGTGTGTGGGTCAGTGTGTGTCTCTCTCTCTCTCTCTCTCTGAGTGGGTCAGGGCCTCTCTCACACTGTGAGTGGGTCAGTGTCTCTCGCTGTGAGTGGGTCAGTGTCTTCCTCGCTGTGAGTGGGTCACTGTCTATCTTTGTGAGTGGATCAGTGTCTCTCCCTTTCTCTCTCTCTGTGAGTGGTTCAGTGTCTCTCTCTGTGAGTGGGTCAGTGTCTCTCTCTCACTGTGAGTGGGTCAGTATCTCTCTCTCTCTGTGAGTGGGTCAGTGTCTCTCTCTCTGTGAAAGGGTCAGTATCTCTCATGTGAGTGGGTCAGTGTCTCTCTCTCTCTCTCTCGGAGTGGGTCAGGGTCTCTCTCTCTGTGAGTGGGTCAGTGTCTCTCTCTCTCTCTCTCTCTGTGAGTGGGTCAGTGTCTCTCCCTCTCTCTCTGTGAGTAGGTCAGTGTCTCTCTCTCACTGTGAGTGGGTCAATGTCTCTCTCTCACTGTGAGTTCGTCAATGTCTCTCTCTCTCTCTCTCTCTCTGTGAGTGGGTAGGTGTCTCTCTGTGAGTGGATCAGTGTCTCTCTCTCTCTCTCACTGTGAGTAGGTCAGTGTCTCTCTCTCACTGTGAGTGGGTCAGTGTCTCTCTCTCACTGAGGGGGTCAGTGTCTCTCGCTCTCTCTCTGTCAGTGGGCCAGTGTCTGTCTCTCTCTCTCTGTGAGTGGGTCAGTGTCTCTCTCTCACTGCGAGTGGGTCAGTGTATCTCTCTCTCTCTCTGTGAGTGGGTCAGTGTCTCTCACTGTGAGTGGTTCATTGTCTCTCTCTCTCTCTCTCTCTGTGAGTAGGTCAGTGTCTCTCTCTCACTGTGAGTGGGTCAGTGTCTCTCTCTCACTGTGAGGGGGTCAGTGTCTCTCTCTCTCTCTCTCTCTCTCTGTCAGTGGGCCAGTGTCTGTCTCTCTCTCTCTGTGAGTGGGTCAGTGTCTCTCTCTCACTGCGAGTGGGTCAGTGTATCTCTCTCACTCTCTCTGTGAGTGGGTCAGTGTCTCTCACTGTGAGTGGTTCAGTGTCTCTCTCTCTCTCTCGGTGAGAGGGTCAGTGTCTCTCTCTCTCTCTCTCTGTGAGTGGGTCAGTGTCTCTCTCTCTCTCTGAGTGGGTCAGCAACCGTCTCTCTCTCTGAGTGGGTCAGCGTCTCTCTCTCTCTCTCTGAGTGGGTCAGTGTCGCTCTCTCTCTCTCTCTCTGTGAGTGGGTCAGTGTCTCTCCCTCTCTCTCTCTGTGAGTGGGTCAGTGTCTCTCTCTCCCTCTCTCTGTGAGTGGGTCAGTGTCTCACCCTCTCTCTCTCTCTCTGTGAATGGGTCAGTGTCTCTCTCTCTGTGAGTGGGTCAGTGCCTCTCTCTCTCTGTGAGAGGGTCAGTAACTCTCTCTCTCTCTCTCTGTGAGTGGGTCAGTGTCTCTCTCTCTCTGTGACAGAGTCAGTGACTCTCTCTCTCTCTCACTCTGAGTGGGTGAGTGTCTCTCTCTCTCTCTCTGTGAGTGGGTCAGTGCCTCTCTCCCTCTGTGAGTGGGTCAATGTCAGTCTCTCTCTGTGAGTGGGTCAGTGTCTCTCTCTCTCTGTGAGAGGTTCAGTGACTCTCTCTCTCTCTCTCTCACTGTGAGAGGGTCAGTGTCTCTCTCTCTTTCTCTCTCTAACTGTGAGAGGGTCAGTGACTCTCTCTCTCTGAGAGTGGGTCAATTTCAGTCTCTCTCTCTCTGTGAGTGGGTCTGTGTGTCTCTCTCTGTGAGAGGGTCAGTGACTCTCTCTCTCTCTCTCTCTCTCTGTGAGTGGGTCAGTGTCTCTCTCTCTCTCTGTGAGAGGGTCAGTGACTCTCTCTCTCACTGTGACAGGGTCAGTGTCTCTCTCTCTCTCTCTGTGAGTGGGTCAGTGTCTCTCTCTCTCTCTCTGTGTGTGGGTCAGTGTCTCTCTCTCTGTGAGAGGGTCAGTGACTCTCTCTCTCTCTGTGAGTGGGTCAGTGTCTCTCTCTTTCTCTCTCTCACTGTGAGTGGGTCAGTGTCTCTCTCTCTTTCTCTCTCTCACTGTGAGTGGGTCAGTGTCGCTCTCTCTCTCTCTCTGTGAGTGGGTCATTGTCTCTCCCTCTCTCTCTCTCTCTGTGAGTGGGTCAGTGTCTCTCTCTCTCTCTCTCTGTGAGTGGGTCAGGGTCTCTCTCTCTCTCTCTGTGAGTGGGTCAGTGTCTCTCTCTCTCTCTGTGAGTGGGTCAGTGTCTCTCACTGTGAGTGGTTCATTGTCTCTCTCTCTCTCTCTCTCTGTGAGTAGGTCAGTGTCTCTCTCTCACTGTGAGTGGGTCAGTGTCTCTCTCTCACTGTGAGGGGGTCAGTGTCTCTCTCTCTCTCTCTCTCTCTCTGTCAGTGGGCCAGTGTCTGTCTCTCTCTCTCTGTGAGTGGGTCAGTGTCTCTCTCTCACTGCGAGTGGGTCAGTGTATCTCTCTCACTCTCTCTGTGAGTGGGTCAGTGTCTCTCACTGTGAGTGGTTCAGTGTCTCTCTCTCTCTCTCGGTGAGAGGGTCAGTGTCTCTCTCTCTCTCTCTCTGTGAGTGGGTCAGTGTCTCTCTCTCTCTCTGAGTGGGTCAGCAACCGTCTCTCTCTCTGAGTGGGTCAGCGTCTCTCTCTCTCTCTCTGAGTGGGTCAGTGTCGCTCTCTCTCTCTCTCTCTGTGAGTGGGTCAGTGTCTCTCCCTCTCTCTCTCTGTGAGTGGGTCAGTGTCTCTCTCTCCCTCTCTCTGTGAGTGGGTCAGTGTCTCACCCTCTCTCTCTCTCTCTGTGAATGGGTCAGTGTCTCTCTCTCTGTGAGTGGGTCAGTAACTCTCTCTCTCTCTCTCTGTGAGTGGGTCAGTGTCTCTCTCTCTCTGTGACAGAGTCAGTGACTCTCTCTCTCTCTCACTCTGAGTGGGTGAGTGTCTCTCTCTCTCTCTCTGTGAGTGGGTCAGTGCCTCTCTCCCTCTGTGAGTGGGTCAATGTCAGTCTCTCTCTGTGAGTGGGTCAGTGTCTCTCTCTCTCTGTGAGAGGTTCAGTGACTCTCTCTCTCTCTCTCTCACTGTGAGAGGGTCAGTGTCTCTCTCTCTTTCTCTCTCTAACTGTGAGAGGGTCAGTGACTCTCTCTCTCTGAGAGTGGGTCAATTTCAGTCTCTCTCTCTCTGTGAGTGGGTCTGTGTGTCTCTCTCTGTGAGAGGGTCAGTGACTCTCTCTCTCTCTCTCTCTCTCTGTGAGTGGGTCAGTGTCTCTCTCTCTCTCTGTGAGAGGGTCAGTGACTCTCTCTCTCACTGTGACAGGGTCAGTGTCTCTCTCTCTCTCTCTGTGAGTGGGTCAGTGTCTCTCTCTCTCTCTCTGTGTGTGGGTCAGTGTCTCTCTCTCTGTGAGAGGGTCAGTGACTCTCTCTCTCTCTGTGAGTGGGTCAGTGTCTCTCTCTTTCTCTCTCTCACTGTGAGTGGGTCAGTGTCTCTCTCTCTTTCTCTCTCTCACTGTGAGTGGGTCAGTGTCGCTCTCTCTCTCTCTCTGTGAGTGGGTCATTGTCTCTCCCTCTCTCTCTCTCTCTGTGAGTGGGTCAGTGTCTCTCTCTCTCTCTCTCTGTGAGTGGGTCAGGGTCTCTCTCTCTCTCTCTGTGAGTGGGTCAGTGTCTCTCTCTCTCTCTGTGAGTGGGTCAGTGGCTCTCTCTGTGAGTGGTTCAATGTCTCTCTCTCTGTGAGTGTGTCAGTGTCTATCTCTCGCTCTGTGAGTGGGTCAGTGTCTCTCTCTCTCTCTCTGTGAGAGGGTCAGTGTCTCTCTCTGAGAGTGGGTCAGTGTCTCTCTCTCTCTCTGTGAGTGGGTCAGTGTTTCTCTCTCTGTGAGTGGGTCAGTGTCTATCTCTCACTGTGAGTTGGTCAGTGTCTCTCTCTCTGTGAATGGGTCAGTGTCTCTCTCTCTCTGTGAGTGGGTCAGTGTCTCTCTCTCTGTGAGTGGGTCAGTGTCTCTCTCTTTCTCTGTGAGTGGGTCATTGTCTCTCTCTCTTTCTCTCTCTCACTGTGAGTGGGTCAGTGTCTCTCTCTCTTTCTCTCTCTCACTGTGAGTGGGTCAGTGTCGCTCTCGCTCTCTCTCTGTGAGTGGGTCAGTGTCTCTCCCCTTCTCTCTCTCTCTGTGAGTAGGTCAGTGTCTCGCTCTCTCCCTGTCAGTGGGTCAGTGTCTCTCTCTCTCTCTATGTGTGAGTGCGTCAGTGTCTCTCTCTCACTGTGAGTGGGTCAGTGTCTCTCTCTCAGTGTGAGTGGGTCAGTGTCTCTCACTCTCTCTGTGAGTGGGTCAGTGTCTCTCTCTCAGTGTGAGTGGGTCAGTGTCTCTCTCCGTGAGTGGGTCAGTGTCTCTCTCTCAGTGTGAGTGGGTCAGTGTCTCACACTCTCTCTGTGAGTGGGTCAGTGTCTCTCACTGTGTGTGGGTTAGTGTCTCTCTCTCTCTCTCTGTGAGTGGGTCAGTGTCTTTCTCTCTCTCTCTGTGAGTGGGTTAATGTCTCTCTCTCTCTCTCTCTGTGAGTGGGTCAGTGTCTCTCTCTCACTGTGAGTGGGTCAGTGTCTCTCTCTCTCTGAGTGGGGCAGTGTCTCTATCTCTCAGTGAGTGGCTCAGTGTCTTTCTCTCTCTCTCTGTGAGTGGGTCAGTGTCACTCTCTCTCTCTGTGAGTGGGTCAGTGTCTCTCTCTCTCTCTCTCTGTGAGTGGGTCAGTGTCTCTCTCTCTCTGTGAGTGGGTCAGTGTCTCTCTCTCACTGTGAGTGGGTCAGTGTCTCTCTCTCACTGTGAGGGGGTCAGTGTCTCTCTCTCTCTCTCTCTCTGTCAGTGGGCCAGTGTCTGTCTCTCTCTCTCTGTGAGTGGGTCAGTGTCTCTCTCTCACTGCGAGTGGGTCAGTGTATCTCTCTCACTCTCTCTGTGAGTGGGTCAGTGTCTCTCACTGTGAGTGGTTCAGTGTCTCTCTCTCTCTCTCGGTGAGAGGGTCAGTGTCTCTCTCTCTCTCTCTCTCTGTGAGTGGGTCAGTGTCTCTCTCTCTCTCTGAGTGGGTCAGCAACCGTCTCTCTCTCTGAGTGGGTCAGCGTCTCTCTCTCTCTCTCTCTCTGTGAGTGGGTCAGTGTCTCTCTCTCTCTCTGAGTGGGTCAGCATCCCTCTCTCTCTCTGAGTGGGTCAGCGTCTCTCTCTCTCTCTCTGAGTGGGTCAGCGTCTCTCTCTCTCTGTGAGTGGGTCAGTGTCTCTCTCTCTCTCGCTGTAAGTGGATCAGTGTCTCTCTCTCTCTCTCTGTGAGTGGGTCAGTCACTCTCTCTATCTCTGTGAGTGGGTCAGTGTCTCTCTGTGAGTGGGTCAGTGTCTCTCTCTCTCTCTCTGTGAGTAGGTCAGTGTCTCTCTCTCACTGTGAGTTGGTCAGTGTCTCTCTCTCACAGTGAGAGGGTCAGTTTCTCTCTCTCTCCCTCTCTGTCAGTGGGCCAGTGTCTGTCTCTCTATCTCTGTGAGTGGTCAGTGTCTCTCTCTCTCACTGCGAGTGGGTCAGTGTATCTCTAGCTCTCTCTGTGAGTGGGTCAGTGTCTCTCACTGTGAGTGGTTCATTGTCTCTCTCTCTCTCTCTCTCTGTGAGTAGGTCAGTGGCTCTCTCTGTCTCTGTGAGTGGGTCAGTGTCTCTCTCTCACTGTGAATGGGTCAGTGTCTCTCTCTCTATCTGTGGGTGGGTCAGTGTCTCTCTCTCACTGTGAGTGGGTCAGTGTCTCTCTCTCTCTCTCTCACTCTGTGAGTGGGTCAGTGCCTCTCTCTCTCTCTGTGAGTGGGTCTGTGTCTCTCTCTCTCTCTCTGTGAGTGGGTCATTGTTGCTCTCTCTCTCTGTGAGTGGGTCAGTGTCGCTCTCTGTGAGTGGGTCATGGTCTCTCTCTCTCTCTTCACTGTGAGTGGGTCAGTGTCTCTCTCTCTCTCTATGTGTGAGTGCGTCAGTGTCTCTCTCGCTGTCAGTGGGTCAGTGTCTCTCTCTCTGTGAGTGGGTCAGTGTCTCTCTCCGTGAGTGGGTCAGTGTCTCTCCCTCTCAGTGTGAGTGGGTCAGTGTCTCTCACTCTCTCTCTCTCTGAGTGGGTCAGTGTCGCTCTCTCTCTCTCTCTCTGTGAGTGGGTCAGTGTCTGTCTCTCTCTCTCTCTCTCCCTGTGAGTGGGTCAGTGTCTCTCCCTCTCTCTCTCTCTCTGTAACTAGATCAGTGTCTCGCTCTCTCCCTGTCAGTGGGTCAGTGTCTCTCTCTCTCTCTATGTGTGAGTGCGTCAGTGTCTCTCTCTCTCTGTGAGTGGGTCAGTGTCTCCCTCTCTTTCTCTCTCTCACTGTGAGAGGGTCAGTGTCGCTCTCTCTCTCTCTCTCTGTGAGTGGGTCAGTGTCTCTCCCTCTCTCTCTCTGTGAGTGGGTCAGTGTCTCTCTCTCCCTCTCTCTGTGAGTGGGTCAGTGTCTCTCCCTCTCTCTCTCTCTCTGTGAGTGGGTCAGTGTCTCTCTCTCTGTGAGTGGGTCAGTCCCTCTCTCTCTCTGTGAGAGGGTCAGTAACTCTCTCTCTCTCTCTGTGAGTGGGTCAGTGTCTCTCTCTCTGTGAGAGAGTCAGTGACTCTCTCTCTCTCTCACTGTGAGTGGGTGAGTGTCTCTCTCTCTCTCTCTGTGAGTGGGTCAGTGCCTCTCTCCCTCTGTGAGTGGGCCAATGTCAGTCTCTCTCTCTCTGTGAGTGGGTCAGTGTCTCTCTCTCTCTGTGAGAGGTTCAGTGACTCTCTCTCTCTCTCTCTCTCTGTGAGTGGGTCAGTGTCTCTCTCTCTCTCTGTGAGAGGGTCAGTGACTCTCTCTCTCACTGTGACAGGGTCAGTGTCTCTCTCTCTCTCTCTGTGAGTGGGTCAGTGTCTCTCTCTCTCTCTCTGTGTGTGGGTCAGTGTCTCTCTCTCTCTGTGAGAGGGTCAGTGACTCTCTCTCTCTCTGTGAGTGGGTCAGTGTCTCTCTCTTTCTCTCTCTCACTGTGAGTGGGTCAGTGTCTCTCTCTCTTTCTCTCTCTCACTGTGAGTGGGTCAGTGTCGCTCTCTCTCTCTCTCTGTGAGTGGGTCATTGTCTCTCCCTCTCTCTCTCTCTCTCTGTGAGTGGGTCAGTGTCTCTCTCTCTCTCTCTCTGTGAGTGGGTCAGGGTCTCTCTCTCTCTCTCTGTGAGTGGGTCAGTGTCTCTCTCTCTCTCTGTGAGTGGGTCAGTGTCTCTCTCTGTGAGTGGTTCAATGTCTCTCTCTCTCTCTGTGAGTGTGTCAGTGTCTATCTCTCGCTCTGTGAGTGGGTCAGTGTCTCTCTCTCTCTCTCTGTGAGAGGGTCAGTGTCTCTCTCTGAGAGTGGGTCAGTGTCTCTCTCTCTCTCTGTGAGTGGGTCAGTGTTTCTCTCTCTGTGAGTGGGTCAGTGTCTATCTCTCACTGTGAGTTGGTCAGTGTCTCTCTCTCTGTGAATGGGTCAGTGTCTCTCTCTCTCTGTGAGTGGGTCAGTGTCTCTCTCTCTGTGAGTGGGTCAGTGTCTCTCTCTTTCTCTGTGAGTGGGTCATTGTCTCTCTCTCTTTCTCTCTCTCACTGTGAGTGGGTCAGTGTCTCTCTCTCTTTCTCTCTCTCACTGTGAGTGGGTCAGTGTCGCTCTCTCTCTCTCTCTCTGTGAGTGGGTCAGTGTCTCTCCCCTTCTCTCTCTCTCTGTGAGTAGGTCAGTGTCTCGCTCTCTCCCTGTCAGTGGGTCAGTGTCTCTCTCTCTCTCTATGTGTGAGTGCGTCAGTGTCTCTCTCTCACTGTGAGTGGGTCAGTGTCTCTCTCTCAGTGTGAGTGGGTCAGTGTCTCTCACTCTCTCTGTGAGTGGGTCAGTGTCTCTCTCTCAGTGTGAGTGGGTCAGTGTCTCTCTCTCCGTGAGTGGGTGAGTGTCTCTCTCTCAGTGTGAGTGGGTCAGTGTCTCACACTCTCTCTGTGAGTGGGTCAGTGTCTCTCACTGTGTGTGGGTTAGTGTCTCTCTCTCTCTCTCTGTGAGTGGGTCAGTGTCTTTCTCTCTCTCTCTGTGAGTGGGTTAATGTCTCTCTCTCTCTCTCTCTGTGAGTGGGTCAGTGTCTCTCTCTCACTGTGAGTGGGTCAGTGTCTCTCTCTCTCTGAGTGGGGCAGTGTCTCTATCTCTCAGTGAGTGGCTCAGTGTCTTTCTCTCTCTCTCTGTGAGTGGGTCAGTGTCACTCTCTCTCTCTCTCTGTGAGTGGGTCAGTGTCTCTCTCTCTCTCTCTCTGTGAGTGGGTCAGTGTCTCTCTCTCTCTGTGAGTGGGTCAGTGTCTCTCTCTCACTGTGAGTGGGTCAGTGTCTCTCTCTCACTGTGAGGGGGTCAGTGTCTCTCTCTCTCTCTCTCTCTGTCAGTGGGCCAGTGTCTGTCTCTCTCGCTCTGTGAGTGGGTCAGTGTCTCTCTCTCACTGCGAGTGGGTCAGTGTATCTCTCTCACTCTCTCTGTGAGTGGGTCAGTGTCTCTCACTGTGAGTGGTTCAGTGTCTCTCTCTCTCTCTCGGTGAGAGGGTCAGTGTCTCTCTCTCTCTCTCTCTGTGAGTGGGTCAGTGTCTCTCTCTCTGAGTGGGTCAGCAACCGTCTCTCTCTCTGAGTGGGTCAGCGTCTCTCTCTCTCTCTCTCTGTGAGTGGGTCAGTGTCTCTCTCTCTGAGTGGGTCAGCATCCCTCTCTCTCTCTGAGTGGGTCAGCGTCTCTCTCTCTCTCTCTGAGTGGGTCAGCGTCTCTCTCTCTCTGTGAGTGGGTCAGTGTCTCTCTCTCTCTCGCTGTAAGTGGATCAGTGTCTCTCTCTCTCTCTCTGTGAGTGTGTCAGTCACTCTCTCTATCTCTGTGAGTGGGTCAGTGTCTCTCTGTGAGTGGGTCAGTGTCTCTCTCTCTCTCTCTGTGAGTAGGTCAGTGTCTCTCTCTCACTGTGAGTTGGTCAGTGTCTCTCTCTCACAGTGAGAGGGTCAGTTTCTCTCTCTCTCCCTCTCTGTCAGTGGGCCAGTGTCTGTCTCTCTCTCTCTGTGAGTGGGTCAGTGTCTCTCTCTCTCACTGCGAGTGGGTCAGTGTATCTCTAGCTCTCTCTGTGAGTGGGTCAGTGTCTCTCACTGTGAGTGGTTCATTGTCTCTCTCTCTCTCTCTCTCTCTGTGAGTAGGTCAGTGTCTCTCTCTCTCTGTGAGTGGGTCAGTGTCTCTCTCTCTCACTGTGAATGGGTCAGTGTCTCTCTCTCTATCTGTGGGTGGGTCAGTGTCTCTCTCTCACTGTGAGTGGGTCAGTGTCTCTCTCTCTCTCTCACTCTGTGAGTGGGTCAGTGCCTCTCTCTCTCTCTGTGAGTGGGTCAGTGTCTCTCTCTCTCTCTGTAAGTGGGTCAGTGTCAGTCTCTCCCTGTGGATCAGACAGTGTCAGTCACTCTCTATGAGTGGGTCAGTGTCTCTCTCTCTCTCTCGCTGTAAGTGGGTCAGTGTCTCTCTCTATCTCTGTGAGGGGGTCAGTCACTCTCTCTATCTCTGTGAGTGGGTCAGTGTCTCTCTCTCTCTCTCTGTGAGTGGGTAAGTGTCTCTCTCTCTCTGTGAGTGGGTCAGTGTCTCTCTCTCTCTGTGAGTGGGTCAGGGACACTCTCTCTCTCTCTGAGTGAGTCAGTGACAATCTCTCTCTCTCTCTATGTGAGTGGGTCAATGTCAGTCTCTCACTCTCTGTGAGAGGGTCAGTGTCTCTCTCTCTCTGTGAGTGGGTCAGTGTCTCTCTCTCTCTCTGTGAGTGGGTCAGTGTCTCTCTCTCTCTCTCTGAGTGGGTCAGCATCTCTCTCTCTCTGAGTGGGTCAGTGTCTCTCTCACTCTCTGAGTGGGTCAGCGTCTCTCTTTCTCTGAGTGGGTCAGTGTCTCTCTCTCTCTCTCTCGCTGTAAGTGGATCAGTGTCTCTCTCTCTCTGTGAGTGGGTCAGTCACACTCTCTATCTCTGTGAGTGGGTCAGTGTCTCTCTCTCTCTGTGAGTGGGTCAGTGTCTCTCTCTCTCTGTGAGTGGGTCAGTGTCAGTCTCTCCCTGTGGATCAGTCAGTGTCAGTCTCTCTCTTTGGGAGGGTCAGGGAGACACTCACTCACTCTCTCTCTCTCTGAGTGAGCCAGTGACAAACAATCTCTCTCTATGTGAGTGGGTCAATGTCAGTCTCTCTATCCCTGTAAGTGGGTCAGTGTCTCTCTCACTCTCTGTGTAGGTCAGTGTCACCCTCTCTCTCTATCTGTGAGTGGGTGAGTGTCTCTCCCTCTGTGTGAGTGGGTCAGTGTCTCTCTCTCTGTGTGTGTGGGTCAGTGTGTGTCTCTCTCTCTCTCTCTCTCTGAGTGGGTCAGGGCCTCTCTCACACTGTGAGTGGGTCAGTGTCTCTCGCTGTGAGTGGGTCAGTGTCTTCCTCGCTGTGAGTGGGTCACTGTCTATCTTTGTGAGTGGATCAGTGTCTCTCCCTTTCTCTCTCTCTGTGAGTGGTTCAGTGTCTCTCTCTGTGAGTGGGTCAGTGTCTCTCTCTCACTGTGAGTGGGTCAGTATCTCTCTCTCTCTGTGAGTGGGTCAGTGTCTCTCTCTCTGTGAAAGGGTCAGTATCTCTCATGTGAGTGGGTCAGTGTCTCTCTCTCTCTCTCTCGGAGTGGGTCAGGGTCTCTCTCTCTGTGAGTGGGTCAGTGTCTCTCTCTCTCTCTCTCTCTGTGAGTGGGTCAGTGTCTCTCCCTCTCTCTCTGTGAGTAGGTCAGTGTCTCTCTCTCACTGTGAGTGGGTCAATGTCTCTCTCTCACTGTGAGTTCGTCAATGTCTCTCTCTCTCTCTCTCTCTCTGTGAGTGGGTAGGTGTCTCTCTGTGAGTGGATCAGTGTCTCTCTCTCTCTCTCACTGTGAGTAGGTCAGTGTCTCTCTCTCACTGTGAGTGGGTCAGTGTCTCTCTCTCACTGAGGGGGTCAGTGTCTCTCGCTCTCTCTCTGTCAGTGGGCCAGTGTCTGTCTCTCTCTCTCTGTGAGTGGGTCAGTGTCTCTCTCTCACTGCGAGTGGGTCAGTGTATCTCTCTCTCTCTCTGTGAGTGGGTCAGTGTCTCTCACTGTGAGTGGTTCATTGTCTCTCTCTCTCTCTCTCTCTGTGAGTAGGTCAGTGTCTCTCTCTCACTGTGAGTGGGTCAGTGTCTCTCTCTCACGGTGAGGGGGTCAGTGTCTCTCTCTCTCTCTCTCTCTCTCTGTCAGTGGGCCAGTGTCTGTCTCTCTCTCTCTGTGAGTGGGTCAGTGTCTCTCTCTCACTGCGAGTGGGTCAGTGTATCTCTCTCACTCTCTCTGTGAGTGGGTCAGTGTCTCTCACTGTGAGTGGTTCAGTGTCTCTCTCTCTCTCTCGGTGAGAGGGTCAGTGTCTCTCTCTCTCTCTCTCTGTGAGTGGGTCAGTGTCTCTCTCTCTCTCTGAGTGGGTCAGCAACCGTCTCTCTCTCTGAGTGGGTCAGCGTCTCTCTCTCTCTCTCTGAGTGGGTCAGTGTCGCTCTCTCTCTCTCTCTCTGTGAGTGGGTCAGTGTCTCTCCCTCTCTCTCTCTGTGAGTGGGTCAGTGTCTCTCTCTCCCTCTCTCTGTGAGTGGGTCAGTGTCTCACCCTCTCTCTCTCTCTCTGTGAATGGGTCAGTGTCTCTCTCTCTGTGAGTGGGTCAGTGCCTCTCTCTCTCTGTGAGAGGGTCAGTAACTCTCTCTCTCTCTCTCTGTGAGTGGGTCAGTGTCTCTCTCTCTCTGTGACAGAGTCAGTGACTCTCTCTCTCTCTCACTCTGAGTGGGTGAGTGTCTCTCTCTCTCTCTCTGTGAGTGGGTCAGTGCCTCTCTCCCTCTGTGAGTGGGTCAATGTCAGTCTCTCTCTGTGAGTGGGTCAGTGTCTCTCTCTCTCTGTGAGAGGTTCAGTGACTCTCTCTCTCTCTCTCTCACTGTGAGAGGGTCAGTGTCTCTCTCTCTTTCTCTCTCTAACTGTGAGAGGGTCAGTGACTCTCTCTCTCTGAGAGTGGGTCAATTTCAGTCTCTCTCTCTCTGTGAGTGGGTCTGTGTGTCTCTCTCTGTGAGAGGGTCAGTGACTCTCTCTCTCTCTCTCTCTCTCTGTGAGTGGGTCAGTGTCTCTCTCTCTCTCTGTGAGAGGGTCAGTGACTCTCTCTCTCACTGTGACAGGGTCAGTGTCTCTCTCTCTCTCTCTGTGAGTGGGTCAGTGTCTCTCTCTCTCTCTCTGTGTGTGGGTCAGTGTCTCTCTCTCTGTGAGAGGGTCAGTGACTCTCTCTCTCTCTGTGAGTGGGTCAGTGTCTCTCTCTTTCTCTCTCTCACTGTGAGTGGGTCAGTGTCTCTCTCTCTTTCTCTCTCTCACTGTGAGTGGGTCAGTGTCGCTCTCTCTCTCTCTCTGTGAGTGGGTCATTGTCTCTCCCTCTCTCTCTCTCTCTGTGAGTGGGTCAGTGTCTCTCTCTCTCTCTCTCTGTGAGTGGGTCAGGGTCTCTCTCTCTCTCTCTGTGAGTGGGTCAGTGTCTCTCTCTCTCTCTGTGAGTGGGTCAGTGGCTCTCTCTGTGAGTGGTTCAATGTCTCTCTCTCTGTGAGTGTGTCAGTGTCTATCTCTCGCTCTGTGAGTGGGTCAGTGTCTCTCTCTCTCTCTCTGTGAGAGGGTCAGTGTCTCTCTCTGAGAGTGGGTCAGTGTCTCTCTCTCTCTCTGTGAGTGGGTCAGTGTTTCTCTCTCTGTGAGTGGGTCAGTGTCTATCTCTCACTGTGAGTTGGTCAGTGTCTCTCTCTCTGTGAATGGGTCAGTGTCTCTCTCTCTCTGTGAGTGGGTCAGTGTCTCTCTCTCTGTGAGTGGGTCAGTGTCTCTCTCTTTCTCTGTGAGTGGGTCATTGTCTCTCTCTCTTTCTCTCTCTCACTGTGAGTGGGTCAGTGTCTCTCTCTCTTTCTCTCTCTCACTGTGAGTGGGTCAGTGTCGCTCTCGCTCTCTCTCTGTGAGTGGGTCAGTGTCTCTCCCCTTCTCTCTCTCTCTGTGAGTAGGTCAGTGTCTCGCTCTCTCCCTGTCAGTGGGTCAGTGTCTCTCTCTCTCTCTATGTGTGAGTGCGTCAGTGTCTCTCTCTCACTGTGAGTGGGTCAGTGTCTCTCTCTCAGTGTGAGTGGGTCAGTGTCTCTCACTCTCTCTGTGAGTGGGTCAGTGTCTCTCTCTCAGTGTGAGTGGGTCAGTGTCTCTCTCTCCGTGAGTGGGTCAGTGTCTCTCTCTCAGTGTGAGTGGGTCAGTGTCTCACACTCTCTCTGTGAGTGGGTCAGTGTCTCTCACTGTGTGTGGGTTAGTGTCTCTCTCTCTCTCTCTGTGAGTGGGTCAGTGTCTTTCTCTCTCTCTCTGTGAGTGGGTTAATGTCTCTCTCTCTCTCTCTCTGTGAGTGGGTCAGTGTCTCTCTCTCACTGTGAGTGGGTCAGTGTCTCTCTCTCTCTGAGTGGGGCAGTGTCTCTATCTCTCAGTGAGTGGCTCAGTGTCTTTCTCTCTCTCTCTGTGAGTGGGTCAGTGTCACTCTCTCTCTCTGTGAGTGGGTCAGTGTCTCTCTCTCTCTCTCTCTGTGAGTGGGTCAGTGTCTCTCTCTCTCTGTGAGTGGGTCAGTGTCTCTCTCTCACTGTGAGTGGGTCAGTGTCTCTCTCTCACTGTGAGGGGGTCAGTGTCTCTCTCTCTCTCTCTCTCTGTCAGTGGGCCAGTGTCTGTCTCTCTCTCTCTGTGAGTGGGTCAGTGTCTCTCTCTCACTGCGAGTGGGTCAGTGTATCTCTCTCACTCTCTCTGTGAGTGGGTCAGTGTCTCTCACTGTGAGTGGTTCAGTGTCTCTCTCTCTCTCTCGGTGAGAGGGTCAGTGTCTCTCTCTCTCTCTCTCTCTGTGAGTGGGTCAGTGTCTCTCTCTCTCTCTGAGTGGGTCAGCAACCGTCTCTCTCTCTGAGTGGGTCAGCGTCTCTCTCTCTCTCTCTCTCTGTGAGTGGGTCAGTGTCTCTCTCTCTCTCTGAGTGGGTCAGCATCCCTCTCTCTCTCTGAGTGGGTCAGCGTCTCTCTCTCTCTCTCTGAGTGGGTCAGCGTCTCTCTCTCTCTGTGAGTGGGTCAGTGTCTCTCTCTCTCTCGCTGTAAGTGGATCAGTGTCTCTCTCTCTCTCTCTGTGAGTGGGTCAGTCACTCTCTCTATCTCTGTGAGTGGGTCAGTGTCTCTCTGTGAGTGGGTCAGTGTCTCTCTCTCTCTCTCTGTGAGTAGGTCAGTGTCTCTCTCTCACTGTGAGTTGGTCAGTGTCTCTCTCTCACAGTGAGAGGGTCAGTTTCTCTCTCTCTCCCTCTCTGTCAGTGGGCCAGTGTCTGTCTCTCTATCTCTGTGAGTGGTCAGTGTCTCTCTCTCTCACTGCGAGTGGGTCAGTGTATCTCTAGCTCTCTCTGTGAGTGGGTCAGTGTCTCTCACTGTGAGTGGTTCATTGTCTCTCTCTCTCTCTCTCTGTGAGTAGGTCAGTGGCTCTCTCTGTCTCTGTGAGTGGGTCAGTGTCTCTCTCTCACTGTGAATGGGTCAGTGTCTCTCTCTCTATCTGTGGGTGGGTCAGTGTCTCTCTCTCACTGTGAGTGGGTCAGTGTCTCTCTCTCTCTCTCTCACTCTGTGAGTGGGTCAGTGCCTCTCTCTCTCTCTGTGAGTGGGTCTGTGTCTCTCTCTCTCTCTCTGTGAGTGGGTCATTGTTGCTCTCTCTCTCTGTGAGTGGGTCAGTGTCGCTCTCTGTGAGTGGGTCATGGTCTCTCTCTCTCTCTTCACTGTGAGTGGGTCAGTGTCTCTCTCTCTCTCTATGTGTGAGTGCGTCAGTGTCTCTCTCGCTGTCAGTGGGTCAGTGTCTCTCTCTCTGTGAGTGGGTCAGTGTCTCTCTCCGTGAGTGGGTCAGTGTCTCTCCCTCTCAGTGTGAGTGGGTCAGTGTCTCTCACTCTCTCTCTCTCTGAGTGGGTCAGTGTCGCTCTCTCTCTCTCTCTCTGTGAGTGGGTCAGTGTCTGTCTCTCTCTCTCTCTCTCCCTGTGAGTGGGTCAGTGTCTCTCCCTCTCTCTCTCTCTCTGTAACTAGATCAGTGTCTCGCTCTCTCCCTGTCAGTGGGTCAGTGTCTCTCTCTCTCTCTATGTGTGAGTGCGTCAGTGTCTCTCTCTCTCTGTGAGTGGGTCAGTGTCTCCCTCTCTTTCTCTCTCTCACTGTGAGAGGGTCAGTGTCGCTCTCTCTCTCTCTCTCTGTGAGTGGGTCAGTGTCTCTCCCTCTCTCTCTCTGTGAGTGGGTCAGTGTCTCTCTCTCCCTCTCTCTGTGAGTGGGTCAGTGTCTCTCCCTCTCTCTCTCTCTCTGTGAGTGGGTCAGTGTCTCTCTCTCTGTGAGTGGGTCAGTCCCTCTCTCTCTCTGTGAGAGGGTCAGTAACTCTCTCTCTCTCTCTGTGAGTGGGTCAGTGTCTCTCTCTCTGTGAGAGAGTCAGTGACTCTCTCTCTCTCTCACTGTGAGTGGGTGAGTGTCTCTCTCTCTCTCTCTGTGAGTGGGTCAGTGCCTCTCTCCCTCTGTGAGTGGGCCAATGTCAGTCTCTCTCTCTCTGTGAGTGGGTCAGTGTCTCTCTCTCTCTGTGAGAGGTTCAGTGACTCTCTCTCTCTCTCTCTCTCTGTGAGTGGGTCAGTGTCTCTCTCTCTCTCTGTGAGAGGGTCAGTGACTCTCTCTCTCACTGTGACAGGGTCAGTGTCTCTCTCTCTCTCTCTGTGAGTGGGTCAGTGTCTCTCTCTCTCTCTCTGTGTGTGGGTCAGTGTCTCTCTCTCTCTGTGAGAGGGTCAGTGACTCTCTCTCTCTCTGTGAGTGGGTCAGTGTCTCTCTCTTTCTCTCTCTCACTGTGAGTGGGTCAGTGTCTCTCTCTCTTTCTCTCTCTCACTGTGAGTGGGTCAGTGTCGCTCTCTCTCTCTCTCTGTGAGTGGGTCATTGTCTCTCCCTCTCTCTCTCTCTCTCTGTGAGTGGGTCAGTGTCTCTCTCTCTCTCTCTCTGTGAGTGGGTCAGGGTCTCTCTCTCTCTCTCTGTGAGTGGGTCAGTGTCTCTCTCTCTCTCTGTGAGTGGGTCAGTGTCTCTCTCTGTGAGTGGTTCAATGTCTCTCTCTCTCTCTGTGAGTGTGTCAGTGTCTATCTCTCGCTCTGTGAGTGGGTCAGTGTCTCTCTCTCTCTCTCTGTGAGAGGGTCAGTGTCTCTCTCTGAGAGTGGGTCAGTGTCTCTCTCTCTCTCTGTGAGTGGGTCAGTGTTTCTCTCTCTGTGAGTGGGTCAGTGTCTATCTCTCACTGTGAGTTGGTCAGTGTCTCTCTCTCTGTGAATGGGTCAGTGTCTCTCTCTCTCTGTGAGTGGGTCAGTGTCTCTCTCTCTGTGAGTGGGTCAGTGTCTCTCTCTTTCTCTGTGAGTGGGTCATTGTCTCTCTCTCTTTCTCTCTCTCACTGTGAGTGGGTCAGTGTCTCTCTCTCTTTCTCTCTCTCACTGAGTGGGTCAGTGTCGCTCTCTCTCTCTCTCTCTGTGAGTGGGTCAGTGTCTCTCCCCTTCTCTCTCTCTCTGTGAGTAGGTCAGTGTCTCGCTCTCTCCCTGTCAGTGGGTCAGTGTCTCTCTCTCTCTCTATGTGTGAGTGCGTCAGTGTCTCTCTCTCACTGTGAGTGGGTCAGTGTCTCTCTCTCAGTGTGAGTGGGTCAGTGTCTCTCACTCTCTCTGTGAGTGGGTCAGTGTCTCTCTCTCAGTGTGAGTGGGTCAGTGTCTCTCTCTCCGTGAGTGGGTGAGTGTCTCTCTCTCAGTGTGAGTGGGTCAGTGTCTCACACTCTCTCTGTGAGTGGGTCAGTGTCTCTCACTGTGTGTGGGTTAGTGTCTCTCTCTCTCTCTCTGTGAGTGGGTCAGTGTCTTTCTCTCTCTCTCTGTGAGTGGGTTAATGTCTCTCTCTCTCTCTCTCTGTGAGTGGGTCAGTGTCTCTCTCTCACTGTGAGTGGGTCAGTGTCTCTCTCTCTCTGAGTGGGGCAGTGTCTCTATCTCTCAGTGAGTGGCTCAGTGTCTTTCTCTCTCTCTCTGTGAGTGGGTCAGTGTCACTCTCTCTCTCTCTCTGTGAGTGGGTCAGTGTCTCTCTCTCTCTCTCTCTGTGAGTGGGTCAGTGTCTCTCTCTCTCTGTGAGTGGGTCAGTGTCTCTCTCTCACTGTGAGTGGGTCAGTGTCTCTCTCTCACTGTGAGGGGGTCAGTGTCTCTCTCTCTCTCTCTCTCTGTCAGTGGGCCAGTGTCTGTCTCTCTCTCTCTGTGAGTGGGTCAGTGTCTCTCTCTCACTGCGAGTGGGTCAGTGTATCTCTCTCACTCTCTCTGTGAGTGGGTCAGTGTCTCTCACTGTGAGTGGTTCAGTGTCTCTCTCTCTCTCTCGGTGAGAGGGTCAGTGTCTCTCTCTCTCTCTCTCTCTCTGTGAGTGGGTCAGTGTCTCTCTCTCTGAGTGGGTCAGCAACCGTCTCTCTCTCTGAGTGGGTCAGCGTCTCTCTCTCTCTCTCTCTGTGAGTGGGTCAGTGTCTCTCTCTCTGAGTGGGTCAGCATCCCTCTCTCTCTCTGAGTGGGTCAGCGTCTCTCTCTCTCTCTCTGAGTGGGTCAGCGTCTCTCTCTCTCTGTGAGTGGGTCAGTGTCTCTCTCTCTCTCGCTGTAAGTGGATCAGTGTCTCTCTCTCTCTCTCTGTGAGTGGGTCAGTCACTCTCTCTATCTCTGTGAGTGGGTCAGTGTCTCTCTGTGAGTGGGTCAGTGTCTCTCTCTCTCTCTCTGTGAGTAGGTCAGTGTCTCTCTCTCACTGTGAGTTGGTCAGTGTCTCTCTCTCACAGTGAGAGGGTCAGTTTCTCTCTCTCTCCCTCTCTGTCAGTGGGCCAGTGTCTGTCTCTCTCTCTCTGTGAGTGGGTCAGTGTCTCTCTCTCTCACTGCGAGTGGGTCAGTGTATCTCTAGCTCTCTCTGTGAGTGGGTCAGTGTCTCTCACTGTGAGTGGTTCATTGTCTCTCTCTCTCTCTCTCTCTCTGTGAGTAGGTCAGTGTCTCTCTCTCTCTGTGAGTGGGTCAGTGTCTCTCTCTCTCACTGTGAATGGGTCAGTGTCTCTCTCTCTCACTGTGAATGGGTCAGTGTCTCTCTCTCTATCTGTGGGTGGGTCAGTGTCTCTCTCTCACTGTGAGTGGGTCAGTGTCTCTCTCTCTCTCTCACTCTGTGAGTGGGTCAGTGCCTCTCTCTCTCTCTGTGAGTGGGTCAGTGTCTCTCTCTCTCTCTGTAAGTGGGTCAGTGTCAGTCTCTCCCTGTGGATCAGACAGTGTCAGTCACTCTCTATGAGTGGGTCAGTGTCTCTCTCTCTCTCTCGCTGTAAGTGGGTCAGTGTCTCTCTCTATCTCTGTGAGGGGGTCAGTCACTCTCTCTATCTCTGTGAGTGGGTCAGTGTCTCTCTCTCTCTCTCTGTGAGTGGGTAAGTGTCTCTCTCTCTCTGTGAGTGGGTCAGTGTCTCTCTCTCTCTGTGAGTGGGTCAGGGACACTCTCTCTCTCTCTGAGTGAGTCAGTGACAATCTCTCTCTCTCTCTATGTGAGTGGGTCAATGTCAGTCTCTCACTCTCTGTGAGAGGGTCAGTGTCTCTCTCTCTCTGTGAGTGGGTCAGTGTCTCTCTCTCTCTGTGAGTGGGTCAGTGTCTCTCTCTCTCTCTCTGAGTGGGTCAGCATCTCTCTCTCTCTCTGAGTGGGTCAGTGTCTCTCTCACTCTCTGAGTGGGTCAGCGTCTCTCTTTCTCTGAGTGGGTCAGTGTCTCTCTCTCTCTCTCTCGCTGTAAGTGGATCAGTGTCTCTCTCTCTCTGTGAGTGGGTCAGTCACACTCTCTATCTCTGTGAGTGGGTCAGTGTCTCTCTCTCTCTGTGAGTGGGTCAGTGTCTCTCTCTCTCTGTGAGTGGGTCAGTGTCAGTCTCTCCCTGTGGATCAGTCAGTGTCAGTCTCTCTCTTTGGGAGGGTCAGGGAGACACTCACTCTCTCTCTCTCTGAGTGAGCCAGTGACAAACAATCTCTCTCTATGTGAGTGGGTCAATGTCAGTCTCTCTATCCCTGTAAGTGGGTCAGTGTCTCTCTCACTCTCTGTGTAGGTCAGTGTCACCCTCTCTCTCTATCTGTGAGTGGGTGAGTGTCTCTCCCTCTGTGTGAGTGGGTCAGTGTCTCTCTCTCTGTGTGTGTGGGTCAGTGTGTGTCTCTCTCTCTCTCTCTCTCTGAGTGGGTCAGGGCCTCTCTCACACTGTGAGTGGGTCAGTGTCTCTCGCTGTGAGTGGGTCAGTGTCTTCCTCGCTGTGAGTGGGTCACTGTCTATCTTTGTGAGTGGATCAGTGTCTCTCCCTTTCTCTCTCTCTGTGAGTGGTTCAGTGTCTCTCTCTGTGAGTGGGTCAGTGTCTCTCTCTCACTGTGAGTGGGTCAGTATCTCTCTCTCTCTGTGAGTGGGTCAGTGTCTCTCTCTCTGTGAAAGGGTCAGTATCTCTCATGTGAGTGGGTCAGTGTCTCTCTCTCTCTCTCTCGGAGTGGGTCAGGGTCTCTCTCTCTGTGAGTGGGTCAGTGTCTCTCTCTCTCTCTCTCTCTGTGAGTGGGTCAGTGTCTCTCCCTCTCTCTCTGTGAGTAGGTCAGTGTCTCTCTCTCACTGTGAGTGGGTCAATGTCTCTCTCTCACTGTGAGTTCGTCAATGTCTCTCTCTCTCTCTCTCTCTCTGTGAGTGGGTAGGTGTCTCTCTGTGAGTGGATCAGTGTCTCTCTCTCTCTCTCACTGTGAGTAGGTCAGTGTCTCTCTCTCACTGTGAGTGGGTCAGTGTCTCTCTCTCACTGAGGGGGTCAGTGTCTCTCGCTCTCTCTCTGTCAGTGGGCCAGTGTCTGTCTCTCTCTCTCTGTGAGTGGGTCAGTGTCTCTCTCTCACTGCGAGTGGGTCAGTGTATCTCTCTCTCTCTCTGTGAGTGGGTCAGTGTCTCTCACTGTGAGTGGTTCATTGTCTCTCTCTCTCTCTCTCTCTGTGAGTAGGTCAGTGTCTCTCTCTCACTGTGAGTGGGTCAGTGTCTCTCTCTCACTGTGAGGGGGTCAGTGTCTCTCTCTCTCTCTCTCTCTCTCTGTCAGTGGGCCAGTGTCTGTCTCTCTCTCTCTGTGAGTGGGTCAGTGTCTCTCTCTCACTGCGAGTGGGTCAGTGTATCTCTCTCACTCTCTCTGTGAGTGGGTCAGTGTCTCTCACTGTGAGTGGTTCAGTGTCTCTCTCTCTCTCTCGGTGAGAGGGTCAGTGTCTCTCTCTCTCTCTCTCTGTGAGTGGGTCAGTGTCTCTCTCTCTCTCTGAGTGGGTCAGCAACCGTCTCTCTCTCTGAGTGGGTCAGCGTCTCTCTCTCTCTCTCTGAGTGGGTCAGTGTCGCTCTCTCTCTCTCTCTCTGTGAGTGGGTCAGTGTCTCTCCCTCTCTCTCTCTGTGAGTGGGTCAGTGTCTCTCTCTCCCTCTCTCTGTGAGTGGGTCAGTGTCTCACCCTCTCTCTCTCTCTCTGTGAATGGGTCAGTGTCTCTCTCTCTGTGAGTGGGTCAGTGCCTCTCTCTCTCTGTGAGAGGGTCAGTAACTCTCTCTCTCTCTCTCTGTGAGTGGGTCAGTGTCTCTCTCTCTCTGTGACAGAGTCAGTGACTCTCTCTCTCTCTCACTCTGAGTGGGTGAGTGTCTCTCTCTCTCTCTCTGTGAGTGGGTCAGTGCCTCTCTCCCTCTGTGAGTGGGTCAATGTCAGTCTCTCTCTGTGAGTGGGTCAGTGTCTCTCTCTCTCTGTGAGAGGTTCAGTGACTCTCTCTCTCTCTCTCTCACTGTGAGAGGGTCAGTGTCTCTCTCTCTTTCTCTCTCTAACTGTGAGAGGGTCAGTGACTCTCTCTCTCTGAGAGTGGGTCAATTTCAGTCTCTCTCTCTCTGTGAGTGGGTCTGTGTGTCTCTCTCTGTGAGAGGGTCAGTGACTCTCTCTCTCTCTCTCTCTCTCTGTGAGTGGGTCAGTGTCTCTCTCTCTCTCTGTGAGAGGGTCAGTGACTCTCTCTCTCACTGTGACAGGGTCAGTGTCTCTCTCTCTCTCTCTGTGAGTGGGTCAGTGTCTCTCTCTCTCTCTCTGTGTGTGGGTCAGTGTCTCTCTCTCTGTGAGAGGGTCAGTGTCTCTCTCTCTCTCTCGGTGAGAGGGTCAGTGTCTCTCTCTCTCTCTCTCTCTCTGTGAGTGGGTCAGTGTCTCTCTCTCTGAGTGGGTCAGCAACCGTCTCTCTCTCTGAGTGGGTCAGCGTCTCTCTCTCTCTCTCTCTGTGAGTGGGTCAGTGTCTCTCTCTCTGAGTGGGTCAGCATCCCTCTCTCTCTCTGAGTGGGTCAGCGTCTCTCTCTCTCTCTCTGAGTGGGTCAGCGTCTCTCTCTCTCTGTGAGTGGGTCAGTGTCTCTCTCTCTCTCGCTGTAAGTGGATCAGTGTCTCTCTCTCTCTCTCTGTGAGTGGGTCAGTCACTCTCTCTATCTCTGTGAGTGGGTCAGTGTCTCTCTGTGAGTGGGTCAGTGTCTCTCTCTCTCTCTCTGTGAGTAGGTCAGTGTCTCTCTCTCACTGTGAGTTGGTCAGTGTCTCTCTCTCACAGTGAGAGGGTCAGTTTCTCTCTCTCTCCCTCTCTGTCAGTGGGCCAGTGTCTGTCTCTCTCTCTCTGTGAGTGGGTCAGTGTCTCTCTCTCTCACTGCGAGTGGGTCAGTGTATCTCTAGCTCTCTCTGTGAGTGGGTCAGTGTCTCTCACTGTGAGTGGTTCATTGTCTCTCTCTCTCTCTCTCTCTCTGTGAGTAGGTCAGTGTCTCTCTCTCTCTGTGAGTGGGTCAGTGTCTCTCTCTCTCACTGTGAATGGGTCAGTGTCTCTCTCTCTATCTGTGGGTGGGTCAGTGTCTCTCTCTCACTGTGAGTGGGTCAGTGTCTCTCTCTCTCTCTCACTCTGTGAGTGGGTCAGTGCCTCTCTCTCTCTCTGTGAGTGGGTCTGTGTCTCTCTCTCTCTCTCTGTGAGTGGGTCATTGTTGCTCTCTCTCTCTGTGAGTGGGTCAGTGTCGCTCTCTGTGAGTGGGTCATGGTCTCTCTCTCTCTCTTCACTGTGAGTGGGTCAGTGTCTCTCTCTCTCTCTATGTGTGAGTGCGTCAGTGTCTCTCTCGCTGTCAGTGGGTCAGTGTCTCTCTCTCTGTGAGTGGGTCAGTGTCTCTCTCCGTGAGTGGGTCAGTGTCTCTCCCTCTCAGTGTGAGTGGGTCAGTGTCTCTCACTCTCTCTCTCTCTGTGAGTGGGTCAGTGTCGCTCTCTCTCTCTCTCTCTGTGAGTGGGTCAGTGTCTGTCTCTCTCTCTCTCTCTCCCTGTGAGTGGGTCAGTGTCTCTCCCTCTCTCTCTCTCTCTGTAACTAGATCAGTGTCTCGCTCTCTCCCTGTCAGTGGGTCAGTGTCTCTCTCTCTCTCTATGTGTGAGTGCGTCAGTGTCTCTCTCTCTCTGTGAGTGGGTCAGTGTCTCCCTCTCTTTCTCTCTCTCACTGTGAGAGGGTCAGTGTCGCTCTCTCTCTCTCTCTCTCTGTGATTGGGTCAGTGTCTCTCCCTCTCTCTCTCTGTGAGTGGGTCAGTGTCTCTCTCTCCCTCTCTCTGTGAGTGGGTCAGTGTCTCTCCCTCTCTCTCTCTGTGAGTGGGTCAGTGTCTCTCTCTCTGTGAGTGGGTCAGTCCCTCTCTCTCTCTGTGAGAGGGTCAGTAACTCTCTCTCTCTCTCTGTGAGTGGGTCAGTGTCTCTCTGTGAGAGAGTCAGTGACTCTCTCTCTCTCTCACTGTGAGTGGGTGAGTGTCTCTCTCTCTCTCTCTGTGAGTGGGTCAGTGCCTCTCTCCCTCTGTGAGTGGGCCAATGTCAGTCTCTCTCTCTCTGTGAGTGGGTCAGTGTCTCTCTCTCTCTGTGAGAGGTTCAGTGACTCTCTCTCTCTCTCTCTCTCACTGTGAGAGGGTCAGTGTCTCTCTCTCTTTCTCTCTCTAACTGTGAGAGGGTCAGTGACTCTCTCTCTCTGAGAGTGGGTCAATTTCAGTCTCTCTCTCTCTGTGAGTGGGTCTGTGTGTCTCTCTCTCTCTGTGAGAGGGTCAGTGACTCTCTCTCTCTCTCTCTCTCTCTCTCTGTGAGTGGGTCAGTGTCTCTCTCTCTCTCTGTGAGAGGGTCAGTGACTCTCTCTCTCACTGTGACAGGGTCAGTGTCTCTCTCTCTCTCTCTGTGAGTGGGTCAGTGTCTCTCTCTCTCTCTCTCTGTGTGGGTCAGTGTCTCTCTCTCTCTGTGAGAGGGTCAGTGACTCTCTCTCTATCTGTGAGTGGGTCAGTGTCTCTCTCTTTCTCTCTCTCACTGTGAGTGGGTCAGTGTCTCTCTCTCTTTCTCTCTCTCACTGTGAGAGGGTCAGTGTCGCTCTCTCTCTCTCTCTGTGAGTGGGTCAGTGTCTGTCTGTCTCTCTCTCTCTCTCTGTGAGTGGGTCAGTGTCGCTCTCTGTGAGTGGGTCATGGTCTCTCTCTCTCTCTTCACTGTGAGTGGGTCAGTGTCTCTCTCTCTCTCTATGTGTGAGTGCGTCAGTGTCTCTCTCGCTGTCAGTGGGTCAGTGTCTCTCTCTCTGTGAGTGGGTCAGTGTCTCTCTCCGTGAGTGGGTCAGTGTCTCTCCCTCTCAGTGTGAGTGGGTCAGTGTCTCTCACTCTCTCTCTCTCTGTGAGTGGGTCAGTGTCTCTCCCTCTCTCTCTCTCTCTGTAACTAGATCAGTGTCTCGCTCTCTCCCTGTCAGTGGGTCAGTGTCTCTCTCTCTCTCTATGTGTGAGTGCGTCAGTGTCTCCCTCTCTGTGAGTGGGTCAGTGTCTCCCTCTCTTTCTCTCTCTCACTGTGAGTGGGTCAGTGTCGCTCTCTCTCTCTCTCTCTGTGAGTGGGTCAGTGTCTCTCCCTCTCTCTCTCTGTGAGTGGGTCAGTGTCTCTCTCTCCCTCTCTCTGTGAATGGGTCAGTGTCTCTCCCTCTCTCTCTCTCTCTGTGAGTGGGTCAGTGTCTCTCTCTCTGTGAGTGGGTCAGTGCCTCTCTCTCTCTGTGAGAGGGTCAGTAACTCTCTCTCTCTCTCTGTGAGTGGGTCAGTGTCTCTCTCTCTGTGAGAGAGTCAGTGACTCTCTCTCTCTCTCACTGTGAGTGGGTGAGTGTCTCTCTCTCTCTCTCTGTGAGTGGGTCAGTGCCTCTCTCCCTCTGTGAGTGGGCCAATGTCAGTCTCTCTCTCTCTGTGAGTGGGTCAGTGTCTCTCTCTCTCTGTGAGAGGTTCAGTGACTCTCTCTCTCTCTCTCTCTCACTGTGAGAGGGTCAGTGTCTCTCTCTCTTTCTCTCTCTAACTGTGAGAGGGTCAGTGACTCTCTCTCTCTGAGAGTGGGTCAATTTCAGTCTCTCTCTCTCTGTGAGTGGGTCTGTGTGTCTCTCTCTCTCTGTGAGAGGGTCAGTGACTCTCTCTCTCTCTCTCTCTCTCTGTGAGTGGGTCAGTGTCTCTCTCTCTCTCTGTGAGAGGGTCAGTGACTCTCTCTCACTGTGACAGGGTCAGTGTCTCTCTCTCTCTCTCTGTGAGTGGGTCAGTGTCTCTCTCTCTCTCTCTCTCTGTGTGGGTCAGTGTCTCTCTCTCTCTGTGAGAGGGTCAGTGACTCTCTCTCTCTCTGTGAGTGGGTCAGTGTCTCTCTCTTTCTCTCTCTCACTGTGAGTGGGTCAGTGTCTCTCTCTCTTTCTCTCTCACACTGTGAGTGGGTCAGAGTCGCTCTCTCTCTCTCTCTGTGAGTGGGTCAGTGTCTGTCTCTCTCTCTCTCTCTCTCTGTGAGTGGGTCAGTGTCTCTCCCTCTCTCTCTCTCTGTAACTAGATCAGAGTCTCGCTCTCTCCCTGTCAGAAGGGTCAGTGTCTCTCTCTCTCTCTGTGTGAATGCGTCAGTGTCTCTCTCTCACTGTGAGTGGGTCAGTGTCTCTCTCTCTCTGTGAGTGGGTCAGTGTCTCCCTCTCTTTCTCTCTCTCTCACTGTGAGTGGGTCAGTGTCGCTCTCTCTCTCTCTCTCTGTGAGTGGGTCACTGTCTTTCCCTCTCTCTCTCTGTGAGTGGGTCAGTGTCTCTCTCTCCCTCTCTCTGTGAGTGGGTCAGTGTCTCTCCCTCTCTCTCTCTCTCTGTGAGTGGGTCAGTGTCTCTCTCTCTGTGAGTGGGTCAGTGCCTCTCTCTCTCTGTGAGAGGGTCAGTAACTCTCTCTCTCTCTCTGTGAGTGGGTCAGTGTCTCTCTCTCTCTGTGAGAGAGTCAGTGACTCTCTCTCTCTCTCACTGTGAGTGGGTGAGTGTCTCTCTCTCTCTCTCTGTGAGTGGGTCAGTGCCTCTCTCCCTCTGTGAGTGGGTCAATGTCAGTCTCTCTCTCTCTGTGAGTGGGTCAGTGTCTCTCTCTCTGTGAGAGGTTCAGTGACTCTCTCTCTCTCTCTCTCTCACTGTGAGAGGGTCAGTGTCTCTCTCTCTTTCTCTCTCTAACTGTGAGAGGGTCAGTGACTCTCTCTCTCTGAGAGTGGGTCAATTTCAGTCTCTCTCTCTCTGTGAGTGGGTCTGTGTGTTTCTCTCTCTCCGTGAGAGGGTCAGTGACTCTCTCTCTCTCTCTCTCTCTGTGAGTGGGTCAGTGTCTCTCTCTCTCTCTCTGTGAGAGGGTCAGTGACTCTCTCTCTCACTGTGACAGGGTCAGTGTCTCTCTCTCTCTCTCTCTGTGAGTGGGTCAGTGTCTCTCTCTCTCTCTCTCTCTGTGGGTCAGTGTCTCTCTCTCTCTGTGAGAGGGTCAGTGACTCTCTCTCTCTCTGTGAGTGGGTCAGTGTCTCTCTCTTTCTCTCTCTCACTGTGAGTGGGTCAGTGTCTCTCTCTCTTTCTCTCTCTCACTGTGAGTGGGTCAGTGTCGCTCTCTCTCTCTCTCTGTGAGTGGGTCATTGTCTCTCCCTCTCTCTCTCTCTCTGTGAGTGGGTCAGTGTCTCTCTCTCTCTCTCTCTCTGTGAGTGGGTCAGGGTCTCTCTCTCTCTCTCTGTGAGTGGGTCAGTGTCTCTCTCTCTCTCTGTGAGTGGGTCAGTGTCTCTCACTCTCTGAGTGGGTCAGTGTCTCTCTCACTCTCTGAGTGGGTCAGTGTCTCTCTCTCTCTCTGTGAGTGGTTCAGTGTCTCTCTCTCTCTCTCTGTGAGTGGGTCAGTGTCTCTCTCTGTGAGTGGTTCAATGTCTCTCTCTCTCTCTGTGAGTGGGTCAGTGTCTCTCTCTGTGAGTGGTTCAATGTCTCTCTCTCTCTCTGTGAGTGGGTCAGTGTCTCTCTCTCCCTCTCTCTGTGAGTGGGTCAGTGTCTCTCCCTCTCTCTCTCTCTCTGTGAGTGGGTCAGTGTCTCTCTCTCTGTGAGTGGGTCAGTGCCTCTCTCTCTCTGTGAGAGGGTCAGTACTCTCTCTCTCTCTCTCTGTGAGTGGGTCAGTGTCTCTCTCTCTCTCTCTGTGAGTGGGTCAGTGCCTCTCTCCCTCTGTGAGTGGGCCAATGTCAGTCTCTCTCTCTCTGTGAGTGGGTCAGTGTCTCTCTCTCTCTGTGAGAGGTTCAGTGACTCTCTCTCTCTCTCTCTCTCACTGTGAGAGGGTCAGTGTCTCTCTCTCTTTCTCTCTCTAACTGTGAGAGGGTCAGTGACTCTCTCTCTCTGAGAGTGGGTCAATTTCAGTCTCTCTCTCTCTGTGAGTGGGTCTGTGTGTCTCTCTCTCTCTGTGAGAGGGTCAGTGACTCTCTCTCTCTCTCTCTCTCTCTGTGAGTGGGTCAGTGTCTCTCTCTCTCTCTGTGAGAGGGTCAGTGACTCTCTCTCTCACTGTGACAGGGTCAGTGTCTCTCTCTCTCTCTCTGTGAGTGGGTCAGTGTCTCTCTCTCTCTCTCTCTGTGTGGGTCAGTGTCTCTCTCTCTCTGTGAGAGGGTCAGTGACTCTCTCTCTCTCTGTGAGTGGGTCAGTGTCTCTCTCTTTCTCTCTCTCACTGTGAGTGGGTCAGTGTCGCTCTCTCTCTCTCTCTGTGAGTGGGTCAGTGTCTGTCTCTCTCTCTCTCTCTCTCTGTGAGTGGGTCAGTGTCTCTCCCTCTCTCTCTCTCTGTAACTAGATCAGAGTCTCGCTCTCTCCCTGTCAGTGGGTCAGTGTCTCTCTCTCTCTCTATGTGTGAATGCGTCAGTGTCTCTCTCTCACTGTGAGTGGGTCAGTGTCTCTCTCTCTCTGTGAGTGGGTCAGTGTCTCCCTCTCTTTCTCTCTCTCACTGTGAGTAGGTCAGTGTCGCTCTCTCTCTCTCTCTCTGTGAGTGGGTCAGTGTCTCTCTCTCCCTCTCTCTGTGAGTGGGTCAGTGTCTCTCCCTCTCTCTCTCTCTCTGTGAGTGGGTCAGTGTCTCTCTCTCTGTGAGTGGGTCAGTGCCTCTCTCTCTCTGTGAGGGTCAGTAACACTCTCTCTCTCTCTGTGAGTGGGTCAGTGTCTCTCTCTCTCTGTGAGAGAGTCAGTGACTCTCTCTCTCTCTCACTGTGAGTGGGTGAGTGTCTCTCTCTCTCTCTCTGTGAGTGGGTCAGTGCCTCTCTCCCTCTGTGAGTGGGTCAATGTCAGTCTCTCTCTCTCTGTGAGTGGGTCAGTGTCTCTCTCTCTTTCTCTCTCTAACTGTGAGAGGGTCAGTGACTCTCTCTCTCTGAGAGTGGGTCAATTTCAGTCTCTCTCTCTCTGTGAGTGGGTCTGTGTGTTTCTCTCTCTCCGTGAGAGGGTCAGTGACTCTCTCTCTCTCTGTGAGTGGGTCAGTGTCTCTCTCTCTCTCTGTGAGAGGGTCAGTGACTCTCTCTCTCACTGTGACAGGGTCAGTGTCTCTCTCTCTCTCTCTGTGAGTGGGTCAGTGTCTCTCTCTCTCTCTCTCTGTGTGGGTCAGTGTCTCTCTCTCTCTGTGAGAGGGTCAGTGACTCTCTCTCTCTCTGTGAGTGGGTCAGTGTCTCTCTCTTTCTCTCTCTCACTGTGAGTGGGTCAGTGTCTCTCTCTCTTTCTCTCTCTCACTGTGAGTGGGTCAGTGTCGCTCTCTCTCTCTCTCTGTGAGTGGGTCATTGTCTCTCCCTCTCTCTCTCTCTCTGTGAGTGGGTCAGTGTCTCTCTCTCTCTCTCTCTGTGAGTGGGTCAGGGTCTCTCTCTCTCTCTCTCTGTGAGTGGGTCAGTGTCTCTCTCTCTCTCTGTGAGTGGGTCAGTGTCTCTCACTCTCTGAGTGGGTCAGTGTCTCTCTCACTCTCTGAGTGGGTCAGTGTCTCTCTCTCTCTCTGTGAGTGGTTCAGTGTCTCTCTCTCTCTCTCTGTGAGTGGGTCAGTGTCTCTCTCTGTGAGTGGTTCAATGTCTCTCTCTTTCTCTGTGAGTGGGTCAGTGTCTATCTCTCGCTCTGTGAGGGGTCAGTGTCTCTCTCTCTCTCTCTGTGTGAGAGGGTCAGTGTCTCTCTCTGAGAGTGGGTCAGTGTCTCTCTCTCTCTCTGTGAGTGGGTCAGTGTTTCTCTCTCTGTGAGTGGGTCAGTGTCTCTCTCTCTCTGTGAGAGGTTCAGTGACTCTCTCTCTCTCTCTCTCTCTCACTGTGAGAGGGTCAGTGTCTCTCTCTCTTTCTCTCTCTAACTGTGAGTGGGTCAGTGTCTCTCTCTCTCTCTGTGAGTGGGTCAATGTCAGTCACTCTCTCTCTGTGAGTGCGTCTGTGTCTCTCTCTCTCTCTGTGAGAGTGTCAGTGACTCTCTCTCTCTCTCTCTCTCTGTGAGAGGGTCAGTGACTCTCTGTCTCTCTGTGAGTGGGTCAGTGTCTCTCTCTCTTTCTCTCTCTCCCTGTGTGGGTCAGTGTCTCTCTCTCTTTCTCTATCTCACTGTGAGTGGGTCAGTGTCTCTCTCTCTCTCTCTGTGAGTGGGTCAGTGTCTCTCTCTCTCTCTGTGAGTGGGTCAGTGTCTCTCTCTCTCTGTGAGAGAGTCAGTGACTCTCTCTCTCTCTCACTCTGAGTGGGTGAGTGTCTCTCTCTCCCTCTCTGTGAGTGGGTCACTGCCTCTCTCCCTCTGTGAGTGGGTCAATGTCAGTCTCTCTCTCTCTGTGAGTGGGTCAGTGTCTCTCTCTCTCTCTGTGAGAGGTTCAGTGACTCTCTCTCTCTCTCTCTCTCACTGTGAGAGGGTCAGTGTCTCTCTCTCTTTCTCTCTCTAACTGTGAGAGGGTCAGTGACTCTCTCTCTCTCTGAGAGTGGGTCAATTTCAATCTCTCTCTCTCTGTGAGTGGGTCTGTGTGTCTCTCTCTCTCTCTGTGAGAGGGTCAGTGACTCTCTCTCTCTCTCTCTCTCTGTGAGTGGGTCAGTGTCTCTCTCTCTCTCTGTGAGAGGGTCAGTGACTCTCTCTCACTGTGACAGGGTCAGTGTCTCTCTCTCTCTCTCTGTGAGTGGGTCAGTGTCTCTCTCTCTCTCTCTCTGTGTGGGTCAGTGTCTCTCTCTCTCTGTGAGAGGGTCAGTGACTCTTTCTCTCTCTGTGAGTGGGTCAGTGTCTCTCTCTTTCTCTCTCTCACTGTGAGTGGGTCAGTGTCTCTCTCTCTTTCTCTCTCTCACTGTGAGTGGGTCAGTGTCGCTCTCTCTCTCTCTCTGTGAGTGGGTCATTGTCTCTCCCTCTCTCTCTCTCTCTCTGTGAGTGGGTCAGTGTCTCTCTCTCTCTCTCTCTGTGAGTGGGTCAGGGTCTCTCTCTCTCTCTCTGTGAGTGGGTCAGTGTCTCTCTCTCTCTCTGTGAGTGGGTCAGTGTCTATCTGTCACTGTGAGTTGGTCAGTGTCTCTCTCTCTGTGAATGGGTCAGTGTCTCTCTCTCTCTCTTTGAGTGGGTCAGTGTCTCTCTCTCTCTGTGAGTGGGTCAGTGTCTCTCTCTCTTTCTCTCTCTCACTGTGAGTGGGTCAGTGTCTCTCTCTCTTTCTCTCTCTCAAAGTGAGTGGGTCAGTGTCTCTCTCTCTCTCTCTCTGTGAGTGGGTCAGTGCCTCTCTCCCTCTGTGAGTGGGTCAATGTCAGTCTCTCTCTCTCTGTGAGTGGGTCAGTGTCTCTCTCTCTCTGTGAGAGGTTCAGTGACTCTCTCTCTCTCTCTCTCTCTCTCTCACTGTGAGAGGGTCAGTGTCTCTCTCTCTTTCTCTCTCTAACTGTGAGAGGGTCAGTGACTCTCTCTCTCTGAGAGTGGGTCAATTTCAGTCTCTCTCTCTCTGTGAGTGGGTCTGTGTGTCTCTCTCTCTCTCTGTGAGAGGGTCAGTGACTCTCTCTCTCTCTCTCTCTCTGTGAGTGGGTCAGTGTCTCTCTCTCTCTCTGTGAGAGGGTCAGTGACTCTCTCTCTCACTGTGACAGGGTCAGTGTCTCTCTCTCTCTCTCTGTGAGTGGGTCAGTGTCTCTCTCTCTCTCTCTCTCTGTGTGGGTCAGTGTCTCTCTCTCTCTGTGAGAGGGTCAGTGACTCTCTCTCTCTCTGTGAGTGGGTCAGTGTCTCTCTCTTTCTCTCTCTCACTGTGAGTGGGTCAGTGTCTCTCTCTCTTTCTCTCTCTCACAGTGAGTGGGTCAGTGTCGCTCTCTCTCTCTCTCTGTGAGTGGGTCAGTGTCTGTCTCTCTCTCTCTCTCTCCCTGTGAGTGGGTCAGTGTCTCTCCCTCTCTCTCTGTAACTAGATCAGTGTCTCGCTCTCTTCCTGTCAGTGGGTCAGTGTCTCTCTCTCTCTCTATGTGTGAGTGCGTCAGTGTCTCTCTCTCACTGTGAGTGGGTCAGTGTCTCTCTCTCTCTGTGAGTGGGTCAGTGTCTCCCTCTCTTTCTCTCTCTCTCTGTGAGTGGGTCAGTGTCTCTCCCTCTCTCTCTCTGTGAGTGGGTCAGTGTCTCTCTCTCCCTCTCTCTGTGAGTGGGTCAGTGTCTCTCCCTCTCTCTCTCTCTCTCTGTGAGTGGGTCAGTGTCTCTCTCTCTCTGTGAGTGGGTCAGTGCCTCTCTCTCTCTGTGAGAGGGTCAGTAACTCTCTCTCTCTCTCTGTGAGTGGGTCAGTGTCTCTCTCTCTCTGTGAGAGAGTCAGTGACTCTCTCTCTCTCTCACTGTGAGTGGGTGAGTGTCTCTCTCTCTCTCTCTGTGAGTGGGTCAGTGCCTCTCTCCCTCTGTGAGTGGGTCAATGTCAGTCTCTCTCTCTCTGTGAGTGTGTCAGTGTCTCTCTCTCTCCGTGAGAGGTTCAGTGACTCTCTCTCTCTCTCTCTCTCACTGTGAGAGGGTCAGAGTCTCTCTCTCTTTCTCTCTCTAACTGTGAGAGGGTCAGTGACTCTCTCTCTCTGAGAGTGGGTCGATTTCAGTCTCTCTCTCTCTGTGAGTGGGTCTGTGTGTCTCTCTCTCTCCGTGAGAGGGTCAGTGACTCTCTCTCTCTCTGTGAGTGGGTCAGTGTCTCTCTCTCTCTCTGTGAGAGGGTCAGTGACTCTCTCTCTCACTGTGACAGGGTCAGTGTCTCTCTCTCTCTCTCTCTGTGTCGGTCAGTGTCTCTCTCTCTCTGTGAGAGGGTCAGTGACTCTCTCTCTCTCTGTGAGTGGGTCAGTGTCTCTCTCTCTTTCTCTCTCTCACTGTGAGTGGGTCAGTGTCGCTCTCTCTCTCTCTCTGTGAGTGGGTCATTGTCTCTCCCTCTCTCTCTCTCTCTGTGAGTGGGTCAGTGTCTCTCTCTCTCTCTCTCTGTGAGTGGGTCAGTGTCTCTTTCTCTCTGTGAGACGTTCAGTGACTCTCTCTCTCTCTCTCTCTCACTGTGAGAGGGTCAGTGTCTCTCTCTCTCTTTCTCTCTCTAACTGTGAGAGGGTCAGTGACTCTCTCTCTCTCTCTGTGAGTGGGTCAGTGTCTCTCTCTCTCTGTGAGAGAGTCAGTGACTCTCTCTCTCTCTCACTCTGAGTGGGTGAGTGTCTCTCTCTCTCTCTCTGTGAGAGGGTCAGTGACTCTCTCTCACTGTGACAGGGTCAGTGTCTCTCTCTCTCTCTCTCTGTGTGGGTCAGTGTCTCTCTCTCTCTCTCTCTCTGTGTGGGTCAGTGTCTCTCTCTCTCTGTGAGAGGGTCAGTGACTCTCTCTCTCTCTGTGAGTGGGTCAGTGTCTCTCTCTCTCTCTCTGTGAGTGGGTCATTGTCTCTCCCGCTCTCTCTCTCTCTGTGAGTGGGTCAGTGTGGCTCTCTCTCTCTCTCTGTGAGTGGGTCAGTGTCTCTCTCTCTCTCTGTGAGTGGGTCAGTGTCTCTCACTCTCTGAGTGGGTCAGTGTCTCTCTCACTCTCTGAGTGGGCCAGTGTCTCTCTCTCTCTCTGTGAGTGGTTCAGTGTCTCTCTCTCTCTCTCTCTGTGAGTGGGTCAGTGTCTCTCTCTGTGAGTGGTTCAATGTCTCTCTCTCTCTCTGTGAGTGGGTCAGTGTCTATCTCTTGCTCTGTGAGTGGGTCAGTGTCTCTCTCTCTCTCTCTGTGAGTGGGTCAGTGTCTCTTTCTCTCTGTGAGACGTTCAGTGACTCTCTCTCTCTCTCTCTCTCACTGTGAGAGGGTCAGTGTCTCTCTCTCTCTTTCTCTCTCTAACTGTGAGAGGGTCAGTGACTCTCTCTCTCTCTCTGTGAGTGGGTCAGTGTCTCTCTCTCTCTGTGAGAGAGTCAGTGACTCTCTCTCTCTCTCACTCTGAGTGGGTGAGTGTCTCTCTCTCTCTCTGTGAGAGGGTCAGTGACTCTCTCTCACTGTGACAGGGTCAGTGTCTCTCTCTCTCTCTCTCTGTGTGGGTCAGTGTCTCTCTCTCTCTCTCTCTCTGTGTGGGTCAGTGTCTCTCTCTCTCTGTGAGAGGGTCAGTGACTCTCTCTCTCTCTGTGAGTGGGTCAGTGTCTCTCTCTCTCTCTCTCTGTGAGTGGGTCATTGTCTCTCCCGCTCTCTCTCTCTCTGTGAGTGGGTCAGTGTCTCTCTCTCTCTCTCTCTGTGAGTGGGTCAGTGTCTCTCTCTCTCTCTGTGAGTGGGTCAGTGTCTCTCACTCTCTGAGTGGGTCAGTGTCTCTCTCACTCTCTGAGTGGGCCAGTGTCTCTCTCTCTCTCTGTGAGTGGTTCAGTGTCTCTCTCTCTCTCTCTCTGTGAGTGGGTCAGTGTCTCTCTCTGTGAGTGGTTCAATGTCTCTCTCTCTCTCTGTGAGTGGGTCAGTGTCTATCTCTTGCTCTGTGAGTTGGTCAGTGTCTCTCTCTCTCTCTCTGTGAGAGGGTCAGTGTCTCTCTCAGAGCGGGTCAGTGTCTCTCTCTCTCTCTCTGTGAGTGGGTCAGTGTTTCTCTCTCTGTGAGTGGGTCAGTGTCTATCTCTCACTGTGAGTTGGTCAGTGTCTCTCTCTCTGTGAATGGGTCAGTGTCTCTCTCTCTCTGTGAGTGGGTCAGTGTCTCTCTCTCTGTGAGTGGGTCAGTGTCTCTCTCTCTCTCTGTGAGTGGGTCAGTGTCTCTCTCTCTCTCTCTCTGTGAGTGGGTCAGTGTCTCTCTCTCTCTGTGAGAGGTTCAGTTACTCTCTCTCTCTCTCTCTCTCTCTCACTGTGAGAGGGTCAGTGTCTCTCTCTCTTTCTCTCTCTAACTGTGAGAGGGTCAGTGACTCTCTCTCTCTGAGAGTGGGTCGATTTCAGTCTCTCTCTCTCTGTGAGTGCGTCTGTGTGTCTCTCTCTCTCCGTGAGAGGGTCAGTGACTCTCTCTCTCTCTGTGAGTGGGTCAGTGTCTCTCTCTCTCTCTGTGAGAGGGTCAGTGACTCTCTCTCTCACTGTGACAGGGTCAGTGTCTCTCTCTCTCTCTCTCTGTGTGGGTCAGTGTCTCTCTCTCTCTGTGAGAGGGTCAGTGACTCTCTCTCTCTCTGTGAGTGGGTCAGTGTCTCTCTCTCTTTCTCTCTCTCACTGTGAGTGGGTCAGTGTCGCTCTCTCTCTCTCTCTGTGAGTGGGTCATTGTCTCTCCCTCTCTCTCTCTCTCTGTGAGTGGGTCAGTGTCTCTCTCTCTCTCTCTCTGTGAGTGGGTCAGTGTCTCTCTCTCTCTCTGTGAGTGGGTCAGTGTCTCTCACTCTCTGAGTGGGTCAGTGTCTCTCTCACTCTCTGAGTGGGCCAGTGTCTCTCTCTCTCTCTCTGTGAGTGGGTCAGTGTCTCTCTCTCTCTCTCTCTCTGTGAGTGGGTCAGTGTCTCTCTCTGTGAGTGGTTCAATGTCTCTCTCTCTCTCTGTGAGTGGGTCAGTGTCTATCTCTTGCTCTGTGAGTGGGTCAGTGTCTCTCTCTCTCTCTCTGTGAGAGGGTCAGTGTCTCTCTCAGAGTGGGTCAGTGTCTCTCTCTCTCTCTGTGAGTGGGTCAGTGTTTCTCTCTCTGTGAGTGGGTCAGTGTCTATCTCTCACTGTGAGTTGGTCAGTGTCTCTCTCTCTGTGAATGGGTCAGTGTCTCTCTCTCTCTGTGAGTGGGTCAGTGTCTCTCTCTCTGTGAGTGGGTCAGTGTCTCTCTCTTTCGCTGTAAGTGGGTCAGTGTCTCTCTCTCTTTCTCTCTCTCACTGTGAGTGGGTCAGTGTCTCTCTCTCTTTCTCTCTCTCACTGTGAGTGGGTCAGTGTCGCTCTCTCTCTCTCTCTGTGAGTGGGTCAGTGTCTCTCCCTCTCTCTCTCTCTCTCTCTCTCTGTGAGAGGGTCAGTGACTCTCTCTCTCTCTGTGAGTGGGTCAGTGTCTCTCTCTTTCTCTCTCTCACTGTGAGTGGGTCAGTGTCTCTCTCTCTTTCTCTCTCTCACTGTGAGTGGGTCAGTGTCGCTCTCTCTCTCTCTCTGTGAGTGGGTCATTGTCTCTCCCTCTCTCTCTCTCTCTGTGAGTGGGTCAGTGTCTCTCTCTCTCTCTCTCTGTGAGTGGGTCAGGGTCTCTCTCTCTCTCTCTGTGAGTGGGTCAGTGTCTCTCTCTCTCTCTGTGAGTGGGTCAGTGTCTCTCACTCTCTGAGTGGGTCAGTGTCTCTCTCTCTCTCTCTGTGAGTGGTTCAGTGTCTCTCTCTCTCTCTCTCTGTGAGTGGGTCAGTGTTTCTCTCTGTGAGTGGTTCAATGTCTCTCTCTCTCTCTGTGAGTGGGTCAGTGTCTATCTCTCGCTCTGTGAGTGGGTCAGTCTCTCTCTCTCTCTCTGTGAGAGGGTCAGTGTCTCTCTCTGAGAGTGGGTCAGTGTCTCTCTCTCTCTCTGAGTGGGTCAGTGTTTCTCTCTCTGTGAGTGGGTCAGTGTCTATCTCTCACTGTGAGTTGGTCAGTGTCTCTCTCTCTGTGAATGGGTCAGTGTCTCTATCTCTCTGTGAGTGGGTCAGTGTCTCTCTCTCTGTGAGTGGGTCAGTGTCTCTCTCTTTCTCTGTGAGTGGGTTATTGTCTCTCTCTTTCTCTCTCTCACTGTGAGTGGGTCAGTGACTCTCTCTCTTTCTCTCTCTCACTGTGAGTGGGTCAGTGTCTCTCTCTCTTTCTCTCTCTCACTGTGAGTGGGTCAGTGTCGCTCTCTCTCTCTCTCTGTGAGTGGGTCATTGTCTCTCCCTCTCTCTCTCTCTCTCTGTGAGTGGGTCAGTGTCTCTCTCTCTCTCTCTCTCTGTGAGTGGGACAGGGTCTCTCTCTCTCTCTCTGTGAGTGGGTCAGTGTCTCTCTCTCTCGCTGTGAGTGGGTCAGTGTCTCTCACTCTCTGAGTGGGTCAGTGTCTCTCTCACTCTCTGAGTGGGTCAGTGTCTCTCTCTCTCTCTCTGTGAGTGGTTCAGTGTCTCTCTCTCTCTCTCTCTGTGAGTGGGTCAGTGTCTCTCTCTGTGAGTGGTTCAATGTCTCTCTCTCTCTCTGTGAGTGGGTCAGTGTCTATCTCTCGCTCTGTGAGTGGGTCAGTGTCTCTCTCTCTCTCTCTGTGAGAGGGTCAGTGTCTCTCTCTGAGAGTGGGTCAGTGTCTCTCTCTCTCTCTGTGAGTGGGTCAGTGTTTCTCTCTCTGTGAGTGGGTCAGTGTCTATCTCTCACTGTGAGTTGGTCAGTGTCTCTCTCTCTCTGTGAATGGGTCAGTGTCTCTCTCTCTCTGTGAGTGGGTCAGTGTCTCTCTCTCTGTGAGTGGGTCAGTGTCTCTCTCTTTCTCTGTGAGTGGGTCAGTGTCTCTCTCTCTTTCTCTCTCTCACTGTGAGTGGGTCAGTGTCTCTCTCTCTTTCTCTCACTGTGAGTGGGTCAGTGTCGCTCTCTCTCTCTCTCTCTGTGAGTGGGTCAGTGTCTCTCCCTTTCTCTCTCTCTCTGTGAGTAGGTCAGTGTCTCGCTCTCTCCCTGTCAGTGGGTCAGTGTCTCTCTCTCTCTCTATGTGTGAGTGCGTCAGTGTCTCTCTCTCAGTGTGAGTGGGTCAGTGTCTCTCACTCTCTCTGTGAGTGGGTCAGTGTCTCTCTCTCAGTGTGAGTGGGTCAGTGTCTCTCTCTCCGTGAGTGGGTCAGTGTCTCTCTCTCAGTTTGAGTGGGTCAGTGTCTCACACTCTGTCTGTGAGTGGGTCAGTGTCTCTCACTGTGTGTGGGTTAGTGTCTCTCTCTCTCTCTCTGTGAGTGGGTCAGTGTCTCTCTCTGAGAGTGGGTCAGTGTCTCTCTCTCTCTCTCTCTCTGAGTGGGTTAATGTCTCTCTGTCTCTGTGAGTGGGTCAGTGTCTCTCTCTCACTGTGAGTGGGTCAGTGTCTCTCTCTCTCTGAGTGGGGCAGTGTCTCTATCTCTCAGTGAGTGGCTCAGTGTCTTTCTCTCTCTCTCTGTGAGTGGGTCAGTGTCACTCTCTCTCTCTCTCTGTGAGTGGGTCAGTGTCTCTCTCTCTCTCTCTGTGAGTGGGACAGTGTCTCTCTCTCTCTGTGAGTGGGTCAGTGTCTCTCTCTCACTGTGAGTGGGTCAGTGTCTCTCTCTCACTGTGAGGGGGTCAGTGTCTCTCTCTCTCTCTCTCTCTCTCTGTCAGTGGGCCAGTGTCTGTCTCTCTCTCTCTGTGAGTGGGTCAGTGTCTCTCTCTCACTGCGAGTGGGTCAGTGTATCTCTCTCACTCTCTCTGTGAGTGGGTCAGTGTCTCTCACTGTGAGTGGTTCAGTGTCTCTCTCTCTCTCTCGGTGAGAGGGTCAGTGTCTCTCTCTCTCTCTCTCTGTGAGTGGGTCAGTGTCTCTCTCTCTCTCTGAGTGGGTCAGCAACCATCTCTCTCTCTGAGTGGGTCAGCGTCTCTCTCTCTCTCTCTCTGTGAGTGGGTCAGTGTCTCTCTCTCTCTCTGAGTGGGTCAGCATCCCTCTCTCTCTCTGAGTGGGTCAGCGTCTCTCTCTCTCTCTCTGAGTGGGTCAGCGTCTCTCTCTCTCTGTGAGTGGGTCAGTGTCTCTCTCTCTCTCGCTGTAAGTGGATCAGTGTCTCTCTCTCTCTCTCTGTGAGTGGGTCAGTCACTCTCTCTATCTCTGTGAGGGGGTCAGTGTCTCTCTGTGAGTGGGTCAGTGTCTCTCTCTCTCTCTCTGTGAGTAGGTCAGTGTCTCTCTCTCACTGTGAGTTGGTCAGTGTCTCTCTCTCACAGTGAGGGGGTCAGTGTCTCTCTCTCTCTCTCTCTGTCAGTGGGCCAGTGTCTGTCTCTCTCTCTCTGTGAGTGGGTCAGTGTCTCTCTCTCTCACTGTGAGTGGGTCAGTGTATCTCTAGCTCTCTCTGTGAGTGGGTCAATGTCTCTCACTGTGAGTGGTTCATTGTCTCTCTCTCTCTCTCTCTCTGAGTAGGTCAGTGTCTCTCTCTCTCTGTGAGTGGGTCAGTGTCTCTCTCTCACTGTGAATGGGTCAGTGTCTCTCTCTCTATCTGTGGGTGGGTCTGTGTCTCTCTCTCTCTCTCTGTGAGTGGGTCATTGTTGCTCTGTCTCTCTGTGAGTGGGTCAGTGTCGCTCTCTGTGAGTGGGTCATGGTCTCTCTCTCTCTCTTCACTGTGAGTGGGTCAGTGTCTCTCTCTCTCTCTATGTGTGAGTGCGTCAGTGTCTCTCTCGCTGTCAGTGGGTCAGTGTCTCTCTCTCTGTGAGTGGGTCAGTGTCTCTCTCCGTGAGTGGGTCAGTGTCTCTCCCTCTCAGTGTGAGTGGGTCAGTGTCTCTCACTCTCTCTCTCTCTGTGAGTGGGTCAGTGTCGCTCTCTGTCTCTCTCTGCGAGTGGGTCAGTGTCTGTCTCTCTCTCTCTCTCTCTCTCTCCCTGTGAGTGGGTCAGTGTCTCTCCCTCTCTCTCTCTCTCTGTAATTAGATCAGTGTCTCGCTCTCTCCCTGTCAGTGGGTCAGTGTCTCTCTCTCTCTCTATGTGTGAGTGCGTCAGTGTCTCTCTCTCTCTGTGAGTGGGTCAGTGTCTCCCTCTCTTTCTCTCTCTCACTGTGAGTGGGTCAGTGTCGCTCTCTCTCTCTCTCTCTGTGAGTGGGTCAGTGTCTCTCCCTCTCTCTCTCTGTGAGTGGGTCAGTGTCTCTCTCTCCCTCTCTCTGTGAGTGGGTCAGTGTCTCTCTCTCTGTGAGTGGGTCAGTGTCTCTCTCTTTCTCTGTGAGTGGGTCAGTGTCTCTCTCTCTTTCTCTCTCTCACTGTGAGTGGGTCAGTGTCTCTCTCTCTTTCTCTCACTGTGAGTGGGTCAGTGTCGCTCTCTCTCTCTCTCTCTGTGAGTGGGTCAGTGTCTCTCCCTTTCTCTCTCTCTCTGTGAGTAGGTCAGTGTCTCGCTCTCTCCCTGTCAGTGGGTCAGTGTCTCTCTCTCTCTCTATGTGTGAGTGCGTCAGTGTCTCTCTCTCAGTGTGAGTGGGTCAGTGTCTCTCACTCTCTCTGTGAGTGGGTCAGTGTCTCTCTCTCAGTGTGAGTGGGTCAGTGTCTCTCTCTCCGTGAGTGGGTCAGTGTCTCTCTCTCAGTTTGAGTGGGTCAGTGTCTCACACTCTGTCTGTGAGTGGGTCAGTGTCTCTCACTGTGTGTGGGTTAGTGTCTCTCTCTCTCTCTCTGTGAGTGGGTCAGTGTCTCTCTCTGAGAGTGGGTCAGTGTCTCTCTCTCTCTCTCTCTCTGAGTGGGTTAATGTCTCTCTGTCTCTGTGAGTGGGTCAGTGTCTCTCTCTCACTGTGAGTGGGTCAGTGTCTCTCTCTCTCTGAGTGGGGCAGTGTCTCTATCTCTCAGTGAGTGGCTCAGTGTCTTTCTCTCTCTCTCTGTGAGTGGGTCAGTGTCACTCTCTCTCTCTCTCTGTGAGTGGGTCAGTGTCTCTCTCTCTCTCTCTGTGAGTGGGACAGTGTCTCTCTCTCTCTGTGAGTGGGTCAGTGTCTCTCTCTCACTGTGAGTGGGTCAGTGTCTCTCTCTCACTGTGAGGGGGTCAGTGTCTCTCTCTCTCTCTCTCTCTCTCTGTCAGTGGGCCAGTGTCTGTCTCTCTCTCTCTGTGAGTGGGTCAGTGTCTCTCTCTCACTGCGAGTGGGTCAGTGTATCTCTCTCACTCTCTCTGTGAGTGGGTCAGTGTCTCTCACTGTGAGTGGTTCAGTGTCTCTCTCTCTCTCTCGGTGAGAGGGTCAGTGTCTCTCTCTCTCTCTCTCTGTGAGTGGGTCAGTGTCTCTCTCTCTCTCTGAGTGGGTCAGCAACCATCTCTCTCTCTGAGTGGGTCAGCGTCTCTCTCTCTCTCTCTCTGTGAGTGGGTCAGTGTCTCTCTCTCTCTCTGAGTGGGTCAGCATCCCTCTCTCTCTCTGAGTGGGACAGCGTCTCTCTCTCTCTCTCTGAGTGGGTCAGTGTCTCTCTCTCTCTGTGAGTGGGTCAGTGTCTCTCTCTCTCTCGCTGTAAGTGGATCAGTGTCTCTCTCTCTCTCTCTGTGAGTGGGTCAGTCACTCTCTCTATCTCTGTGAGGGGGTCAGTGTCTCTCTGTGAGTGGGTCAGTGTCTCTCTCTCTCTCTCTGTGAGTAGGTCAGTGTCTCTCTCTCACTGTGAGTTGGTCAGTGTCTCTCTCTCACAGTGAGGGGGTCAGTGTCTCTCTCTCTCTCTCTCTGTCAGTGGGCCAGTGTCTGTCTCTCTCTCTCTGTGAGTGGGTCAGTGTCTCTCTCTCTCACTGTGAGTGGGTCAGTGTATCTCTAGCTCTCTCTGTGAGTGGGTCAATGTCTCTCACTGTGAGTGGTTCATTGTCTCTCTCTCTCTCTCTCTCTGAGTAGGTCAGTGTCTCTCTCTCTCTGTGAGTGGGTCAGTGTCTCTCTCTCACTGTGAATGGGTCAGTGTCTCTCTCTCTATCTGTGGGTGGGTCTGTGTCTCTCTCTCTCTCTCTGTGAGTGGGTCATTGTTGCTCTGTCTCTCTGTGAGTGGGTCAGTGTCGCTCTCTGTGAGTGGGTCATGGTCTCTCTCTCTCTCTTCACTGTGAGTGGGTCAGTGTCTCTCTCTCTCTCTATGTGTGAGTGCGTCAGTGTCTCTCTCGCTGTCAGTGGGTCAGTGTCTCTCTCTCTGTGAGTGGGTCAGTGTCTCTCTCCGTGAGTGGGTCAGTGTCTCTCCCTCTCAGTGTGAGTGGGTCAGTGTCTCTCACTCTCTCTCTCTCTGTGAGTGGGTCAGTGTCGCTCTCTGTCTCTCTCTGCGAGTGGGTCAGTGTCTGTCTCTCTCTCTCTCTCTCTCTCTCCCTGTGAGTGGGTCAGTGTCTCTCCCTCTCTCTCTCTCTCTGTAATTAGATCAGTGTCTCGCTCTCTCCCTGTCAGTGGGTCAGTGTCTCTCTCTCTCTCTATGTGTGAGTGCGTCAGTGTCTCTCTCTCTCTGTGAGTGGGTCAGTGTCTCCCTCTCTTTCTCTCTCTCACTGTGAGTGGGTCAGTGTCGCTCTCTCTCTCTCTCTCTGTGAGTGGGTCAGTGTCTCTCCCTCTCTCTCTCTGTGAGTGGGTCAGTGTCTCTCTCTCCCTCTCTCTGTGAGTGGGTCAGTGTCTCTCACTCTCTCTGTGAGTGGGTCAGTGTCTCTCTCTCAGTGTGAGTGGGTCAGTGTCTCTCTCTCCGTGAGTGGGTCAGTGTCTCTGTCTCAGTTTGAGTGGGTCAGTGTCTCACACTCTGTCTGTGAGTGGGTCAGTGTCTCTCACTGTGTGTGGGTTAGTGTCTCTCTCTCTCTCTCTGTGAGTGGGTCAGTGGCTCTCTCTCTCTGTGAGAAGGTCAGTGACTCTCTCTCTCACTGTGAGAGGGTCAGTGTCTCTCTCTCTCTCTCTGAGAGTGGGTCAGTGTCTCTCTCTCTCTCTCTCTCTGAGTGGGTTAATGTCTCTCTCTGTCTCTGTGAGTGGGTCAGTGTCTCTCTCTCACTGTGAGTGGGTCAGTGTCTCTCTCTCTCTGAGTGGGGCAGTGTCTCTATCTCTCAGTGAGTGGCTCAGTGTCTTTCTCTCTCTCTCTGTGAGTGGGTCAGTGTCACTCTCTCTCTCTCTCTGTGAGTGGGTCAGTGTCTCTCTCTCTCTCTCTGTGAGTGGGACAGTGTCTCTCTCTGTGAGTGGGTCAGTGTCTCTCTCTCACTGTGAGTGGGTCAGTGTCTCTCTCTCACTGTGAGGGGGTCAGTGTCTCTCTCTCTCTCTCTCTCTCTCTGTCAGTGGGCCAGTGTCTGTCTCTCTCTCTCTGTGAGTGGGTCAGTGTCTCTCTCTCACTGCGAGTGGGTCAGTGTATCTCTCTCACTCTCTCTGTGAGTGGGTCAGTGTCTCTCACTGTGAGTGGTTCAGTGTCTCTCTCTCTCTCTCGGTGAGAGGGTCAGTGTCTCTCTCTCTCTCTCTCTGTGAGTGGGTCAGTGTCTCTCTCTCTCTCTGAGTGGGTCAGCAACCGTCTCTCTCTCTGAGTGGGTCAGCGTCTCTCTCTCTCTCTCTCTGTGAGTGGGTCAGTGTCTCTCTCTCTCTCTGAGTGGGTCAGCATCCCTCTCTCTCTCTGAGTGGGTCAGCGTCTCTCTCTCTCTCTCTGAGTGGGTCAGCGTCTCTCTCTCTCTGTGAGTGGGTCAGTGTCTCTCTCTCTCTCGCTTTAAGTGGATCAGTGTCTCTCTCTCTCTCTCTGTGAGTGGGTCAGTCACTCTCTCTATCTCTGTGAGGGGGTCAGTGTCTCTCTGTGAGTGGGTCAGTGTCTCTCTCTCTCTCTCTGTGAGTAGGTCAGTGTCTCTCTCTCACTGTGAGTTGGTCAGTGTCTCTCTCTCACAGTGAGGGGGTCAGTGTCTCTCTCTCTCTCTCTCTGTCAGTGGGCCAGTGTCTGTCTCTCTCTCTCTGTGAGTGGGTCAGTGTCTCTCTCTCTCACTGTGAGTGGGTCAGTGTATCTCTAGCTCTCTCTGTGAGTGGGTCAATGTCTCTCACTGTGAGTGGTTCATTGTCTCTCTCTCTCTCTCTCTCTGAGTAGGTCAGTGTCTCTCTCTCTCTGTGAGTGGGTCAGTGTCTCTCTCTCACTGTGAATGGGTCAGTGTCTCTCTCTCTATCTGTGGGTGGGTCTGTGTCTCTCTCTCTCTCTCTGTGAGTGGGTCATTGTTGCTCTGTCTCTCTGTGAGTGGGTCAGTGTCGCTCTCTGTGAGTGGGTCATGGTCTCTCTCTCTCTCTTCACTGTGAGTGGGTCAGTGTCTCTCTCTCTCTCTATGTGTGAGTGCGTCAGTGTCTCTCTCGCTGTCAGTGGGTCAGTGTCTCTCTCTCTGTGAGTGGGTCAGTGTCTCTCTCCGTGAGTGGGTCAGTGTCTCTCCCTCTCAGTGTGAGTGGGTCAGTGTCTCTCACTCTCTCTCTCTCTGTGAGTGGGTCAGTGTCGCTCTCTCTCTCTCTCTCTGTGAGTGGGTCAGTGTCTGTCTCTCTCTCTCTCTCTCCCTGTGAGTGGGTCAGTGTCTCTCCCTCTCTCTCTCTCTCTGTAACTAGATCAGTGTCTCGCTCTCTCCCTGTCAGTGGGTCAGTGTCTCTCTCTCTCTCTATGTGTGAGTGCGTCAGTGTCTCTCTCTCTCTGTGAGTGGGTCAGTGTCTCCCTCTCTTTCTCTCTCTCACTGTGAGTGGGTCAGTGTCGCTCTCTCTCTCTCTCTCTGTGAGTGGGTCAGTGTCTCTCTCTCCCTCTCTCTGTGAGTGGGTCAGTGTCTCTCCCTCTCTCTCTATCTGTGAGTGGGTCAGTGTCTCTCTCTCTGTGAGTGGGTCAGTGCCTCTCTCTCTCTGTGAGAGGGTCAGTAACTCTCTCTCTCTCTCTGTGAGTGGGTCAGTGTCTCTCTCTCTCTGTGAGAGAGTCAGTGACTCTCTCTCTCTCTCACTCTGAGTGGGTGAGTGTCTCTCTCTCTCTCTGTGAGAGGGTCAGTGACTCTCTCTCTCACTGTGACAGGGTCAGTGTCTCTCTCTCTCTCTCTCTGTGTGGGTCAGTGTCTCTCTCTCTCTCTCTCTGTGTGGGTCAGTGTCTCTCTCTCTCTGTGAGAGGGTCAGTGACTCTCTCTCTCTCTGTGAGTGGGTCAGTGTCTCTCTCTCTTTCTCTCTCTCACTGTGAGTGGGTCAGTGTCGCTCTCTCTCTCTCTCTGTGAGTGAGTCATTGTCTCTCCCTCTCTCTCTCTCTCTGTGAGTGGGTCAGTGTCTCTCTCTCTCTCTCTCTGTGAGTGGGTCAGTGTCTCTCTCTCTCTCTGTGAGTGGGTCAGTGTCTCTCACTCTCTGAGTGGGTCAGTGTCTCTCTCACTCTCTGAGTGGGCCAGTGTCTCTCTCTCTCTCTGTGAGTGGTTCAGTGTCTCTCTCTCTCTCTCTCTGTGAGTGGGTCAGTGTCTCTCTCTGTGAGTGGTTCAATGTCTCTCTCTCTCTCTGTGAGTGGGTCAGTGTCTATCTCTTGCTCTGTGAGTGGGTCAGTGTCTCTCTCTCTCTCTCTGTGAGAGGGTCAGTGTCTCTCTCAGAGTGGGTCAGTGTCTCTCTCTCTCTCTGTGAATGGGTGAGTGTTTCTCTCTCTGTGAGTGGGTCAGTGTCTATCTCTCACTGTGAGTTGGTCAGTGTCTCTCTCTCTGTGAATGGGTCAGTGTCTCTCTCTCTCTGTGAGTGGGTCAGTGTCTCTCTCTCTGTGAGTGGGTCAGTGTCTCTCTCTTTCTCTGTGAGTGGGTCAGTGTCTCTCTCTCTTTCTCTCTCTCACTGTGAGTGGGTCAGTGTCTCTCTCTCTTTCTCTCACTGTGAGTGGGTCAGTGTCGCTCTCTCTCTCTCTCTCTGTGAGTGGGTCAGTGTCTCTCCCTCTCTCTCTCTCTCTCTCTCTCTCTGTGAGTGGGTCAGTGTCTCTCTCTCGCTCTCTCTCTCTGTGAGTGGGTCAGTGTCTCTCCCTGTCTCTCTCTCTCTGTGAGTGGGTCAGTGTCTCTCTCTCTCTCTCTCTGTGAGTGTCTCAGGGTCTCTCTCTCTCTCTCTGTGAGTGGGTCAGTGTCTCTCTCTCTCTCTGTGAGTGGGTCAGTGTCTCTCACTCTCTGAGTGGGTCAGTGTCTCTCTCACTCTCTGAGTGGGTCAGTGTCTCTCTCTCTCTCTGTGAGTGGTTCAGTGACTCTCTCTCTCTCTCTCTGTGAGTGGGTCAGTGTCTCTCTCTGTGAGTGGTTCAATGTCTCTCTCTCTCTCTCTGTGAGAGGGTCAGTGTCTCTCTCTGAGAGTGGGTCAGTGTCACTCTCTCTCTCTGTGAGTGGGTCAGTGTTTCTCTCTCTGTGAGTGGGTCAGTGTCTATCTCTCATTGTGAGTTGGTCAGTGTCTCTCTCTCTGTGAATGGGTCAGTGTCTCTCTCTCTCTGTGAGTGGTTCAGTGTCTCTCTCTCTGTGAGTGGGTCAGTGTCTCTCTCTTTCTCTGTGAGTGGGTCAGTGTCTCTCTCTCTTTCTCTCTCTCACTGTGAGTGGGTCAGTGTCTCTCTCTCTTTCTCTCTCTCACTGTGAGTGGGTCAGTGTCGCTCTCTCTCTCTCTCTGTGAGTGGGTCAGTGTCTCTCCCTCTCTCTCTCTCTCTCTCTCTGTGAGTGGGTCAGTGTCTCTCTCTCTCTCTCTGTGAGTGGGTCAGTGTCTCTCCCTCTCTCTCTCTCTCTATGAGTGGGTCAGTGTCTCTCTCTCTGTGAGTGGGTCAGTGTCTCTCTCTCTCTGTGAGTGGGTCAGTGTCTCTCTGCCTGTGAGTGGGTCAGATTCTCTCTTTCTCTGTGAGAGGGTCAGTGACTCTCTCTCTCTCTGTGAGTGGGTCAGTGTCTCTCTCTCTCTCTCTGTGAGAGGGTCAGTGACTCTCTCTCTCGCTTTCACTGTGAGTGGGTGAGCGTCTCTCTCTCTCTCCCTGTGAGTGGGTCAGTGTCTATCTCTCTCTCTGTGAGTGGGTCAATGTCAGTCTCTCTCTCTGTGTGAGTGGGTCAGTGTCTCTCTCTCTCTCTGTGAGAGGTTCAGTGACTCTCTCTCTCTCTTTCACTGCGAGGGTCAGTGTCTCTCTCTCTTTCTCTCTTTCACTGTGAGAGGGTCAGTGTCTCTCTCTCTCTCTCTCTGTAAGTGGGTCAGTGTCTCTCTGTGAGTGGGTCACTGTCTCTCTCTCTCTGAGAGGGTCAGTTTCTCTCTCTCACTCAGTGAGTGGGTCAGTGCCTCTCTCTCACTCAGTGAGTGGGTCAGTGTCTCTCTCTCACTCAGTGAGTGGGTCAGTGTCTCTCTCTCACTCAGTAAGTGGGTCAGTGTCTCTCTCTCTCTCTGTGAGTGGGTCAGTGTCTTTCTCACTGTGAGTGGGTCAATGTCAGTCTCTCTCTCACTGTGAGTGGGTCAGTGTCTCTCTCTCTCTGTGAGTGTGTCAGTGTCTCTCTCTCACTGTGAGTGGGTCAGTGTCTCTCCCTCTCTCTCTCTCTCTGTGAGTGGGTCAGTATCTCTCTCTGTGAGTGGGCCAGTGTCTCTCACTCTCTCTGTGAGTGGGTCATTGTCTCTCTCTCTCTGTGAGTGGGTCAGTGTCTCTCTCTGTGAGTGGGTCATTGCCTCTCTCTCTCTGTGAGAGGGTCAGTGACTCTCTCTCTCTCTCAGTGAGTGGGTCAGTGTCTCTCTCTCTCTGTGAGAGAGACAGTGAATCTCTCTCTCTCTCACTGAGAGTGGGTGAGTGTCTCTCTCTCTCTCTGTGAGTGGGTCAGTGTCTCTCTCTCTCTGTGAGACGTTCAGTGACTCTCTCTCTCTCACTGTGAGAGGGTCAGTATCTCTCTCTCTTTCTCTCTCTCAATGTGAGAGGGTCAGTGTCTCTCTCTCTGTGAGAGGGTCAGTGACTCTCTCTCTCACTGTGAGAGGGTCAGTGTCTCTCTCTCTCTGTGAGTGGGTCAGTGTCTCTCTCTCTCTCTCTCTGTGAGTGGGTCAGTGTCTCTCTCTCTCTGTGAGAGGGTCAGTGACTCTCGCTCTCTCTGTGAGTGGGTCAGTGTCTCTCTCTCTTTCTCTCTCTCACTGTGAGTGGGTCAGTGTCTCTCTCTCTTTCTCTCTCTCACTGTGAGTGGGTCAGTGTCGCTCTCTCTCTCTGTGAGTGGGTCATTGTCTCTCACTCTCTCTCTCTCTCTCTGTGAGTGGGTCAGTGTCTCTCTCTATCTCTATGTGAGTGGGTCAGTGTCTCTCTCTCTCTCTCTGTCTGTGAGTGGGTCAGTGTCTCTCTCTCTCTGTGAGTGGGTCAGTGTATCTCACTCTCTGAGTGGGTCAGTGTCTCTCTCACTCTCTCAGTGGGTCAGTGTCTCTCTCTCTCTGTGAGTGGTTCAGTATCTCTCTCTCTCTCTGTGACTGGGTCAGTGTCTCTCTCTCTCTCTGTGAGCGGTTCAATGTCTCTCTCTCTCTCTGTGAGTGGGTCAGTGTCTCTCTCTCTCTCTCTGTGAGAGGGTCAGTGTCTCTCTCTGAGAGTGGGTCAGTGTCTCGCTCTCTCTCTGTGAGTTGGTCAGTGTTTCTCTCTCTGTGAGTGGGTCAGTGTCTATCTCTCACTGTGAGTTGGTCAGTGTCTCTCTCTCTGTGAATGGGTCAGTGTCTCTCTCTCTCTCTTTGAGTGGGTCAGTGTCTCTCTCTCTCTCTGTGAGTGGGTCAGTGTCTCTCTCTCTTTCTCTCTCTCACTGTGAGTGGGTCAGTGTCTCTCTTTCTCTCTCTCAAAGTGAGTGGGTCAGTGTCGCTCTCTCTCTCTCTCTGTGAGTGGGTCAGTGTCTCTCCCTCTCTCTCTCTCTCTCTGTGAGTGGGTCAGTGTCTCTCTCTCTCTCTCTGTGAGTGGGTCAGTGTCTTTCTCACTGTGAGTGGGTCAATGTCAGTCTCTCTCTCACTGTGAGTGGGTCAGTGTCTTTCTCTCTCTGTGAGTGGGTCAGTGTCTCTCACAGTGATTGGGTCAGTGTCTCTCTCTCTCTCTCTCTCTCTGTGAGTGGGTCAGTGTCGCTCTCTCTCTGTGAGTGGGTCAGTGTCTCTCTCTCTCTCTCTCTGTGAGTGGGTCAGTGTCTCTCTCCCTCTCTCTGTGAGTGAGTCAATGTCTCTATCTCTCTCTCTCTCTGTAAGTGGGTCAGTGTCTCTCTCTCACTGTGAGTGGGTCAGTGTCTCTCCCTCTCTCTCTCTCTGTCTGTGAGTGGGTCAGTGTCTCTCTCTCTGTGAGTGGGCCAGTGTCTCTCTCTCTCTGTGAGTGGGTCATTGTCTCTCTCTCTCTGTGAGTGGGTCAATGTCTCTCTCTCTGTGAGTGGGTCAGTGCCTCTCTCTCTCTGTGAGAGGGTCAGTGACTCTCTCTCTCTCTCTGTGAGTGGGTCAGTGTCTCTCTCTCTCTGTGAGAGAGTCAGTGACTCTCTCTCTCTCTCACTGTGAGTGGGTGAGTGTCTTTCTCTCTCTCTATGTGAGTGGGTCAGTGCCTCTCTCCCTCTGTGAGTGGGTCAATGTCAGTCTCTCTCTCCCTGTGAGTGGGTCAGTGTCTCTCTCTCTCTGTGAGAGGTTCAGTGACTCTCTCTCTCTCTCTCTCTCTCTCACTGTGAGAGAGTCAGTGTCTCTCTCTCTTTCTCTCTCTCACTGTGCGAGGGTCAGTGACTCTCTCTCTGTGAGAGGGTCAGTGACTCTCTCTCTCACTGTGAGAGGGTCAGTGTATCTCTCTCTCTCTCTGTGAGTGGGTCAGTGTCTCTCTCTCTCTCTCTTTCTCTGTGAGTGGGTCAGTGTCTCTCTCTCTCTGTGAGAGGGTCAGTGAAACTCTCTCTCTCTGTGAGTGGGTCAGTGTCTCTCTCTCTTTCTCTCTCTCCCTGAGTGGGTCAGTGTCTCTCTCTCTCTTTCTCTATCTCACTGTGAGTGGGTCAGTGTCGCTCTCTCTCTCTGTGAGTGGGTCATTGTCTCTCCCTCTCTCTCTCTCTCTGTGAGTGGGTCAGTGTCTCTCTCTCTCTCTCTCTGTGAGTGAGTCAGTGTCTCTCTCTCTCTCTGTGAGTGGGTCAGTGACTCTCTCTCTCTCTCTGTAAGTGGGTCAGTGTCTCTCTCTCTCTCTCTCTGTGAGTGGGTCAGTGTCTCTCTCTCTGTGAGTGGGTCAGTGTCTCTCTCTCTCTCTGTGAGTGGGTCAGTGTCTCTCTCTCTCTGTGAGAGAGTCAGTGACTCTCTCTCTCTCTCACTGTGAGTGGGTGAGTGTCTCTCTCTCTCTCTCTGTGAGTGGGTCAGTGCCTCTCTCCCTCTGTGAGTGGGTCAATGTCAGTCTCTATCTCTCTGTGAGTGGGTCAGTGCCTCTCTCCCTCTGTGAGTGGGTCAATGTCAGTCTCTATCTCTCTCTCTCTCTCACTGTGAGAGGGTCAGTGTCTCTCTCTCTTTCTCTCTCTCACTGTGAGAGGGTCAGTGACTCTCTCTCTCTGAGAGTGGGTCAATTTCAGTCTCTCTCTCTCTGTGAGTGGGTCAGTGTCTCTCTCTCTCTCTGTGAGTGGGTCAGTGACTCTCTCTCTCTCTCTGTAAGTGGGTCAGTGTCTCTCTCTCTCTCTCTCTGTGAGTGGGGCAGTGTCTCTCTCCCTCTCTCTGTGAGTGGGTCAGTGTCTCTCTCTCTCTGAGAGTAGGTCACTGTCTCTCTCTCTCTGTGAGTGGGACAGTGTCTCTCTGTCTCTCTCTTTTTAAGTGGGTCAGTGTCTCTCTCTCTCTCTCTCTCTGTAAGTTTGTCAGTGTCTCTCTCTCTCTGAGAGTAGGTCACTGTCTCTCTCTCTCTCTGTGAGTGGGTCAGTGTCTCTCTGTTTCTCTCTTTTTAAGTGGGTCAGTGTCTCTCTCTCTCTCTGTGAGTGGGTTACTGTCTCTCTCTCTCTCTCTCTCTGAGTGGGTCAGTGTCTCTCTCTCTCTCTGTGAGTGGGTCAGTGTCTCTCTCTCCCTCTGTAAGTGGGTCAGTGTCTCTCTCTCTCTGTGAGTGGGTCAGTGTCTCTCTCTCTCACTGTGAGTGGGTCTGTGTCTCTCTCTCTCTGTGAGTGGGTCAGTGTCTCTCTCTCTCTGTGAGTGGGTCACTGTCTCTCTCTCTCTCTGTGAGTGGGTCAGTGTCTCTCTCTCTGTGAGTGGGTCAGAGTCTCTCTCTCACTCTCTGAGTGGGTCAGTGTCTCTCTCTCTGTGAGTGGTTCAGTGTCTCTCTCTCACTGTGAATGGGTCAGTGTCTCTCTCTGTGAGTGGCTCACTGTCTCTCTCTCTGTGAGTGGGTCAGTGTCTCTCTCTCTCTCTGTGAGTGGGTCAGCGTCTCTCTTTCTCTCTCTCACTGAGAGTGGGTCAGTGTCTCTCTCTCTCTTTCTCTCTCTCACTGTGAGTGGGTCAGTGTCGCTCTCTCTTTCTCTCTCTCACTGTGAGTTGGTCAGTGTCTCTCTCTCTGTGAATGGGTCAGTGTCTCTCTCTCTCTCTGTGAGTGGGTCAGTGTCTCTCTCTCTGTGAGTGGGTCAGTGTCTCTCTCTCTCTCTGTGAGTGGGTCAGTGTCTCTCTCTCTCTGTGAGAGTCAGTGACTCTCTCTCTCTCTCACTGTGAGTGGGTGAGTGTCTCTCTCTCTCTCTCTGTGAGTGGGTCAGTGCCTCTCTCCCTCTGTGAGTGGGTCAATGTCAGTCTCTATCTCTCTGTGAGTGGGTCAGTGCCTCTCTCCCTCTGTGAGTGGGTCAATGTCAGTCTCTATCTCTCTCTCTCTCTCACTGTGAGAGGGTCAGTGTCTCTCTCTCTTTCTCTCTCTCACTGTGAGAGGGTCAGTGACTCTCTCTCTCTGAAAGTGGGTCAATTTCAGTCTCTCTCTCTCTGTGAGTGGGTCAGTGTCTCTCTCTCTCTCTGTGAGTGGGTCAGTGACTCTCTCTCTCTCTCTGTAAGTGGGTCAGTGTCTCTCTCTCTCTCTCTGTGAGTGGGGCAGTGTCTCTCTCCCTCTCTCTGTGAGTGGGTCAGTGTCTCTCTCTCTCTGAGAGTAGGTCACTGTCTCTCTCTCTCTCTGTGAGTGGGTCAGTGTCTCTCTGTCTCTCTCTTTTTAAGTGGGTCAGTGTCTCTCTCTCTCTCTCTCTCTGTAAGTTTGTCAGTGTCTCTCTCTCTCTGAGAGTAGGTCACTGTCTCTCTCTCTCTCTGTGACTGGGTCAGTGTCTCTCTGTCTCTCTCTTTTTAAGTGGGTCAGTGTCTCTCTCTCTCTGTGAGTGGGTCAGTGTCTTGCTCTCACTCAGTGAGTGGGTCAGTGTCTCTCTCTCTCTGTGAGTGGGTTACTGTCTCTCTCTCTCTCTCTCTCTGAGTGGGTCAGTGTCTCTCTCTCTCTCTCTCTGTGAGTGGGTCAGTGTCTCTCTCTCCCTCTGTAAGTGGGTCAGTGTCTCTCTCTCTCTGTGAGTGGGTCAGTGTCTCTCTCTCTCACTGTGAGTGGGTCTGTGTCTCTCTCTCTCTGTGAGTGGGTCAGTGTCTCTCTCTCTCTGTGAGTGGGTCACTTTCTCTCTCTCTCTCTGTGAGTGGGTCAGTGTCTCTCTCTCTGTGAGTGGGTCAGAGTCTCTCTCTCACTCTCTGAGTGGGTCAGTGTCTCTCTCTCTCTGTGAGTGGGTCAGTATCTCTCTCTCTCTCTGTGAGTGGGTCAGTGTGTCCCTCTCTCTCTCACTCTGTGAGTGGGTCAGTGTCTCTCTCTCTCTATGTGAGTGGGTCAGTGTCTCTCTCTCTGTGAGTGGGTAAGTGTCTATATCTCTCTCTGTGAGTGGGTCAGTGTCTCTCTCTCTCTGTGAGTGCATCAGTGACTCTCTCCCTCTCTCCCTCTCTGTGAGTGGGTCAGTGTCTCTCTCTCTCTCTGTGAGTGGGCCAGTGCCTCTCTCTCTCTGTGAGTGGGTCAGTGTCACTCTCTCTCTCACTCTGTGAGTGGGTCAGTGTCTCTCTCCCTCTCTCTCACTGTGAGTGGGTCAGTGTCTCTCTCTCACTGTGAGTGGGTCAGTGTCTCTCTCTCTCTCTCTCTCTCTCTCTGAGTGGGTCAGTGACTCACTCTCTCGCTCTGTGAGTGGGTCAGTGTCTCTCTCTCTCTCTCTCTGTGATTGGGTCAGTGTCTCTGTCTCCCTCTCTCTCTCTCTGAGTGGGTCAGTGTCTCTCTCTGTGAGTGGGTCAGTGTCTCTCTTTCTCTCTCTCTCTGTGAGTCGGTCAGTGTCTCTCTCTCTCTCTCTCTGTGAGTGGGTCACTGTCTCTCTCTCTCTCTCTCTCTGTGAGTGGGTCAGTGTCTCTCTCTCTCTCTCTGTAAGTGGGTCAGTGTCTCTCTCTCTCTCTCTCTCTCTCTATGAGTGCGGCAGTGTCTCTCTCCCTCTCTCTGTGAGTGGGTCAGTGTCTCTCTCTCTCTCTCTCTGTCAGTGGGTCAGTGTCTCTCTCTCTCTGTGAGTAGGTCACTGTCTCTCTCTCTCTTTTTAAGTGTGTCAGTGTCTCTCTCTCTCTGTGAGTGGGTCAGTGTCTTGCTCTCACTCAGTGAGTGGGTCAGTGTCTCTCTCTCTCTGTGAGTGGGTTACTGTCTCTCTCTCTCTCTCTGTGAGTGGGTCAGTGTCTCCCTCACTGTGAGTGGGTCAGTGTCGTTCTCACTGTGAGTGGGTCAATGTCAGTCTCTCTCTCTCACTGTGAGTGGGTCAGTGTCTCTCTCTCTCTGTGAGTGGTTCAGTGTCTCTCTCTCTGTGAGTGGTTCAGTGTCTCTCTCTCACTGTGAATGGGTCAGTGTCTCTCTCTCTGTGAGTGGTTCACTGTCTCTCTCTCTGTGAGTGGGTCAGTGTCTCTCTCTATCTCTGTGAGTGGGTCAGCGTCTCTCTCTCTTTCTCTCTCTCACTGTGAGTGGGTCAGTTTCTCTCTCTCTCTTTCTCTCTCTCACTGTGAGTGGGTCAGTGTCGCTCTCTCTTTCTCTCTCTCACTGTGAGTTGGTCAGTGTCTCTCTCTCTGTGAATGGGTCAGTGTCTCTCTCTCTCTCTGTGAGTGGGTCAGTGTCTCTCTCTCTGTGAGTGGGTCAGTGTCTCTCTCTCTCTCTCTGTGAGTGGGTCAGTGTCTCTATCTCTGTGAGAGAGTCAGTGACTCTCTCTCTCTCTCACTGTGAGTGGGTGAGTGTCTCTCTCACTCTCTCTGTGAGTGGGTCAGTGCCTCTCTCCCTCTGTGAGTGGGTCAATGTCAGTCTCTATCTCTCTGTGAGTGGGTCAGTGCCTCTCTCCCTCTGTGAGTGGGTCAATGTCAGTCTCTATCTCTCTCTCTCTCACTGTGAGAGGGTCAGTGTCTCTCTCTCTTTCTCTCTCTCACTGTGAGAGGGTCAGTGACTCTCTCTCTCTGAGAGTGGGTCAATTTCAGTCTCTCTCTCTCTGTGAGTGGGTCTGTGTCTCTCTCTCTCTCTGTGAGAGGGTCAGTGACTCTCTCTCTCTCTCTCTCTCTCTCTCTCTCTCTGTGAGTGGGTCAGTGTCTCTCTCTCTCTGTGAGAGGGTCAGTGACTCACTCTCTCACTGTGAGAGGGTCAGTGTCTCTCTCTCTCTCTCTGTGAGTGGGTCAGTGTCTCTCTCTCTCTCTCTGTGAGTGGGTCAGTGTCTCACTCTCTCTGTGAGAGGGTCAGTGACTCTCTCTCTCTCTGTGAGTGGGTCAGTGTCTCTCTCTTTCTCTCTCTCACTGTGAGTGGGTCAGTGTCTCTCTCTCTTTCTCTCTCTCACTGTGAGTGGGTCAGTGTCCCTCTCTCTCTCACTCTCTCTCTGTAAGTGGGTCAGTGTCTCTCTCTCTCTCTGTGAGTGGGGCAGTGTCTCTCTCTCTTTCTCTCTCTCACTGTGAGTGGGTCAGTGTCTCTCTCTCTTTCTCTCTCTCACTGTGAGTGGGTCAGTGTCCCTCTCTCTCTCTCTCTCTCTCTCTGTAAGTGGGTCAGTGTCTCTCTCTCTGAGAGTAGGTCACTGTCTCTCTCTCTCTCTGTGAGTGGGTCAGTGCCTCTCTCTCTCTCTCTCTCTCTCTGTGAGTGGGTCAGTGTCTCTCTCTCTCTGTGAGAGGGTCAGTGACTCTCTCTCTCACTGTGAGAGGGTCAGTGTCTCTCTCTCTCTCTCTGTGAGTGGGTCAGTGTCTCTCTCTCTCTCTCTGTGAGTGGGTCAGTGTCTCACTCTCTCTGTGAGAGGGTCAGTGACTCTCTCTCTCTCTGTGAGTGGGTCAGTGTCTCTCTCTCTTTCTCTCTCTCACTGTGAGTGGGTCAGTGTCTCTCTCTCTTTCTCTCTCTCACTGTGAGTGGGTCAGTGTCCCTCTCTCTCTCTCTCTCTCTCTCTGTAAGTGAGTCAGTGTCTCTCTCTCTCTCTGTGAGTGGGGCAGTGTCTCTCTCTCTTTCTCTCTCTCACTGTGAGTGGGTCAGTGTCTCTCTCTCTTTCTCTCTCTCACTGTGAGTGGGTCAGTGTCCCTCTCTCTCTCTCTCTCTCTCTCTCTCTGTAAGTGGGTCAGTGTCTGTCTCTCTCGCTCTCTGTGAGTGGGGCAGTGTCTCTCTCCCTCTCTCTGTGAGTGGGTCAGTGTCTCTCTCTCTCTCTCTCTCTCTCTGTAAGTGGGTCAGTGTCTCTCTCTCTCTGAGAGTAGGTCACTGTCTCTCTCTCTCTCTCTCTGTGAGTGGGTCAGTGTCTCTCTGTCTCTCTCTTTTTAAGTGGGTCAGTGTCTCTCTCTCTCTCTGTGAGTGGGTCAGTGTCTTGCTCTCACTCAGTGAGTGGGTCAGTGTCTCTCTCTCTCTGTGAGTGGGTTACTGTCTCTCACTCTCTCTCTCTGAGTGGGTCAGTGTCTCTCTCTCTCTCTCTGTGAGTGGGTCAGTGTCTCTCTCTCCCTCTGTAAGTGGGTCAGCGTCTCTCCCTCTCTGTGAGTGGGTCAGTGTCTCTCTCTCTCACTGTGAGTGGGTCTGTGTCTCTCTCTCTCTGTGAGTGGGTCAGTGTCTCTCTCGCTCTGTGAGTGGGTCACTGTCTCTCTCTCTCTCTCTGTGAGTGGGTCAGTGTCTCTCTCTCTGTGAGTGGGTCAGAGTCTCTCTCTCACTCTCTGAGTGGGTCAGTGTCTCTCTCTCTCTGTGAGTGGGTCAGTATCTCTCTCTCTCTCTGTGAGTAGGTCAGTGTGTGTCTCTCTCTCTCACTCTGTGAGTGGGTCAGTGTGTCTCTCTCTCTCTCACTCTGTGAGTGCGTCAGTGTCTCTCTCTCTGTGAGTGGGTAAGTGTCTATATCACTCTCTGTGAGTGGGTCAGTGTCTCTCTCTCTCTGTGAGTGCATCAGTGACTCTCTCCCTCTCTCCCTCTCTGTGAGTGGGTCAGTGTCTCTCTCTCTCTCTCTGTGAGTGGGCCAGTGTCTCTCTCTCTCTGTGAGTGGGTCAGTGTCACTCTCTCTCTCACTCTGTGAGTGGGTCAGTGTCTCCCTCCCTCTCTCTCTCTGTGAGTGGGTCAGTGTCTCTCTCTCACTCTGAGTGGGTCAGTGTCTCTCTCTCTCTCTCTCTCTCTGAGTGGGTCAGTGACTCACTCTCTCGCTCTGTGAGTGGGTCAGTGTCTCTCTCTCTCTCTCACTCTGTGATTGGGTCAGTGTCTCTCTCTCTCTCTCTCTCTCTGAGTGGGTCAGTGTCTCTCTCTGTGAGTGGGTCAGTGTCTCTCTTTCTCTCTCTCTCTGTGAGTCTGTCAGTGTCTCTGCTCTCTCTCTCTGTGAGTGGGTCAGTGTCTCTCTCTCTCTCTCTCTCTGTGAGTGGGTCAGTGTCTCTCTCTCTCTCTCTGTAAGTGGGTCAGTGTCTCTCTCTCTCTCTCTCTCTCTATGAGTGGGGCAGTGTCACTCTCTCTCTCGCTCTCTCTCTCTGTAAGTGGGTCAGTGTCTCTCTCTCTCTGTGAGTAGGTCACTGTCTCTCTCTCTCTTTTTAAGTGGGTCAGTGTCTCTCTCTCTCTGTGAGTGGGTCAGTGTCTTGCTCTCACTCAGTGAGTGGGTCAGTGTCTCTCTCTCTCTGTGAGTGGGTTACTGTCTCTCTCTCTCTCTGTGAGTGGGTCAGTGTCTCCCTCACTGTGAGTGGGTCAGTGTCGTTCTCACTGTGAGTGGGTCAATGTCAGTCTCTCTCTCACTGTGAGTGGGTCAGTGTCTCTCTCTCTCTGTGAGTGGTTCAGTGTCTCTCTCTCTGTGAGTGGTTCAGTGTCTCTCTCTCACTGTGAATGGGTCAGTGTCTCTCTCTCTGTGAGTGGTTCACTGTCTCTCTCTCTGTGAGTGGGTCAGTGTCTCTATCTCTGTGAGTGGGTCAGCGTCTCTCTCTCTTTCTCTCTCTCACTGTGAGTGGGTCAGTTTCTCTCTCTCTCTTTCTCTCTCTCACTGTGAGTGGGTCAGTGTCGCTCTCTCTTTCTCTCACTCACTGTGAGTTGGTCAGTGTCTCTCTCTCTGTGAATGGGTCAGTGTCTCTCTCTCTCTCTGTGAGTGGGTCAGTGTCTCTCTCTCTGTGAGTGGGTCAGTGTCTCTCTCTCTCTCTCTGTGAGTGGGTCAGTGTCTCTCTCTCTGTGAGAGAGTCAGTGACTCTCTCTCTCTCTCACTGTGAGTGGGTGAGTGTCTCTCTCTCTCTCTGTGAGTGGGTCAGTGCCTCTCTCCCTCTGTGAGTGGGTCAATGTCAGTCTCTATCTCTCTGTGAGTGGGTCAGTGCCTCTCTCCCTCTGTGAGTGGGTCAATGTCAGTCTCTATCTCTCTCTCTCTCACTGTGAGAGGGTCAGTGTCTCTCTCTCTTTCTCTCTCTCACTGTGAGAGGGTCAGTGACTCTCTCTCTCTGAGAGTGGGTCAATTTCAGTCTCTCTCTCTCTGTGAGTGGGTCTGTGTCTCTCTCTCTCTCTGTGAGAGGGTCAGTGACTCTCTCTCTCTCTCTCTCTCTCTCTCTGTGAGTGGGTCAGTGTCTTTCTCTCTCTGTGAGAGGGTCAGTGACTCTCTCTCACTGTGAGAGGGTCAGTGTCTCTCTCTCTCTCTCTGTGAGTGGGTCAGTGTCTCTCTCTCTCTCTCTGTGAGTGGGTCAGTGTATCTCTCTCTCTCTGTGAGTGGGTCAGTGTGTCTCTCTCTCTCTCACTCTGTGAGTGGGTCAGTGTCTCTCTCTCTCTATGTGAGTGGGTCAGTGTCTCTCTCTCTGTGAGTGGGTAAGTGTCTATATCTCTCTCTGTGAGTGGGTCAGTGTCTCTCTCTCTCTGTGAGTGCATCAGTGACTCTCTCCCTCTCTCCCTCTCTGTGAGTGAGTCAGTGTCTCTCTCTCTCTCTGTGAGTGGGCCAGTGCCTCTCTCTCTCTGTGAGTGGGTCAGTGTCACTCTCTCTCTCACTCTGTGAGTGGGTCAGTGTCTCTCTCCCTCTCTCTCACTGTGAGTGGGTCAGTGTCTCTCTCTCACTGTGAGTGGGTCAGTGTCTCTCTCTCTCTCTCTCTCTCTCTCTGAGTGGGTCAGTGACTCACTCTCTCGCTCTGTGAGTGGGTCAGTGTCTCTCTCTCTCTCTCTCTGTGATTGGGTCAGTGTCTCTGTCTCCCTCTCTCTCTCTCTGAGTGGGTCAGTGTCTCTCTCTGTGAGTGGGTCAGTGTCTCTCTTTCTCTCTCTCTCTGTGAGTCGGTCAGTGTCTCTCTCTCTCTCTCTGTGAGTGGGTCACTGTCTCTCTCTCTCTCTCTCTCTGTGAGTGGGTCAGTGTCTCTCTCTCTCTCTCTGTAAGTGGGTCAGTGTCTCTCTCTCTCTCTCTCTCTCTCTCTCTATGAGTGCGGCAGTGTCTCTCTCCCTCTCTCTGTGAGTGGGTCAGTGTCTCTCTCTCTCTCTCTCTGTCAGTGGGTCAGTGTCTCTCTCTCTCTGTGAGTAGGTCACTGTCTCTCTCTCTCTTTTTAAGTGTGTCAGTGTCTCTCTCTCTCTGTGAGTGGGTCAGTGTCTTGCTCTCACTCAGTGAGTGGGTCAGTGTCTCTCTCTCTCTGTGAGTGGGTTACTGTCTCTCTCTCTCTCTCTGTGAGTGGGTCAGTGTCTCCCTCACTGTGAGTGGGTCAGTGTCGTTCTCACTGTGAGTGGGTCAATGTCAGTCTCTCTCTCACTGTGAGTGGGTCAGTGTCTCTCTCTCTCTGTGAGTGGTTCAGTGTCTCTCTCTCTGTGAGTGGTTCAGTGTCTCTCTCTCACTGTGAATGGGTCAGTGTCTCTCTCTCTGTGAGTGGTTCACCGTCTCTCTCTCTGTGAGTGGGTCAGTGTCTCTCTCTATCTCTGTGAGTGGGTCAGCGTCTCTCTCTTTCTCTCTCTCACTGTGAGTGGGTCAGTTTCTCTCTCTTTCTCTCTCTCACTGTGAGTGGGTCAGTGTCGCTCTCTCTTTCTCTCTCTCACTGTGAGTTGGTCAGTGTCTCTCTCTCTGTGAATGGGTCAGTGTCTCTCTCTCTCTCTGTGAGTGGGTCAGTGTCTCTCTCTCTGTGAGTGGGTCAGTGTCTCTCTCTCTCTCTCTGTGAGTGGGTCAGTGTCTCTCTCTCTGTGAGAGAGTCAGTGACTCTCTCTCTCTCTCACTGTGAGTGGGTGAGTGTCTCTCTCACTCTCTCTGTGAGTGGGTCAGTGCCTCTCTCCCTCTGTGAGTGGGTCAATGTCAGTCTCTATCTCTCTGTGAGTGGGTCAGTGCCTCTCTCCCTCTGTGAGTGGGTCAATGTCAGTCTCTATCTCTCTCTCTCTCACTGTGAGAGGGTCAGTGTCTCTCTCTCTTTCTCTCTCTCACTGTGAGAGGGTCAGTGACTCTCTCTCTCTGAGAGTGGGTCAATTTCAGTCTCTCTCTCTGTGAGTGGGTCTGTGTCTCTCTCTCTCTCTGTGAGAGGGTCAGTGACTCTCTCTCTCTCTCTCTCTCTCTCTCTCTCTCTGTGAGTGGGTCAGTGTCTCTCTCTCTCTGTGAGAGGGTCAGTGACTCTCTCTCTCACTGTGAGAGGGTCAGTGTCTCTCTCTCTCTCTCTGTGAGTGGGTCAGTGTCTCTCTCTCTCTCTCTGTGAGTGGGTCAGTGTCTCACTCTCTCTGTGAGAGGGTCAGTGACTCTCTCTCTCTCTGTGAGTGGGTCAGTGTCTCTCTCTCTTTCTCTCTCTCACTGTGAGTGGGTCAGTGTCTCTCTCTCTTTCTCTCTCTCACTGTGAGTGGGTCAGTGTCCCTCTCTCTCTCTCTCTCTCTCTGTAAGTGGGTCAGTGTCTCTCTCTCTCTCTGTGAGTGGGGCAGTGTCTCTCTCTCTTTCTCTCTCTCACTGTGAGTGGGTCAGTGTCTCTCTCTCTTTCTCTCTCTCACTGTGAGTGGGTCAGTGTCCCTCTCTCTCTCTCTCTCTCTCTCTGTAAGTGGGTCAGTGTCTCTCTCTCTGAGAGTAGGTCACTGTCTCTCTCTCTCTCTGTGAGTGGGTCAGTGCCTCTCTCTCTCTCTCTCTCTCTCTGTGAGTGGGTCAGTGTCTCTCTCTCTGTGAGAGGGTCAGTGACTCTCTCTCTCACTGTGAGAGGGTCAGTGTCTCTCTCTCTCTCTCTGTGAGTGGGTCAGTGTCTCTCTCTCTCTCTCTGTGAGTGGGTCAGTGTCTCACTCTCTCTGTGAGAGGGTCAGTGACTCTCTCTCTCTCTGTGAGTGGGTCAGTGTCTCTCTCTCTTTCTCTCTCTCACTGTGAGTGGGTCAGTGTCTCTCTCTCTTTCTCTCTCTCACTGTGAGTGGGTCAGTGTCCCTCTCTCTCTCTCTCTCTCTCTCTGTAAGTGAGTCAGTGTCTCTCTCTCTCTCTGTGAGTGGGGCAGTGTCTCTCTCTCTTTCTCTCTCTCACTGTGAGTGGGTCAGTGTCTCTCTCTCTTTCTCTCTCTCACTGTGAGTGGGTCAGTGCCCCTCTCTCTCTCTCTCTCTCTCTCTCTCTCTCTGTAAGTGGGTCAGTGTCTCTCTCTCTCTGAGAGTAGGTCACTGTCTCTCTCTCTCTCTGTGAGTGGGTCAGTGTCTCTCTCTCTCTCTCTCTGTGAGTGGGGCAGTGTCTCTCTCCCTCTTTCTGTGAGTGGGGCAGTGTCTCTCTCTGTGAGTGGGTCAGTGTCTCTCACAGTAATTGGGTCAGTGTCTCTCTCTCTCTCTCTCTCTCTCTCTCTGTGAGTGGGTCAGTGTCTCTCTCTCTCTGTGAGTGGGTCAGTGTCTCTCTCTGTCTCTGTGAGTGGGTCAGTGTCTCTCTCTCTCTCTCTCTCTGTGAGTGGGTCAGTGTCTCTCTCCCTCTCTCTGTGAGTGAGTCAATGTCTCTCTCTCTCTCTCTCTCCGTCAGTGGGTCAGTGTCTCCCTCTCACTGTGAGTGGGTCAGTGTCTCTCCCTCTCTCTCTCTCTCTGTGAGTGGGTCAGGGTCTCTCTCTCTGTGAGTGGGCCAGTGTCTCTCTCTCTCTCTGTGAGTGGGTCATTGTCTCTCTCTCTCTGTGAGTGGGTCAGTGTCTCTCTCTGTGAGTGGGTCAGTGCCTCTCTCTCTCTGTGAGAGGGTCAGTGACTCTCTCTCTCTCTCTCTGTGAGTGGGTCAGTGTCTCTCTCTCTCTGTGAGAGAGTCAGTGACTCTCTCTCACTGTGAGTGGGTGAGTGTCTCTCTCTCTCTCTCTGTGAGTGGGTCAGTGCCTCTCTCCCTCTGTGAGTGGGTCAATGTCAGTCTCTCTCTCTCTGTGAATGGGTCAGTGTCTCTCTCTCTCTGTGAGAGGTTCAGTGACTCTCTCTCTCTCTCTCTCTCACTGTGAGAGGGTCAGTGTCTCTCTCTCTTTCTCTCTCTCACTGTGAGAGGGTCAGTGACTCTCTCTCTGTGAGACGGTCAGTGACTCTCTCTCTCACTGTGAGAGGGTCAGTGTCTCTCTCTCTCTCTCTGTGAATGGGTCAGTGTCTCTCGCTCTCTCTCTCTGTGAGTGGGTCAGTGTCTCTCTCTCTCTGTGAGAGGGTCAGTGACTCTCTCTCTCTCTGTGAGTGGGTCAGTGTCTCTCTCTCTCTCTCTGTGAGTGGGTCAGTGTCTCACTCTCTCTGTGAGAGGGTCAGTGACTCTCTCTCTCTCTGTGAGTGGGTCAGTGTCTCTCTCTCTTTCTCTCTCTCACTGTGAGTGGGTCAGTGTCTCTCTCTCTTTCTCTCTCTCACTGTGAGTGGGTCAGTGTCCCTCTCTCTCTCTCTCTCTCTCTGTAAGTGAGTCAGTGTCTCTCTCTCTCTCTGTGAGTGGGGCAGTGTCTCTCTCTCTTTCTCTCTCTCACTGTGAGTGGGTCAGTGTCTCTCTCTCTTTCTCTCTCTCACTGTGAGTGGGTCAGTGCCCCTCTCTCTCTCTCTCTCTCTCTCTCTCTCTCTGTAAGTGGGTCAGTGTCTCTCTCTCTCTGAGAGTAGGTCACTGTCTCTCTCTCTCTCTGTGAGTGGGTCAGTGTCTCTCTCTCTCTCTCTCTGTGAGTGGGGCAGTGTCTCTCTCCCTCTTTCTGTGAGTGGGGCAGTGTCTCTCTCTCTCTCTCTCTCTCTCTGTAAGTGTGTCAGTGACTCTCTCTCTCTCTCTGTAAGTGGGTCAGTGTCTCTCTCTCTCTCTCTCTGTGAGTGGGGCAGTGTCTCTCTCCCTCTCTCTGTGAGTGGGTCAGTGTCTCTCTCTCTCTCTCTCTCTCTCTCTATAAGTGGGTCAGTGTCTCTCTCTCTCTGAGAGTAGGTCACTGTCTCTCTCTCTCTCTGTGAGTGGGTCAGTGTCTCTCTGTCTCTCTCTTTTTAAGTGGGTCAGTGTCTCTCTCTCTCTCTGTGAGTGGGTCAGTGTCTTGCTCTCACTCAGTGAGTGGGTCAGTGTCTCTCTCTCTCTGTGAGTGGGTTACTGTCTCTCACTCTCTCTCTCTGAGTGGGTCAGTGTCTCTCTCTCTCTCTCTCTGTGAGTGGGTCAGTTTCTCTCTCTCTCTCTCTCTCACTGTGAGTGGGTCAGTGTCGCTCTCTCTTTCTCTCTCTCACTGTGAGTTGGTCAGTGTCTCTCTCTCTGTGAATGGGTCAGTGTCTCTCTCTCTCTCTGTGAGTGGGTCAGTGTCTCTCTCTCTGTGAGTGGGTCAGTGTCTCTCTCTCTCTCTCTGTGAGTGGGTCAGTGTCTCTCTCTCTGTGAGAGAGTCAGTGACTCTCTCTCTCACTGTGAGTGGGTGAGTGTCTCTCTCACTCTCTCTGTGAGTGGGTCAGTGCCTCTCTCCCTCTGTGAGTGGGTCAATGTCAGTCTCTATCTCTCTGTGAGTGGGTCAGTGCCTCTCTCCCTCTGTGAGTGGGTCAATGTCAGTCTCTATCTCTCTCTCTCTCACTGTGAGAGGGTCAGTGTCTCTCTCTCTTTCTCTCTCTCACTGTGAGAGGGTCAGTGACTCTCTCTCTCTGAGAGTGGGTCAATTTCAGTCTCTCTCTCTCTGTGAGTGGGTCTGTGTCTCTCTCTCTCTCTGTGAGAGGGTCAGTGACTCTCTCTCTCTCTCTCTCTCTCTCTCTCTCTCTCTGTGAGTGGGTCAGTGTCTCTCTCTCTCTGTGAGAGGGTCAGTGACTCTCTCTCTCACTGTGAGAGGGTCAGTGTCTCTCTCTCTCTCTCTGTGAGTGGGTCAGTGTCTCTCTCTCTCTCTCTGTGAGTGGGTCAGTGTCTCACTCTCTCTGTGAGAGGGTCAGTGACTCTCTCTCTCTCTGTGAGTGGGTCAGTGTCTCTCTCTCTTTCTCTCTCTCACTGTGAGTGGGTCAGTGTCTCTCTCTCTTTCTCTCTCTCACTGTGAGTGGGTCAGTGTCCCTCTCTCTCTCTCTCTCTCTCTGTAAGTGGGTCAGTGTCTCTCTCTCTCTCTGTGTGTGTGTCTGTGTCTCTCTCTCTTTCTCTCTCTCTCTGTGTGTGTGTCAGTGTCTCTCTCTCTTTCTCTCTCTCACTGTGAGTGTGTCAGTGTCACTCTCTCTCTCTCTCTCTCTCTCTGTAAGTGGGTCAGTGTCTCTCTCTCTGAGAGTAGGTCACTGTCTCTCTCTCTCTCTGTGAGTGGGTCAGTGCCTCTCTCTCTCTCTCTCTCTCTCTGTGAGTGGGTCAGTGTCTCTCTCTCTCTGTGAGAGGGTCAGTGACTCTCTCTCTCACTGTGAGAGGGTCAGTGTCTCTCTCTCTCTCTCTGTGAGTGGGTCAGTGTCTCTCTCTCTCTCTCTGTGAGTGGGTCAGTGTCTCACTCTCTCTGTGAGAGGGTCAGTGACTCTCTCTCTCTCTGTGAGTGGGTCAGTGTCTCTCTCTCTTTCTCTCTCTCACTGTGAGTGGGTCAGTGTCTCTCTCTCTTTCTCTCTCTCACTGTGAGTGGGTCAGTGTCCCTCTCTCTCTCTCTCTCTCTCTCTGTAAGTGAGTCAGTGTCTCTCTCTCTCTCTGTGAGTGGGGCAGTGTCTCTCTCTCTTTCTCTCTCTCACTGTGAGTGGGTCAGTGTCTCTCTCTCTTTCTCTCTCTCACTGTGAGTGGGTCAGTGCCCCTCTCTCTCTCTCTCTCTCTCTCTCTCTCTCTGTAAGTGGGTCAGTGTCTCTCTCTCTCTGAGAGTAGGTCACTGTCTCTCTCTCTCTCTGTGAGTGGGTCAGTGTCTCTCTCTCTCTCTCTCTGTGAGTGGGGCAGTGTCTCTCTCCCTCTTTCTGTGAGTGGGGCAGTGTCTCTCTCTCTCTCTCTCTCTCTCTGTAAGTGGGTCAGTGACTCTCTCTCTCTCTCTGTAAGTGGGTCAGTGTCTCTCTCTCTCTCTCTCTGTGAGTGGGGCAGTGTCTCTCTCCCTCTCTCTGTGAGTGGGTCAGTGTCTCTCTCTCTCTCTCTCTCTCTCTCTATAAGTGGGTCAGTGTCTCTCTCTCTCTGAGAGTAGGTCACTGTCTCTCTCTCTCTCTGTGAGTGGGTCAGTGTCTCTCTGTCTCTCTGTTTTTAAGTGGGTCAGTGTCTCTCTCTCTCTCTGTGAGTGGGTCAGTGTCTTGCTCTCACTCAGTGAGTGGGTCAGTGTCTCTCTCTCTCTGTGAGTGGGTTACTGTCTCTCACTCTCTCTCTCTGAGTGGGTCAGTGTCTCTCTCTCTCTCTCTCTGTGAGTGGGTCAGTGTCTCTCTCTCCCTCTGTAAGTGGGTCAGTGTCTCTCTCTCTCTGTGAGTGGGTCAGTGTCTCTCTCTCTCACTGTGAGTGGGTCTGTGTCTCTCTCTCTCTGTGAGTGGGTCAGTGTCTCTCTCGCTCTGTGAGTGGGTCACTGTCTCTCTCTCTCTCTCTGTGAGTGGGTCAGTGTCTCTCTCTCTGTGAGTGGGTCAGAGTCTCTCTCTCACTCTCTGAGTGGGTCAGTGTCTCTCTCTCTCTGTGAGTGGGTCAGTATCTCTCTCTCTCTCTGTGAGTGGATCAGTGTGTCTCTCTCTCTCTCACTCTGTGAGTGGGTCAGTGTGTCTCTCTCTCTCTCACTCTGTGAGTGCGTCAGTGTCTCTCTCTCTGTGAGTGGGTAAGTGTCTATATCACTCTCTGTGAGTGGGTCAGTGTCTCTCTCTCTCTGTGAGTGCATCAGTGACTCTCTCCCTCTCTCCCTCTCTGTGAGTGGGTCAGTCTCTCTCTCTCTCTCTCTGTGAGTGGGCCAGTGTCTCTCTCTCTCTGTGAGTGGGTCAGTGTCACTCTCTCTCTCACTCTGTGAGTGGGTCAGTGTCTCCCTCCCTCTCTCTCTCTGTGAGTGGGTCAGTGTCTCTCTCTCACTGTGAGTGGGTTAGTGTCTCTCTCTCTCTCTCTCTCTCTGAGTGGGTCAGTGACTCACTCTCTCGCTCTATGAGTGGGTCAGTGTCTCTCTCTCTCTCTCACTCTGTGATTGGGTCAGTGTCTCTCTCTCTCTCTCTCTGAGTGGGTCAGTGTCTCTCTCTGTGAGTGGGTCAGTGTCTCTCTTTCTCTCTCTCTCTGTGAGTCGGTCAGTGTCTCTCTCTCTCTCTCTCTGTGAGTGGGTCAGTGTCTCTCTCTCTCTCTTTCTGTGAGTGGGTCAGTGTCTCTCTCTCTCTCTCTGTAAGTGGGTCAGTTTCTCTCTCTCTCTCTCTCTATGAGTGGGGCAGTGTCACTCTCTCTCTCTCTCTCTCTGTAAGTGGGTCAGTGTCTCTCTCTCTCTGTGAGTAGGTCACTGTCTCTCTCTCTCTTTTTAAGTGGGTCAGTGTCTCTCTCTCTCTGTGAGTGGGTCAGTGTCTTGCTCTCACTCAGTGAGTGGGTCAGTGTCTCTCTCTCTCTGTGAGTGGGTTACTGTCTCTCACTCTCTCTCTCTGAGTGGGTCAGTGTCTCTCTCTCTCTCTCTGTGAGTGGGTCAGTGTCTTTCTCACTGTGAGTGGGTCAATGTCAGTCTCTCTCTCACTGTGAGTGGGTCAGTGTCTCTCTCTCTCTGTGAGTGGGTCAGTGTCTCTCACAGTGATTGGGTCAGTGTCTCTCTCTCTCTCTCTCTGTGAGTGGGTCAGTGTCTCTCTCTCTCTGTGAGTGGGTCAGTGTCTCTCTCTGTCTCTGTGAGTGGGTCAGTGTCTCTCTCTCTCTCTCTCTCTCTCTGTGAGTGGGTCAGTGTCTCTCCCTCTCTCTCTCTCTCTTTGAGTGGGTCAGTGTCTCTCTCTCTGTGAGTGGGCCAGTGTCTCTCTCTCTCTCTGTGAGTGGGTCATTGTCTCTCTCTCTCTGTGAGTGGGTCAGTGTCTCTCTCTCTGTGAGTGGGTCAGTGCCTCTCTCTCTCTGTGAGAGGGTCAGTGACTCTCTCTCTCTCTCTGTGAGTGGGTCAGTGTCTCTCTCTCTGTGTGAGAGAGTCAGTGACTCTCTCTCTCTCTGTGAGTGGTTCAGTGTCTCTCTCTCACTGTGAATGGGTCAGTGTCTCTCTCTCTCTCTGTGAGTGGTTCACTGTCTCTCTCTGTGAGTGGGTCAGTGTCTCTCTCTCTCTCTGTGAGTGGGTCAGTGTCTCTCTCTCTTTCTCTCTCTCACTGTGAGTGGGTCAGTGTCTCTCTCTCTCTTTCTCTCTCTCTCTGTGAGTGGGTCAGTGTCTCTCTCTCTCTCTGTGAGTGGGTCAGTGTCTCTCTCTCTTTCTCTCTCTCTCGGTGAGTGGGTCAGTGTCTCTCTCTCTCTGTGAGAGAGTCAGTGACTCTCTCTCTCTCTCACTGTGAGTGGGTGAGTGTCTCTCTCTCTCTCTCTGTGAGTGGGTCAGTGCCTCTCTCCCTCTGTGAGTGGGTCAATGTCAGTCTCTCTCTCTCTGTGAATGGGTCAGTGTCTCTCTCTCTCTGTGAGAGGTTCAGTGACTCTCTCTCTCTCTCTCTCTCACTGTGAGAGGGTCAGTGTCTCTCTCTCTTTCTCTCTCTCACTGTGAGAGGGTCAGTGACTCTCTCTCTGTGAGACGGTCAGTGACTCTCTCTCTCACTGTGAGAGGGTCAGTGTCTCTCTCTCTCTCTCTGTGAATGGGTCAGTGTCTCTCGCTCTCTCTCTCTGTGAGTGGGTCAGTGTCTCTCTCTCTCTGTGAGAGGGTCAGTGACTCTCTCTCTCTCTGTGAGTGGGTCAGTGCCTCTATCTCTTTCTCTCTCTCACTGTGATTGGGTCAGTGTCTCTCTTTCTTTCTCTCTCTCACTGTGTGTGGGTCAGTGTCGCTCTCTCTCTCTGTGAGTGTGTCATTGTCTCTCCCTCTCTCTCTCTCTCTCTGTGAGAGAGTCAGTGACTCTCTCTCTCACTGTGAGTGGTTGAGTGTCTCTCTCTCTCTCTCTCTCTGTGAGTGGGTCAGTGCCTCTCTCCCTCTGTGAGTGGGTCAATGTCAGTCTCTCTCTCTCTGTGAGTGGGTCAGTGTCTCTCTCTCTCTGTGAGAGGTTCAGTGACTCTCTCTCTCTCTCACTGTGAGTGGGTCTGTGTCTCTCTCTCTCTCTCTCTCTCTCTGTGAGTGGGTCAGTGTCTCTCTCTCTCTGTGAGAGGGTCAGTGACTCTCTCTCTCTCTGTGAGTGGGTCAGTGTCTCTCTCTCTCTCACTGTGAGTGGGTCAGTGTCGCTCTCTCTTTCTCTCTCTCACTGTGAGTGGGTCAGTGTCGCTCTCTCTCTCTGTGAGTGGGTCATTGTCTCTCCCTCTCTCTCTCTCTCTGTGAGTGGGTCAGTGTCTCTCTCTCTCTCTCTCTGTGAGTGGGTCAGTGTCTCTCTCTCTCTCTCTGTGAGTGGGTCAGTGTCTCTCTCTCTCTGTGAGTGGGTCAGTGTCTCTCACTCTCTGAGTGGGTCAGTGTCTCTCTCACTCTCTCAGTGGGTCAGTGTCTCTCTCTCTCTCTGTGAGTGGTTCAATGTCTCTCTCTCTCTCTCTCTGTGAGTGGGTCAGTGTCTCTCACTCTCTGTGAGTGGTTCAATGTCTCTCTCTCTGTGAGTGGGTCAGTGTCTCTCTCTCTCTTTGTGAGTGGGTCAGTGTCTCTCTCTCTCTCTCTGTGAGAGGGTCAGTATCTCTCTCTCTCTCTGTGAGTGGGTCAGTGTTTCTCTCTCTGTGAGTGGGTCAGTGTCTATCTCTCACTGTGAGTTGGTCAGTGTCTCTCTCTCTGTGAATGGGTCAGTGTCTCTCTCTCTCTCTCTGTGAGTGGGTCAGTGTCTCTCTCTCTGTGAGTGGGTCAGTGTCTCTCTCTCTCTCTGAGTGGGTCAGTGTCTCTCTCTCTTTCTCTCTCTCACTGTGAGTGGGTCAGTGTCTCTCTCTCTTTCTCTCTCTCACTGTGAGTGGGTCAGTGTCGCTCTCTCTCTCTCTCTGTGAGTGGGTCAGTGTCTCTCCCTCTCTCTCTCTCTCTCTCTGTGATGGGTCAGTGTCTCTCTCTCTCTCTCTCTGTGAGTGGGTCAGTGTCTCTCCCTCTCTCTCTCACTGTGAGTGGGTCAGTGTCTCTCTCTGTGAGTGGTTCAGGGTCTCTCTCTCTTTCTCTCTCTCACTTTGAGTGGGTCAGTGTCTCTCTCTCTTTCTCTCACTCACTGTGAGTGGGTCAGTGTCGCTCTCTCTCTCTCTCTCTGTGAGTGGGTCAGTGTCTCTCCCTCTCTCTCTCTGTGAGTGGGACAGTGTCTCTCTCTCCCTCTCTCTGTGAGCGGGTCAGTGTCTCTCCCTCTCTCTCTCTCTCTGTGAGTGGGTCAGTGTCTCTCTCTCTGTGAGTGGGTCAGTGCCTCTCTCTCTCTGTGAGAGGGTCAGTGAGTCTCTCTCTCTCTCTCTGTGAGTGGGTCAGTGTCTCTCTCGCTCTGTGAGAGTCAGTGATTCTCTCCCTCTCTCACTGTGAGTGGGTGAGTGTCTCTCTCTCTCTGTGAGTGGGTCAGTGCCTCTCTCCCTCTGTGAGTGGGTCAATGTCAGTCTCTCTCTCTCTGTGAGTGGGTCAGTGTCTCTCTCTCTCTGTGAGAGGTTCAGTGACTCTCTCTCTCTCTCTCTCTCACTGTGAGAGGGTCAGTGTCTCTCTCTCTTTCTCTCTCTCACTGTGAGAGGGTCAGTGACTCTCTCTCTGAGAGTGGGTCAATTTCAGTCTCTCTCTCTCTGTGAGTGGGTCTGTGACTCTCTCTCTCTCTGTGAGAGGGTCAGTGACTCTCTCTCTCTCTCTCTCTCTGTGAGTGGGTCAGTGTCTCTCTCTCTCTGTGAGAGGGTCAGTGACTCTCTCTCTCACTGTGAGAGGGTCAGTGTCTCTCCCTCTCTGTGAGTGGGTCAGTGTCTCTCTCTCTCTCTCTCTCTGTGAGTGGGTCAGTGTCTCTCTCTCTCTCTGTGAGAGGGTCAGTGACTCTCTCTCTCTCTGTGAGTGGGTCAGTGTCTCTCTCTTTCTCTCTCTCACTGTGAGTGGGTCAGTGTCTCTCTCTCTTTCTCTCTCTCACTCTGAGTGGGTCAGTATCGCTCTCTCTCTCTCTCTCTGTGAGTGGGTCATTGTCTCTCCCTCTCTCTCTCTCTCTGTGAGTGGGTCAGTGTCTCTCTCTCTCTTTCTCTGTGAGTGGGTCAGTGTCTCTCTCTCTCTCTCTGTGAGTGAGTCAGTGTCTCTCTCTCTGTGAGTGGGTCAGTGTCTCTCACTCTCTGAGTGGGTCAGTGTCTCTCTCACTCTCTGAGTGGGTCAGTGTCTCTCTCTCTCTCTGTGAGTCGTTCAGTGTCTCTCTCTCTCTCTCTCTCTCTGTGAGTGGGTCAGTGTCTCTCTCTCTCTGTGAGTGGTTCAATGTCAATCTCTCTCTCTGTGAGTGGGTCAGTGTCTATCTCTCGCTCTGTGAGTGGGTCAGTGTCTCTCTCTCTCTCTCTCTGTGAGAGGGTCAGTGTCTCTCTCTGAGAGTGGGTCAGTGTCTCTCTCTCTCTCTGTGAGTGGGTCAGTGTTTGTCTCGCTGTGAGTGGGTCAGTGTCTATCTCTCATTGTGAGTTGGTCAGTGTCTCTCTCTCTGTGAATGGGTCAGTGTCTCTCTCTCTCTCTGTGAGTGGGTCAGTGTCTCTCTCTCTGTGAGTGGGTCAGTGCCTCTCTCTCTCTCTGTGAGTGGGTCAGTGTCTCTCTCTCTCTGTGAGTGGTTCAATGTCTCTCTCTCTCTCTGTGAGTGGGTCAGTGTCTATCTCTCGCTCTGTGAGTGGGTCAGTGTCTCTCTCTCTCTCTCTGTGAGTGGGTCAGTGTCTCTCTCTCTCTCTGTGAGTGGGTCAGTGTTTCTCTCTCTGTGAGTGGGTCAGTGTCTATCTCTCATTGTGAGTTGTTCAGTGTCTCTCTCTCTGTGAATGGGTCAGTGTCTCTCTCTCTCTCTGTGAGTGGGTCAGTGTCTCTCTCTCTGTGAGTGGGTCAGTGCCTCTCTCTCTCTCTGTGAGTGGGTCAGTGTCTCTCTCTCTTTCTCTTTCTCACTGTGAGTGGGTCAGTGTCTCTCTTTCTCTCTCTCACTGTGAGTGGGTCAGTGTCGCTCTCTCTCTGTGAGTGGGTCAGTGTCTCTCCCTCTCTCTCTCTCTCTCTCTGTGAGTGGGTCAGTGTCTCTCTCTCTCTCTCTCTCTGTGAGTGGGTCAGTGTCTCTCCCTCTCTCTCTCTCTCTCTGTGAGTGGATCAGTGTCTCTCTCTCTGTGAGTGGGTCAGTGTCTCTCTCTCTCTGTAAGTGGGTCAGTGTCTCTCTCTCTGTGAGAGGGTCAGTGACTCTCTCTCTCTCTGTGAGAGGGTCAGTGACTCTCTCTCTCTCTGTGAGTGGGTCAGTGTCTCTCTCTCTCTCTCTCTCTGTAAGTGGGTCAGTGTCTCTCTCTCTTTCTCTCTTTCACTGTGAGAGTGTCATTGACTCTCTCTCTCTCTGAGTGGGTCAGTGTCTCTCTCTCTCTCTCTCTGTGAGTGGGTCACTGTCTCTCTCTCTCTGAGAGGGTCAGTTTCTCTCTCTCACTCAGTGAGTGGGTCAGTGTCTCTCTCACTCAGTGAGTGGGTCAGTGTCTCTCTCTCACTCAGTAAGCGGGTCAGTGTCTCTCTCTCTCTGAGAGGGTCAGTTTCTCTCTCTCACTCAGTGAGTGGGTCAGTGTCTCTCTCACTCAGTGAGTGGGTCAGTGTCTCTCTCTCACTCAGTAAGTGGGTCAGTGTCTCTCTCTCTCTCTGTGAGTGGGTCAGTGTCTCTCTCTCTCTCTCTGTGAGTGGGTCAGTGTCTTTCTCACTGTGAGTGGGTCAATGTCAGTCTCTCTCTCACTGTGAGTGGGTCAGTGTCTCTCTCTGTGAGTGGGTCAGTGTCTCTCACAGTAATTGGGTCAGTGTCTCTCTCTCTCTCTCTCTCTCTCTCTCTGTGAGTGGGTCAGTGTCTCTCTCTCTCTGTGAGTGGGTCAGTGTCTCTCTCTGTCTCTGTGAGTGGGTCAGTGTCTCTCTCTCTCTCTCTCTCTGTGAGTGGGTCAGTGTCTCTCTCCCTCTCTCTGTGAGTGAGTCAATGTCTCTCTCTCTCTCTCTCTCCGTAAGTGGGTCAGTGTCTCCCTCTCACTGTGAGTGGGTCAGTGTCTCTCCCTCTCTCTCTCTCTCTGTGAGTGGGTCAGGGTCTCTCTCTCTGTGAGTGGGCCAGTGTCTCTCTCTCTCTCTGTGAGTGGGTCATTGTCTCTCTCTCTCTGTGAGTGGGTCAGTGTCTCTCTCTGTGAGTGGGTCAGTGCCTCTCTCTCTCTGTGAGAGGGTCAGTGACTCTCTCTCTCTCTCTCTGTGAGTGGGTCAGTGTCTCTCTCTCTCTGTGAGAGAGTCAGTGACTCTCTCTCACTGTGAGTGGGTGAGTGTCTCTCTCTCTCTCTCTGTGAGTGGGTCAGTGCCTCTCTCCCTCTGTGAGTGGGTCAATGTCAGTCTCTCTCTCTCTGTGAATGGGTCAGTGTCTCTCTCTCTCTGTGAGAGGTTCAGTGACTCTCTCTCTCTCTCTCTCTCACTGTGAGAGGGTCAGTGTCTCTCTCTCTTTCTCTCTCTCACTGTGAGAGGGTCAGTGACTCTCTCTCTGTGAGACGGTCAGTGACTCTCTCTCTCACTGTGAGAGGGTCAGTGTCTCTCTCTCTCTCTCTGTGAATGGGTCAGTGTCTCTCGCTCTCTCTCTCTGTGAGTGGGTCAGTGTCTCTCTCTCTCTGTGAGAGGGTCAGTGACTCTCTCTCTCTCTGTGAGTGGGTCAGTGTCTCTCTCTCTCTCTCTGTGAGTGGGTCAGTGTCTCACTCTCTCTGTGAGAGGGTCAGTGACTCTCTCTCTCTCTGTGAGTGGGTCAGTGTCTCTCTCTCTTTCTCTCTCTCACTGTGAGTGGGTCAGTGTCTCTCTCTCTTTCTCTCTCTCACTGTGAGTGGGTCAGTGTCCCTCTCTCTCTCTCTCTCTCTCTCTGTAAGTGAGTCAGTGTCTCTCTCTCTCTCTGTGAGTGGGGCAGTGTCTCTCTCTCTTTCTCTCTCTCACTGTGAGTGGGTCAGTGTCTCTCTCTCTTTCTCTCTCTCACTGTGAGTGGGTCAGTGCCCCTCTCTCTCTCTCTCTCTCTCTCTCTCTCTCTGTAAGTGGGTCAGTGTCTCTCTCTCTCTGAGAGTAGGTCACTGTCTCTCTCTCTCTCTGTGAGTGGGTCAGTGTCTCTCTCTCTCTCTCTCTGTGAGTGGGGCAGTGTCTCTCTCCCTCTTTCTGTGAGTGGGGCAGTGTCTCTCTCTCTCTCTCTCTCTCTGTAAGTGGGTCAGTGACTCTCTCTCTCTCTCTGTAAGTGGGTCAGTGTCTCTCTCTCTCTCTCTCTGTGAGTGGGGCAGTGTCTCTCTCCCTCTCTCTGTGAGTGGGTCAGTGTCTCTCTCTCTCTCTCTCTCTCTCTCTATAAGTGGGTCAGTGTCTCTCTCTCTCTGAGAGTAGGTCACTGTCTCTCTCTCTCTCTGTGAGTGGGTCAGTGTCTCTCTGTCTCTCTCTTTTTAAGTGGGTCAGTGTCTCTCTCTCTCTCTGTGAGTGGGTCAGTGTCTTGCTCTCACTCAGTGAGTGGGTCAGTGTCTCTCTCTCTCTGTGAGTGGGTTACTGTCTCTCACTCTCTCTCTCTGAGTGGGTCAGTGTCTCTCTCTCTCTCTCTCTGTGAGTGGGTCAGTTTCTCTCTCTCTCTTTCTCTCTCTCACTGTGAGTGGGTCAGTGTCGCTCTCTCTTTCTCTCTCTCACTGTGAGTTGGTCAGTGTCTCTCTCTCTGTGAATGGGTCAGTGTCTCTCTCTCTCTCTGTGAGTGGGTCAGTGTCTCTCTCTCTGTGAGTGGGTCAGTGTCTCTCTCTCTCTCTCTCTGTGAGTGGGTCAGTGTCTCTCTCTCTGTGAGAGAGTCAGTGACTCTCTCTCTCACTGTGAGTGGGTGAGTGTCTCTCTCACTCTCTCTGTGAGTGTGTCAGTGCCTCTCTCCCTCTGTGAGTGGGTCAATGTCAGTCTCTATCTCTCTGTGAGTGGGTCAGTGCCTCTCTCCCTCTGTGAGTGGGTCAATGTCAGTCTCTATCTCTCTCTCTCTCACTGTGAGAGGGTCAGTGTCTCTCTCTCTTTCTCTCTCTCACTGTGAGAGGGTCAGTGACTCTCTCTCTCTGAGAGTGGGTCAATTTCAGTCTCTCTCTCTCTGTGAGTGGGTCTGTGTCTCTCTCTCTCTCTGTGAGAGGGTCAGTGACTCTCTCTCTCTCTCTCTCTCTCTCTCTCTCTGTGAGTGGGTCAGTGTCTCTCTCTCTCTGTGAGAGGGTCAGTGACTCTCTCTCTCACTGTGAGAGGGTCAGTGTCTCTCTCTCTCTCTCTCTGTGAGTGGGTCAGTGTCTCTCTCTCTCTCTCTGTGAGTGGGTCAGTGTCTCACTCTCTCTGTGAGAGGGTCAGTGACTCTCTCTCTCTCTGTGAGTGGGTCAGTGTCTCTCTCTCTTTCTCTCTCTCACTGTGAGTGGGTCAGTGTCTCTCTCTCTTTCTCTCTCTCACTGTGAGTGGGTCAGTGTCCCTCTCTCTCTCTCTCTCTCTCTGTAAGTGGGTCAGTGTCTCTCTCTCTCTCTGTGAGTGGGGCAGTGTCTCTCTCTCTTTCTCTCTCTCACTGTGAGTGGGTCAGTGTCTCTCTCTCTTTCTCTCTCTCACTGTGAGTGGGTCAGTGTCCCTCTCTCTCTCTCTCTCTCTCTCTGTAAGTGGGTCAGTGTCTCTCTCTCTGAGAGTAGGTCACTGTCTCTCTCTCTCTCTGTGAGTGGGTCAGTGCCTCTCTCTCTCTCTCTCTCTCTCTGTGAGTGGGTCAGTGTCTCTCTCTCTCTGTGAGAGGGTCAGTGACTCTCTCTCTCACTGTGAGAGGGTCAGTGTCTCTCTCTCTCTCTCTGTGAGTGGGTCAGTGTCTCTCTCTCTCTCTCTGTGAGTGGGTCAGTGTCTCACTCTCTCTGTGAGAGGGTCAGTGACTCTCTCTCTCTCTGTGAGTGGGTCAGTGTCTCTCTCTCTTTCTCTCTCTCACTGTGAGTGGGTCAGTGTCTCTCTCTCTTTCTCTCTCTCACTGTGAGTGGGTCAGTGTCCCTCTCTCTCTCTCTCTCTCTCTCTGTAAGTGAGTCAGTGTCTCTCTCTCTCTCTGTGAGTGGGGCAGTGTCTCTCTCTCTTTCTCTCTCTCACTGTGAGTGGGTCAGTGTCTCTCTCTCTTTCTCTCTCTCACTGTGAGTGGGTCAGTGCCCCTCTCTCTCTCTCTCTCTCTCTCTCTCTCTGTAAGTGGGTCAGTGTCTCTCTCTCTCTGAGAGTAGGTCACTGTCTCTCTCTCTCTCTGTGAGTGGGTCAGTGTCTCTCTCTCTCTCTCTCTGTGAGTGGGGCAGTGTCTCTCTCCCTCTTTCTGTGAGTGGGGCAGTGTCTCTCTCTCTCTCTCTCTCTCTCTGTAAGTGGGTCAGTGACTCTCTCTCTCTCTCTGTAAGTGGGTCAGTGTCTCTCTCTCTCTCTCTCTGTGAGTGGGGCAGTGTCTCTCTCCCTCTCTCTGTGAGTGGGTCAGTGTCTCTCTCTCTCTCTCTCTCTCTCTATAAGTGGGTCAGTGTCTCTCTCTCTCTGAGAGTAGGTCACTGTCTCTCTCTCTCTCTGTGAGTGGGTCAGTGTCTCTCTGTCTCTCTCTTTTTAAGTGGGTCAGTGTCTCTCTCTCTCTCTGTGAGTGGGTCAGTGTCTTGCTCTCACTCAGTGAGTGGGTCAGTGTCTCTCTCTCTCTGTGAGTGGGTTACTGTCTCTCACTCTCTCTCTCTGAGTGGGTCAGTGTCTCTCTCTCTCTCTCTCTGTGAGTGGGTCAGTGTCTCTCTCTCCCTCTGTAAGTGGGTCAGTGTCTCTCTCTCTCTGTGAGTGGGTCAGTGTCTCTCTCTCTCACTGTGAGTGGGTCTGTGTCTCTCTCTCTCTGTGAGTGGGTCAGTGTCTCTCTCGCTCTGTGAGTGGGTCTCTGTCTCTCTCTCTCTCTCTGTGAGTGTGTCAGTGTCTCTCTCTCTGTGAGTGGGTCAGAGTCTCTCTCTCACTCTCTGAGTGGGTCAGTGTCTCTCTCTCTCTGTGAGTGGGTCAGTATCTCTCTCTCTCTCTGTGAGTGGATCAGTGTGTCTCTCTCTCTCTCACTCTGTGAGTGGGTCAGTGTGTCTCTCTCTCTCTCACTCTGTGAGTGCGTCAGTGTCTCTCTCTCTGTGAGTGGGTAAGTGTCTATATCACTCTCTGTGAGTGGGTCAGTGTCTCTCTCTCTCTGTGAGTGCATCAGTGACTCTCTCCCTCTCTCCCTCTCTGTGAGTGGGTCAGTCTCTCTCTCTCTCTCTCTGTGAGTGGGCCAGTGTCTCTCTCTCTCTGTGAGTGGGTCAGTGTCACTCTCTCTCTCACTCTGTGAGTGGGTCAGTGTCTCCCTCCCTCTCTCTCTCTGTGAGTGGGTCAGTGTCTCTCTCTCACTGTGAGTGGGTTAGTGTCTCTCTCTCTCTCTCTCTCTCTGAGTGGGTCAGTGACTCACTCTCTCGCTCTATGAGTGGGTCAGTGTCTCTCTCTCTCTCTCACTCTGTGATTGGGTCAGTGTCTCTCTCTCTCTCTCTCTGAGTGGGTCAGTGTCTCTCTCTGTGAGTGGGTCAGTGTCTCTCTTTCTCTCTCTCTCTGTGAGTCGGTCAGTGTCTCTCTCTCTCTCTCTCTGTGAGTGGGTCAGTGTCTCTCTCTCTCTCTTTCTGTGAGTGGGTCAGTGTCTCTCTCTCTCTCTCTGTAAGTGGGTCAGTTTCTCTCTCTCTCTCTCTCTATGAGTGGGGCAGTGTCACTCTCTCTCTCTCTCTCTCTGTAAGTGGGTCAGTGTCTCTCTCTCTCTGTGAGTAGGTCACTGTCTCTCTCTCTCTTTTTAAGTGGGTCAGTGTCTCTCTCTCTCTGTGAGTGGGTCAGTGTCTTGCTCTCACTCAGTGAGTGGGTCAGTGTCTCTCTCTCTCTGTGAGTGGGTTACTGTCTCTCACTCTCTCTCTCTGAGTGGGTCAGTGTCTCTCTCTCTCTCTCTGTGAGTGGGTCAGTGTCTTTCTCACTGTGAGTGGGTCAATGTCAGTCTCTCTCTCACTGTGAGTGGGTCAGTGTCTCTCTCTCTCTGTGAGTGGGTCAGTGTCTCTCACAGTGATTGGGTCAGTGTCTCTCTCTCTCTCTCTCTGTGAGTGGGTCAGTGTCTCTCTCTCTCTGTGAGTGGGTCAGTGTCTCTCTCTGTCTCTGTGAGTGGGTCAGTGTCTCTCTCTCTCTCTGTGAGTGGGTCATTGTCTCTCTCTCTCTGTGAGTGGGTCAGTGTCTCTCTCTCTGTGAGTGGGTCAGTGCCTCTCTCTCTCTGTGAGAGGGTCAGTGACTCTCTCTCTCTCTCTGTGAGTGGGTCAGTGTCTCTCTCTCTGTGTGAGAGAGTCAGTGACTCTCTCTCTCTGTGAGTGGTTCAGTGTCTCTCTCTCACTGTGAATGGGTCAGTGTCTCTCTCTCTCTCTGTGAGTGGTTCACTGTCTCTCTCTGTGAGTGGGTCAGTGTCTCTCTCTCTCTCTGTGAGTGGGTCAGTGTCTCTCTCTCTTTCTCTCTCTCACTGTGTGGGTCAGTGTCTCTCTCTCTCTTTCTCTCTCTCTCTGTGAGTGGGTCAGTGTCTCTCTCTCTCTCTGTGAGTGGGTCAGTGTCTCTCTCTCTTTCTCTCTCTCACTGTGAGTGGGTCAGTGTCTCTCTCTCTCTTTCTCTCTCTCTCGGTGAGTGGGTCAGTGTCTCTCTCTCTCTGTGAGAGAGTCAGTGACTCTCTCTCTCTCTCACTGTGAGTGGGTGAGTGTCTCTCTCTCTCTCTCTGTGAGTGGGTCAGTGCCTCTCTCCCTCTGTGAGTGGGTCAATGTCAGTCTCTCTCTCTCTGTGAATGGGTCAGTGTCTCTCTCTCTCTGTGAGAGGTTCAGTGACTCTCTCTCTCTCTCTCTCTCACTGTGAGAGGGTCAGTGTCTCTCTCTCTTTCTCTCTCTCACTGTGAGAGGGTCAGTGACTCTCTCTCTGTGAGACGGTCAGTGACTCTCTCTCTCACTGTGAGAGGGTCAGTGTCTCTCTCTCTCTCTCTGTGAATGGGTCAGTGTCTCTCGCTCTCTCTCTCTGTGAGTGGGTCAGTGTCTCTCTCTCTCTGTGAGAGGGTCAGTGACTCTCTCTCTCTCTGTGAGTGGGTCAGTGCCTCTATCTCTTTCTCTCTCTCACTGTGATTGGGTCAGTGTCAATCTTTCTTTCTCTCTCTCACTGTGTGTGGGTCAGTGTCGCTCTCTCTCTCTGTGAGTGTGTCATTGTCTCTCCCTCTCTCTCTCTCTCTCTGTGAGAGAGTCAGTGACTCTCTCTCTCACTGTGAGTGGTTGAGTGTCTCTCTCTCTCTCTCTCTCTGTGAGTGGGTCAGTGCCTCTCTCCCTCTGTGAGTGGGTCAATGTCAGTCTCTCTCTCTCTGTGAGTGGGTCAGTGTCTCTCTCTCTCTGTGAGAGGTTCAGTGACTCTCTCTCTCTCTCACTGTGAGTGGGTCTGTGTCTCTCTCTCTCTCTCTCTCTCTCTGTGAGTGGGTCAGTGTCTCTCTCTCTCTGTGAGAGGGTCAGTGACTCTCTCTCTCTCTGTGAGTGGGTCAGTGTCTCTCTCTCTCTCACTGTGAGTGGGTCAGTGTCGCTCTCTCTTTCTCTCTCTCACTGTGAGTGGGTCAGTGTCGCTCTCTCTCTCTGTGAGTGGGTCATTGTCTCTCCCTCTCTCTCTCTCTCTGTGAGTGGGTCAGTGTCTCTCTCTCTCTCTCTCTGTGAGTGGGTCAGTGTCTCTCTCTCTCTCTCTGTGAGTGGGTCAGTGTCTCTCTCTCTCTGTGAGTGGGTCAGTGTCTCTCACTCTCTGAGTGGGTCAGTGTCTCTCTCACTCTCTCAGTGGGTCAGTGTCTCTCTCTCTCTCTGTGAGTGGTTCAATGTCTCTCTCTCTCTCTCTCTCTGTGAGTGGGTCAGTGTCTCTCACTCTCTGTGAGTGGTTCAATGTCTCTCTCTCTGTGAGTGGGTCAGTGTCTCTCTCTCGCTTTGTGAGTGGGTCAGTGTCTCTCTCTCTCTCTGTGAGTGGGTCAGTGTCTCTCTCTCTCTCTCTCTGTGAGTGGGTCAGTGTCTCTCTCTCTCTCTCTGTGAGTGGGTCAGTGTCTCTCTCTCTCTGTGAGTGGGTCAGTGTCTCTCACTCTCTGAGTGGGTCAGTGTCTCTCTCACTCTCTCAGTGGGTCAGTGTCTCTCTCTCTCTCTGTGAGTGGTTCAATGTCTCTCTCTCTCTCTCTCTCTGTGAGTGGGTCAGTGTCTCTCACTCTCTGTGAGTGGTTCAATGTCTCTCTCTCTGTGAGTGGGTCAGTGTCTCTCTCTCGCTTTGTGAGTGGGTCAGTGTCTCTCTCTCTCTCTCTGTGAGAGGGTCAGTATCTCTCTCTCTCTCTGTGAGTGGGTCAGTGTTTCTCTCTCTGTGAGTGGGTCAGTGTCTATCTCTCACTGTGAGTTGGTCAGTGTCTCTCTCTCTGTGAATGGGTCAGTGTCTCTCTCTCTCTCTCTGTGAGTGGGTCAGTGTCTCTCTCTCTGTGAGTGGGTCAGTGTCTCTCTCTCTCTCTGAGTGGGTCAGTGTCTCTCTCTCTTTCTCTCTCTCACTGTGAGTGGGTCAGTGTCTCTCTCTCTTTCTCTCTCTCACTGTGAGTGGGTCAGTGTCGCTCTCTCTCTCTCTCTGTAAGTGGGTCAGTGTCTCTCCCTCTCTCTCTCTCTCTCTCTGTGATGGGTCAGTGTCTCTCTCTCTCTCTCTCTCTGTGAGTGGGTCAGTGTCTCTCCCTCTCTCTCTCACTGTGAGTGGGTCAGTGTCTCTCTCTGTGAGTGGTTCAGGGTCTCTCTCTCTTTCTCTCTCTCACTTTGAGTGGGTCAGTGTCTCTCTCTCTTTCTCTCACTCACTGTGAGTGGGTCAGTGTCGCTCTCTCTCTCTCTCTCTGTGAGTGGGTCAGTGTCTCTCCCTCTCTCTCTCTGTGAGTGGGACAGTGTCTCTCTCTCCCTCTCTCTGTGAGCGGGTCAGTGTCTCTCCCTCTCTCTCTCTCTCTGTGAGTGGGTCAGTGTCTCTCTCTCTGTGAGTGGGTCAGTGCCTCTCTCTCTCTGTGAGAGGGTCAGTGAGTCTCTCTCTCTCTCTCTGTGAGTGGGTCAGTGTCTCTCTCGCTCTGTGAGAGTCAGTGATTCTCTCCCTCTCTCACTGTGAGTGGGTGAGTGTCTCTCTCTCTCTGTGAGTGGGTCAGTGCCTCTCTCCCTCTGTGAGTGGGTCAATGTCAGTCTCTCTCTCTCTGTGAGTGGGTCAGTGTCTCTCTCTCTCTGTGAGAGGTTCAGTGACTCTCTCTCTCTCTCTCTCTCACTGTGAGAGGGTCAGTGTCTCTCTCTCTTTCTCTCTCTCACTGTGAGAGGGTCAGTGACTCTCTCTCTGAGAGTGGGTCAATTTCAGTCTCTCTCTCTCTGTGAGTGGGTCTGTGACTCTCTCTCTCTCTGTGAGAGGGTCAGTGACTCTCTCTCTCTCTCTCTCTCTGTGAGTGGGTCAGTGTCTCTCTCTCTCTGTGAGAGGGTCAGTGACTCTCTCTCTCACTGTGAGAGGGTCAGTGTCTCTCCCTCTCTGTGAGTGGGTCAGTGTCTCTCTCTCTCTCTCTCTCTGTGAGTGGGTCAGTGTCTCTCTCTCTCTCTGTGAGAGGGTCAGTGACTCTCTCTCTCTCTGTGAGTGGGTCAGTGTCTCTCTCTTTCTCTCTCTCACTGTGAGTGGGTCAGTGTCTCTCTCTCTTTCTCTCTCTCACTCTGAGTGGGTCAGTATCGCTCTCTCTCTCTCTCTCTGTGAGTGGGTCATTGTCTCTCCCTCTCTCTCTCTCTCTGTGAGTGGGTCAGTGTCTCTCTCTCTCTTTCTCTGTGAGTGGGTCAGTGTCTCTCTCTCTCTCTCTGTGAGTGAGTCAGTGTCTCTCTCTCTGTGAGTGGGTCAGTGTCTCTCACTCTCTGAGTGGGTCAGTGTCTCTCTCACTCTCTGAGTGGGTCAGTGTCTCTCTCTCTCTCTGTGAGTCGTTCAGTGTCTCTCTCTCTCTCTCTCTCTCTGTGAGTGGGTCAGTGTCTCTCTCTCTCTGTGAGTGGTTCAATGTCAATCTCTCTCTCTGTGAGTGGGTCAGTGTCTATCTCTCGCTCTGTGAGTGGGTCAGTGTCTCTCTCTCTCTCTCTCTGTGAGAGGGTCAGTGTCTCTCTCTGAGAGTGGGTCAGTGTCTCTCTCTCTCTCTGTGAGTGGGTCAGTGTTTGTCTCGCTGTGAGTGGGTCAGTGTCTATCTCTCATTGTGAGTTGGTCAGTGTCTCTCTCTCTGTGAATGGGTCAGTGTCTCTCTCTCTCTCTGTGAGTGGGTCAGTGTCTCTCTCTCTGTGAGTGGGTCAGTGCCTCTCTCTCTCTCTGTGAGTGGGTCAGTGTCTCTCTCTCTCTGTGAGTGGTTCAATGTCTCTCTCTCTCTCTGTGAGTGGGTCAGTGTCTATCTCTCGCTCTGTGAGTGGGTCAGTGTCTCTCTCTCTCTCTCTGTGAGTGGGTCAGTGTCTCTCTCTCTCTCTGTGAGTGGGTCAGTGTTTCTCTCTCTGTGAGTGGGTCAGTGTCTATCTCTCATTGTGAGTTGGTCAGTGTCTCTCTCTCTGTGAATGGGTCAGTGTCTCTCTCTCTCTCTGTGAGTGGGTCAGTGTCTCTCTCTCTGTGAGTGGGTCAGTGCCTCTCTCTCTCTCTGTGAGTGGGTCAGTGTCTCTCTCTCTTTCTCTTTCTCACTGTGAGTGGGTCAGTGTCTCTCTTTCTCTCTCTCACTGTGAGTGGGTCAGTGTCGCTCTCTCTCTGTGAGTGGGTCAGTGTCTCTCCCTCTCTCTCTCTCTCTCTCTGTGAGTGGGTCAGTGTCTCTCTCTCTCTCTCTCTCTGTGAGTGGGTCAGTGTCTCTCCCTCTCTCTCTCTCTCTCTGTGAGTGGATCAGTGTCTCTCTCTCTGTGAGTGGGTCAGTGTCTCTCTCTCTCTGTAAGTGGGTCAGTGTCTCTCTCTCTGTGAGAGGGTCAGTGACTCTCTCTCTCTCTGTGAGAGGGTCAGTGACTCTCTCTCTCTCTGTGAGTGGGTCAGTGTCTCTCTCTCTCTCTCTCTCTGTAAGTGGGTCAGTGTCTCTCTCTCTTTCTCTCTTTCACTGTGAGAGTGTCATTGACTCTCTCTCTCTCTGAGTGGGTCAGTGTCTCTCTCTCTCTCTCTCTGTGAGTGGGTCACTGTCTCTCTCTCTCTGAGAGGGTCAGTTTCTCTCTCTCACTCAGTGAGTGGGTCAGTGTCTCTCTCACTCAGTGAGTGGGTCAGTGTCTCTCTCTCACTCAGTAAGCGGGTCAGTGTCTCTCTCTCTCTGAGAGGGTCAGTTTCTCTCTCTCACTCAGTGAGTGGGTCAGTGTCTCTCTCACTCAGTGAGTGGGTCAGTGTCTCTCTCTCACTCAGTAAGTGGGTCAGTGTCTCTCTCTCTCTCTGTGAGTGGGTCAGTGTCTCTCTCTCTCTCTCTGTGAGTGGGTCAGTGTCTTTCTCACTGTGAGTGGGTCAATGTCAGTCTCTCTCTCACTGTGAGTGGGTCAGTGTCTCTCTCTCTCTGTGAGTGGGTCAGTGTCTCTCACAGTAATTGGGTCAGTGTCTCTATCTCTCTCTCTCTCTCTCTCTCTGTGAGTGGGTCAGTGTCTCTCTCTCTCTGTGAGTGGGTCAGTGTCTCTCTCTGTCTCTGTGAGTGGGTCAGTGTCTCTCTCTCTCTCTCTCTCTGTGAGTGGGTCAGTGTCTCTCTCCCTCTCTCTGTGAGTGAGTCAATGTCTCTCTCTCTCTCTCTCTCCGTAAGTGGGTCAGTGTCTCCCTCTCACTGTGAGTGGGTCAGTGTCTCTCCCTCTCACTCTCTCTCTGTGAGTGGGTCAGGGTCTCTCTCTCTGTGAGTGGGCCAGTGTCTCTCTCTCTCTCTGTGAGTGGGTCATTGTCTCTCTCTCTCTGTGAGTGGGTCAGTGTCTCTCTCTGTGAGTGGGTCAGTGCCTCTCTCTCTCTGTGAGAGGGTCAGTGACTCTCTCTCTCTCTCTCTGTGAGTGGGTCAGTGTCTCTCTCTCTCTGTGAGAGAGTCAGTGACTCTCTCTCACTGTGAGTGGGTGAGTGTCTCTCTCTCTCTCTCTGTGAGTGGGTCAGTGCCTCTCTCCCTCTGTGAGTGGGTCAATGTCAGTCTCTCTCTCTCTGTGAATGGGTCAGTGTCTCTCTCTCTCTGTGAGAGGTTCAGTGACTCTCTCTCTCTCTCTCTCTCACTGTGAGAGGGTCAGTGTCTCTCTCTCTTTCTCTCTCTCACTGTGAGAGGGTCAGTGACTCTCTCTCTGTGAGACGGTCAGTGACTCTCTCTCTCACTGTGAGAGGGTCAGTGTCTCTCTCTCTCTCTCTGTGAATGGGTCAGTGTCTCTCGCTCTCTCTCTCTGTGAGTGGGTCAGTGTCTCTATCTCTCTGTGAGAGGGTCAGTGACTCTCTCTCTCTCTGTGAGTGGGTCAGTGCCTCTCTCTCTTTCTCTCTCTCACTGTGATTGGGTCAGTGTCTCTCTTTCTTTCTCTCTCTCACTGTGTGTGGGTCAGTGTCGCTCTCTCTCTCTGTGAGTGTGTCATTGTCTCTCCCTCTCTCTCTCTCTCTCTGTGAGTGGGTCAGTGTCTCTCTCTCTCTGTGAGTGGGTCAGTGTCTCTCTCTCTCTCTCTCTGTGAGTGGGTCAGTGTCTCTCTCTCTCTCTGTGAGTGGGTCAGTGTCTCTCACTCTGAGTGGGTCAGTGTCTCTCTCACTCTCTCAGTGGGTCAGTGTCTCTCTCTCTCTGTGAGTGGTTCAGTCTCTCTCTCTCTCTCTCTCTCTGTGAGTGGGTCAGTGTCTCTCTCTCTCTGTGAGTGGTTCAATGTCTCTCTCTCTCAGTGGGTCAGTGTCTCTCTCTCGCTCTGTGAGTGGGTCAGTGTCTCTCTCTCTCTCTCTGTGAGAGGGTCAGTGTCTCTCTCTGAGAGTGGGTCAGTGTCTCTCTCTCCCTCTGTGAGTTGGTCAGTGTTTCTCTCTCTGTGAGTGGGTCAGTGTCTATCTCTCACTGTGAGTTGGTCAGTGTCTCTCTCTCTGTGAATGGGTCAGTGTCTCTCTCTCTCTTTGAGTGGGTCAGTGTCTCTCTCTCTGTGAGTGGGTCAGTGTCTCTCTCTCTCTCTGTGAGTGGGTCAGTGTCTCTCTCTCTCTTTCTCTCTCTCACTGTGAGTGGGTCAGTGTCTCTCTCTCTTTCTCTCTCTCACTGTGAGTGGGTCAGTGTCGCTCTCTCTCTCTCTCTGTGAGTGGGTCAGTGTCTCTCCCTCTCTCTCTCTCTCTCTCTGTGAGTGGGTCAGTGTCTCTCTCTCTCTCTCTCTGTGAGTGGGTCAGTGTCTCTCCCTCTCTCTCTGTGAGTGGGTCAGTGTCTCTCTCTGTGAGTGGGTCAGTGTCTCTCTCTCTCTGTGAGTGGGTCAGTGTCTCTCTCTCTGTGAGTGGGTCAGTGTCTCTCTCTCTCTGTGAGAGGGTCAGTGACTCTCTCTCTCTCTGTGAGTGGGTCAGTGTCTCTCTCTCTCTCTCTGTGAGAGGGTCAGTGACTCTCTCTCTCTCTTTCACTGTGAGTGGGTGAGCGTCTCTCTCTCTCTCCCTGTGAGTGGGTCAGTGTCTCTCTCTCCCTCTGTGAGTTGGTCAGTGTTTCTCTCTCTGTGAGTGGGTCAGTGTCTATCTCTCACTGTGAGTTGGTCAGTGTCTCTCTCTCTGTGAATGGGTCAGTGTCTCTCTCTCTCTTTGAGTGGGTCAGTGTCTCTCTCTCTGTGAGTGGGTCAGTGTCTCTCTCTCTCTCTGTGAGTGGGTCAGTGTCTCTCTCTCTCTTTCTCTCTCTCACTGTGAGTGGGTCAGTGTCTCTCTCTCTTTCTCTCTCTCACTGTGAGTGGGTCAGTGTCGCTCTCTCTCTCTCTCTGTGAGTGGGTCAGTGTCTCTCCCTCTCTCTCTCTCTCTCTCTGTGAGTGGGTCAGTGTCTCTCTCTCTCTCTCTCTGTGAGTGGGTCAGTGTCTCTCCCTCTCTCTCTGTGAGTGGGTCAGTGTCTCTCTCTGTGAGTGGGTCAGTGTCTCTCTCTCTCTGTGAGTGGGTCAGTGTCTCTCTCTGTGAGTGGGTCAGTGTCTCTCTCTCTCTGTGAGAGGGTCAGTGACTCTCTCTCTCTCTGTGAGTGGGTCAGTGTCTCTCTCTCTCTCTCTGTGAGAGGGTCAGTGACTCTCTCTCTCTCTTTCACTGTGAGTGGGTGAGCGTCTCTCTCTCTCTCCCTGTGAGTGGGTCAGTGTCTCTCTCTCTCTCTGTGAGTGGGTCAATGTCAGTCTCTCTCTCTCTGTGAGTGGGTCAGTGTCTCACTCTCTCTGTGAGAGGTTCAGTGACTCTCTCTCCCTCTTTCACTGAGAGGGTCAGCGTCTCTCTCTCTCTCTTTCACTGTGAGAGGGTCAGTGACTCTCTCTCTCTCTGTCAGTGGGTCAGTGTCTCTCTCTCTGTGAGTGGGTCACTGTATCTCTCTCTCTGAGAGGGTCAGTTTCTCTCTCTCACTCAGTGAGTGGGTCAGTGTCTCTCTCTCACTCAGTAAGTGGGTCAATGTCTCTCTCTCTCTCTGTGAGTGGGTCAATGTCTCTCTCTCTCTCTGTGAGTGGATCAGTGTCTTTCTCACTGTGAGTGGGTCAATGTCAGTCTCTCTCTCACTGTGAGTGGGTCAGTGTCTCTCTCTCTCTGTGAGTGGGTCAGTGGCTCTCTCTCTCTGTGAGAAGGTCAGTGACTCTCTCTCTCACTGTGAGAGGGTCAGTGTCTCTCTCTCTCTCTCTGTGAGTGGGTCAGTGTCTCTCTCTCTCTCTCTCTGTGAGTGGGTCAGTGTCTCTCTCTCTCTCTGTGAGAGGGTCAGTGACTCTCTCTCTTTCTCTCTCTCTCACTGTGAGTGGGTCAGTGTCGCTCTCTCTCTCTCTCTGTGAGTGGGTCATTGTCTCTCCCTCTCTCTCTCTCTCTGTGAGTGGGTCAGTGTCTCTCTCTCTCTCTCTGTGAGTGGGTCAGTGTCTCTCCCTCTCTCTCTCAATCTCTCTGTGAGTGGGCCAGTGTCTCTCTCTCTCTCTCTGTGAGTGGGTCAGTGTCTTTCTCACTGTGAGTGGGTCAATGTCAGTCTCTCTCTCACTGTGAGTGGGTCAGTGTCTCTCTCTCTCTCTGTGAGTGGGTCAGTGTCTCTCACAGTGATTGGGTCAGTGTCTCTCTCTCTCTCTCTCTGCGAGTGGGTCAGTGTCTCTCTCTCTCTGTGAGTGGTTCAGTGTCTCTCTCTGTCTCTGTGAGTGGGTCAGTGTCCTTCTCTCTCTCTCTCTGTGAGTGGGTCAGTGTCTCTCTCCCTCTCTCTGTGTGAGTCAATGTCTCTCTCTCTCTCTCTCTCTGTAAGTGGGTCAGTGTCTCTCTCTCACTGTGAGTGGGTCAGTGTCTCTCCCTCTCTCTCTCTGTGAGTGGGTCAGTGTCTCTCTCTCTGTGAGTGGGCCAGTGTCTCTCTCTCTCTCTGTGAGTGGGTCATTGTCTCTCTCTCTCTGTGAGTGGGTCAGTGTCTCTCTCTCTGTGAGTGGGTCAGTGCCTCTCTCTCTCTGTGAGAGGGTCAGTGACGCTCTCTCTCTCTCTCTGTGAGTGGGTCAGTGTCTCTCTCTCTATGTGAGAGAGTCAGTGACTCTCTCTCTCTCACTGTGAGTGGGTGAGTGTCTCTCTCTCTCTCTCTGTGAGTGGGTCAGTGCCTCTCTCCCTCTGTGAGTGGGTCAATGTCAGTCTCTCTCTCTCTGTGAGTGGGTCAGTGTCTCTCTCTCTCTGTGAGAGGTTCAGTGACTCTCTCTCTCTCTCTCTCTCTCTCACTGTGAGAGGGTCAGTGTCTCTCTCTCTTTCTCTCTCTCACTGTGAGAGGGTCAGTGTCGCTCTCTCTCTCTGTGAGTGGGTCAGTGACTCTCTCTCTCACTGTGAGAGGGTCAGTGTCTCTCTCTTTCTCTCTGTGAGTGGGTCAGTGTCTCTCTCTCTCTCTCTCTGTGAGTGGGTCAGTGTCTCTCTCTCTCTGTGAGAGGGTCAGTGACTCTCTCTCTCTGTGAGTGGGTCAGTGTCTCTCTCTCTTTCTCTCTCTCACTGTGAGTGGGTCAGTGTCTCTCTCTCTTTCTCTCTCTCACTGTGAGTGGGTCAGTGTCGCTCTCTCTCGCTGTGAGTGGGTCATTGTCTCTCCCTCTCTCTCTCTCACTGTGAGTGGGTCAGTGTCTCTCTCTCTCTCTCTGTGAGTGGGTCAGTGTCTCTCTCTCTCTCTCTCTGTGAGTGGGTCAGTGTCTCTCTCTCTCTCTCTGTGAGTGGGTCAGTGTCTCTCACTCTCTCAGAGGGTCAGTGTCTCTCTCTCTCTCTGTGAGTGGTTCAGTGTCTCTCTCTCTCTCTCTCTCTGTGAGTGGGTCAGTGTCTCTCTCTCTCTGTGAGTGGTTCAATGTCTCTCTCTCTCTCTGTGAGTGGGTCAGTGTTTCTCTCTCGCTCTGTGAGTGGGTCAGTGTCTCTCTCTCTCTCTCTGTGAGAGGGTCAGTGTTTCTCTCTCTGTGAGTGGGTCAGTGTCTATCTCTCACTGTGATTTGGTCAGTGTCTCTCTCTCTGTGAATGGGTCAGTGTCTCTCTCTCTCTCTGTGAGTGGGTCAGTGTCTCTCTCTCTGTGAGTGGGTCAGTGTCTCTCTCTCTCTCTGTGAGTGGGTCAGTGTCTCTCTCTCTTTCTCTCTCTCACTGTGAGTGGGTCAGTGTCTCTCTCTCTTTCTCTCTCTCACTGTAAGTGGGTCAGTGTCGCTCTCTCTCTCTCTCTGTGAGTGGGTCAGTTTCTCTCCTTCTCTCTCTCTCTCTGTGAGTGTGTCAGTGTCTCTCTCTCTCTCTCTCTGTGAGTGGGTCAGTGTCTCTCCCTCTCTCACTCACTCTCTGTGAGTGGGCCAGTGTCTCTCTCTCTGTGAGTGGGTCAGTGTCTCTCTCTCTCTGTGAGTAGGTCAGTGTCTCTCTCTCTGTGAGTGGGTCAGTGTCTCTCTCTCTCTGTGAGAGGGTCAGTGACTCTCTCTCTGTGAGTGGGTCAGTGTCTCTCTCTCTCTCTGTGAGAGGGTCAGTGACTCTCTCTCTCTCTTTCACTGTGAGTGGGTGAGCGTCTCTCTCTCTCTCCCTGTGAGTGGGCCAGTGTCTCTCTCTCTCTCTGTGAGTGGGTCACTGTCAGTCTCTCTCTCTCTGTGAGTGGGTCAGTGTCTCTCTCTCTCTGTGAGAGGTTCAGTGACTATCTCTCTTTCACTGAAAGGGTCAGTGACTCTCTCTCTTTCTCTCTTTCACTGTGAGAGGGTCAGTGACTCTCTCTCTCTCTGAGTGGGTCAGTGTCTCTCTCTCTCTCTCTCTCTGTCAGTGGGTCAGTGTCTCTCTCTGTGAGTGGGTCACTGTCTCTCTCTCTGAGAGGGTCAGTTTCTCTCTCTCACTCAGTTAGTGGGTCAGTGTCTCTCACTCAGTGAGTGGGTCAGTGTCTCTCTCTCACTCAGTAAGTGGGTCAGTGTCTCTCTCTCTCTCTGTGAGTGGGTCAGTGTCTCTCTCTCTCTCTCTGTGAGTGGGTCAGTGTCTTTCTCACTGTGAGTGGGTCAATGTCAGTCTCTCTCTCTCTTTGAGTGGGTCAGTGTCTCTCTCTCTGTGAGTGGGTCAGTGTCTCTCTCTCTCTCTGTGAGTGGGTCAGTGTCTCTCTCTCTCTTTCACTCTCTCACTGTGAGTGGGTCAGTGTCTCTCTCTCTTTCTCTCTCTCACTGTGAGTGGGTCAGTGTCGCTCTCTCTCTCTGTGAGTGGGTCAGTGTCTCTCCCTCTCTCTCTCTCTCTCTCTCTGTGAGTGGGTCAGTGTCTCTCTCTCTCTCTCTCTGTGAGTGGGTCAGTGTCTCTCCCTCTCTCTCTGTGAGTGGGTCAGTGTCTCTCTCTGTGAGTGGGTCAGTGTCTCTCTCTCTCTGTGAGTGGGTCAGTGTCTCTCTCTCTCTGTGAGAGGGTCAGTGACTCTCTCTCTCTCTCTGTGAGTGGGTCAGTGTCTCTCTCTCTCTCTCTGTGAGTGGGTCAGTGTCTCTCTCTCTCTCTGTGAGTGGGTCAGTGTCACTCACAGTGAGTGGGTCAGTGTCTCTCTCTCTCTGTGAGTGGGTCAGTGTCTCTCTCTTTCTGTGAGAAGGTCAGTGACTCTCTCTCTCACTGTGAGAGGGTCAGTGTCTCTCTCTCTCTCTCTGTGAGTGGGTCAGTGTCTCTCTCTCTCTCTCTCTGTGAGTGGGTCAGTGTCTCTCTCTCTCTGTGAGAGGGTCAGTGACTCTCTCTCTTTCTCTCTCTCTCACTGTGAGTGGGTCAGTGTCGCTCTCTCTCTCTCTGTGAGTGGGTCATTGTCTCTCCCTCTCTCTCTCTCTCTGTGAGTGGGTCAGTGTCTCTCTCTCTCTCTCTCTGTGAGTGGGTCAGTGTCTCTCTCTCTCTCTGTGAGTGGGTCAGTGTCTCACTCTCTGAGTGGGTCAGTGTCTCTCTCACTCTCTCAGTGGGTCAGTGTCTCTCTCTCTCTCTGTGAGTGGTTCAGTGTCTCTCTCTCTCTCTGTGAGTGGGTCAGTGTCTATCTCTCGCTCTGTGAGTGGGTCAGTGTCTCTCTCCCTCTCTCTGTGAGAGGGTCAGTGTCTCTCTCTGAGAGTGGGTCAGTGTCTCTCTCTCTCTCTGTGAGAGGGTCAGTGACTCTCTCTCTCTCTTTCACTGTGAGTGGGTGAGCGTCTCTCTCTCTCTCCCTGTGAGTGGGTCAGTGTCTCTCTCTCTCTCTGTGAGTGGGTCAATGTCAGTCTCTCTCTCTCTGTGAGTGGGTCAGTGTCTCTCTCTCTCTGTGAGAGGTTCAGTGACTATCTCTCTTTCACTGAAAGGGTCAGTGACTCTCTCTCTTTCTCTCTTTCACTGTGAGAGGGTCAGTGACTCTCTCTCTCTCTGAGTGGGTCAGTGTCTCTCTCTCTCTCTCTCTCTGTCAGTGGGTCAGTGTCTCTCTCTGTGAGTGGGTCACTGTCTCTCTCTCTGAGAGGTTCAGTTTCTCTCTCTCACTCAGTTAGTGGGTCAGTGTCTCTCACTCAGTGAGTGGGTCAGTGTCTCTCTCTCACTCAGTAAGTGGGTCAGTGTCTCTCTCTCTCTCTGTGAGTGGGTCAGTGTCTCTCTCTCTCTCTCTGTGAGTGGGTCAGTGTCTTTCTCACTGTGAGTGGGTCAATGTCAGTCTCTCTCTCTCTTTGAGTGGGTCAGTGTCTCTCTCTCTGTGAGTGGGTCAGTGTCTCTCTCTCTCTCTGTGAGTGGGTCAGTGTCTCTCTCTCTCTTTCACTCTCTCACTGTGAGTGGGTCAGTGTCTCTCTCTCTTTCTCTCTCTCACTGTGAGTGGGTCAGTGTCGCTCTCTCTCTCTGTGAGTGGGTCAGTGTCTCTCCCTCTCTCTCTCTCTCTCTCTCTCTCTGTGAGTGGGTCAGTGTCTCTCTCTCTCTCTCTCTGTGAGTGGGTCAGTGTCTCTCCCTCTCTCTCTGTGAGTTGGTCAGTGTCTCTCTCTGTGAGTGGGTCAGTGTCTCTCTCTCTCTGTGAGTGGGTCAGTGTCTCTCTCTCTCTGTGAGAGGGTCAGTGACTCTCTCTCTCTCTGTGAGTGGGTCAGTGTCTCTCTCTCTCTCTGTGAGTGGGTCAGTGTCTCTCTCTCTCTCTGTGAGTGGGTCAGTGTCACTCACAGTGAGTGGGTCAGTGTCTCTCTCTCTCTGTGAGTGGGTCAGTGTCTATCTCTCGCTCTGTGAGTGGGTCAGTGTCTCTCTCTCTCTCTCTGTGAGTGGGTCAGTGTCTCTCTCTCTCTCTGTGAGTGGGTCAGTGTTTCTCTCTCTGTGAGTGGGTCAGTGTCTATCTCTCATTGTGAGTTGGTCAGTGTCTCTCTCTCTGTGAATGGGTCAGTGTCTCTCTCTCTCTCTGTGAGTGGGTCAGTGTCTCTCTCTCTGTGAGTGGGTCAGTGCCTCTCTCTCTCTCTGTGAGTGGGTCAGTGTCTCTCTCTCTTTCTCTTTCTCACTGTGAGTGGGTCAGTGTCTCTCTTTCTCTCTCTCACTGTGAGTGGGTCAGTGTCGCTCTCTCTCTGTGAGTGGGTCAGTGTCTCTCCCTCTCTCTCTCTCTCTCTCTGTGAGTGGGTCAGTGTCTCTCTCTCTCTCTCTCTCTGTGAGTGGGTCAGTGTCTCTCCCTCTCTCTCTCTCTCTCTGTGAGTGGATCAGTGTCTCTCTCTCTGTGAGTGGGTCAGTGTCTCTCTCTCTCTGTAAGTGGGTCAGTGTCTCTCTCTCTGTGAGAGGGTCAGTGACTCTCTCTCTCTCTGTGAGAGGGTCAGTGACTCTCTCTCTCTCTGTGAGTGGGTCAGTGTCTCTCTCTCTCTCTCTCTCTGTAAGTGGGTCAGTGTCTCTCTCTCTTTCTCTCTTTCACTGTGAGAGTGTCATTGACTCTCTCTCTCTCTGAGTGGGTCAGTGTCTCTCTCTCTCTCTCTCTGTGAGTGGGTCACTGTCTCTCTCTCTCTGAGAGGGTCAGTTTCTCTCTCTCACTCAGTGAGTGGGTCAGTGTCTCTCTCACTCAGTGAGTGGGTCAGTGTCTCTCTCTCACTCAGTAAGTGGGTCAGTGTCTCTCTCTCTCTGAGAGGGTCAATTTCTCTCTCTCACTCAGTGAGTGGGTCAGTGTCTCTCTCACTCAGTGAGTGGGTCAGTGTCTCTCTCTCACTCAGTAAGTGGGTCAGTGTCTCTCTCTCTCTCTGTGAGTGGGTCAGTGTCTCTCTCTCTCTCTCTGTGAGTGGGTCAGTGTCTTTCTCACTGTGAGTGGGTCAATGTCAGTCTCTCTCTCAATGTGAGTGGGTCAGTGTCTCTCTCTCTCTGTGAGTGGGTCAGTGTCTCTCACAGTAATTGGGTCAGTGTCTCTCTCTCTCTCTCTCTCTCTCTCTGTGAGTGGGTCAGTGTCTCTCTCTCTCTGTGAGTGGGTCAGTGTCTCTCTCTGTCTCTGTGAGTGGGTCAGTGTCTCTCTCTCTCTCTCTCTGTGAGTGGGTCAGTGTCTCTCTCCCTCTCTCTGTGAGTGAGTCAATGTCTCTCTCTCTCTCTCTCTCTCCGTAAGTGGGTCAGTGTCTCCCTCTCACTGTGAGTGGGTCAGTGTCTCTCCCTCTCTCTCTCTCTCTGTGAGTGGGTCAGGGTCTCTCTCTCTGTGAGTGGGCCAGTGTCTCTCTCTCTCTCTGTGAGTGGGTCATTGTCTCTCTCTCTCTGTGAGTGGGTCAGTGTCTCTCTCTGTGAGTGGGTCAGTGCCTCTCTCTCTCTGTGAGAGGGTCAGTGACTCTCTCTCTCTCTCTGTGAGTGGGTCAGTGTCTCTCTCTCTCTGTGAGAGAGTCAGTGACTCTCTCTCACTGTGTGTGGGTGAGTGTCTCTCTCTCTCTCTCTGTGAGTGGGTCAGTGCCTCTCTCCCTCTGTGAGTGGGTCAATGTCAGTCTCTCTCTCTCTGTGAATGGGTCAGTGTCTCTCTCTCTCTGTGAGAGGTTCAGTGACTCTCTCTCTCTCTCTCTCTCACTGTGAGAGGGTCAGTGTCTCTCTCTCTTTCTCTCTCTCACTGTGAGAGGGTCAGTGACTCTCTCTCTGTGAGACGGTCAGTGACTCTCTCTCTCACTGTGAGAGGGTCAGTGTCTCTCTCTCTCTCTCTGTGAATGGGTCAGTGTCTCTCGCTCTCTCTCTCTGTGAGTGGGTCAGTGTCTCTCTCTCTCTGTGAGAGGGTCAGTGACTCTCTCTCTCTCTGTGAGTGGGTCAGTGCCTCTCTCTCTTTCTCTCTCTCACTGTGATTGGGTCAGTGTCTCTCTTTCTTTCTCTCTCTCACTGTGTGTGGGTCAGTGTCTCTCTCTCTCTCTGTGAGTGTGTCAGTGTCTTTCTCACTGTGAGTGGGTCAATGTCAGTCTCTCTCTCACTGTGAGTGGGTCAGTGTCTCTCTCTCTCTGTGAGTGTGTCAGTTTCTCTCTCTCACTGTGAGTGGGTCAGTGTCTCTCCCTCTCTCTCTCTCTCTGTGAGTGGGTCAGTATCTCTCTCTGTGAGTGGGCCAGTGTCTCTCACTCTCTCTGTGAGTGGGTCATTGTCTCTCTCTCTCTGTGAGCGGGTCAGTGTCTCTCTCTGTGAGTGGGTCATTGCCTCTCTCTCTCTGTGAGAGGGTCAGTGACTCTCTCTCTCTCTCAGTGAGTGGGTCAGTGTCTCTCTCTCTCTGTGAGAGAGACAGTGAATCTCTCTCTCTCTCACTGAGAGTGGGTGAGTGTCTCTCTCTCTCTCTGTGAGTGGGTCAGTGTCTCTCTCTCTCTGTGAGACGTTCAGTGACTCTCTCTCTCTCACTGTGAGAGGGTCAGTATCTCTCTCTCTTTCTCTCTCTCAATGTGAGAGGGTCAGTGTCTCTCTCTCTGTGAGAGGGTCAGTGACTCTCTCTCTCACTGTGAGAGGGTCAGTGTCTCTCTCTCTCTGTGAGTGGGTCAGTGTCTCTCTCTCTCTCTCTCTGTGAGTGGGTCAGTGTCTCTCTCTCTCTGTGAGAGGGTCAGTGACTCTCGCTCTCTCTGTGAGTGGGTCAGTGTCTCTCTCTCTTTCTCTCTCTCACTGTGAGTGGGTCAGTGTCTCTCTCTCTTTCTCTCTCTCACTGTGAGTGGGTCAGTGTCGCTCTCTCTCTCTGTGAGTGGGTCATTGTCTCTCACTCTCTCTCTCTCTCTCTGTGAGTGGGTCAGTGTCTCTCTCTATCTCTATGTGAGTGGGTCAGTGTCTCTCTCTCTCTCTCTGTCTGTGAGTGGGTCAGTGTCTCTCTCTCTCTGTGAGTGGGTCAGTGTATCTCACTCTCTGAGTGGGTCAGTGTCTCTCTCACTCTCTCAGTGGGTCAGTGTCTCTCTCTCTCTGTGAGTGGTTCAGTGTCTCTCTCTCTCTCTGTGACTGGGTCAGTGTCTCTCTCTCTCTCTGTGAGCGGTTCAATGTCTCTCTCTCTCTCTGTGAGTGGGTCAGTGTCTCTCTCTCTCTCTCTGTGAGAGGGTCAGTGTCTCTCTCTGAGAGTGGGTCAGTGTCTCGCTCTCTCTCTGTGAGTTGGTCAGTGTTTCTCTCTCTGTGAGTGGGTCAGTGTCTATCTCTCACTGTGAGTTGGTCAGTGTCTCTCTCTCTGTGAATGGGTCAGTGTCTCTCTCTCTCTCTTTGAGTGGGTCAGTGTCTCTCTCTCTCTCTGTGAGTGGGTCAGTGTCTCTCTCTCTTTCTCTCTCTCACTGTGAGTGGGTCAGTGTCTCTCTTTCTCTCTCTCAAAGTGAGTGGGTCAGTGTCGCTCTCTCTCTCTCTCTGTGAGTGGGTCAGTGTCTCTCCCTCTCTCTCTCTCTCTCTGTGAGTGGGTCAGTGTCTCTCTCTCTCTCTCTGTGAGTGGGTCAGTGTCTTTCTCACTGTGAGTGGGTCAATGTCAGTCTCTCTCTCACTGTGAGTGGGTCAGTGTCTTTCTCTCTCTGTGAGTGGGTCAGTGTCTCTCACAGTGATTGGGTCAGTGTCTCTCTCTCTCTCTCTCTCTCTGTGAGTGGGTCAGTGTCGCTCTCTCTCTGTGAGTGGGTCAGTGTCTCTCTCTCTCTCTCTCTGTGAGTGGGTCAGTGTCTCTCTCCCTCTCTCTGTGAGAGAGTCAATGTCTCTATCTCTCTCTCTCTCTGTAAGTGGGTCAGTGTCTCTCTCTCACTGTGAGTGGGTCAGTGTCTCTCCCTCTCTCTCTCTCTGTCTGTGAGTGGGTCAGTGTCTCTCTCTCTGTGAGTGGGCCAGTGTCTCTCTCTCTCTGTGAGTGGGTCATTGTCTCTCTCTCTCTGTGAGTGGGTCAATGTCTCTCTCTCTGTGAGTGGGTCAGTGCCTCTCTCTCTCTGTGAGAGGGTCAGTGACTCTCTCTCTCTCTCTGTGAGTGGGTCAGTGTCTCTCTCTCTCTGTGAGAGAGTCAGTGACTCTCTCTCTCTCTCTATGTGAGTGGGTCAGTGCCTCTCTCCCTCTGTGAGTGGGTCAATGTCAGTCTCTCTCTCCCTGTGAGTGGGTCAGTGTCTCTCTCTCTCTGTGAGAGGTTCAGTGACTCTCTCTCTCTCTCTCTCTCTCACTGTGAGAGAGTCAGTGTCTCTCTCTCTTTCTCTCTTTCACTGTGCGAGGGTCAGTGACTCTCTCTCTGTGAGAGGGTCAGTGACTCTCTCTCTCACTGTGAGAGGGTCAGTGTATCTCTCTCTCTCTCTGTGAGTGGGTCAGTGTCTCTCTCTCTCTCTCTTTCTCTGTGAGTGGGTCAGTGTCTCTCTCTCTCTGTGAGAGGGTCAGTGAAACTCTCTCTCTCTGTGAGTGGGTCAGTGTCTCTCTCTCTTTCTCTCTCTCCCTGAGTGGGTCAGTGTCTCTCTCTCTTTCTCTATCTCACTGTGAGTGGGTCAGTGTCGCTCTCTCTCTCTGTGTGGGTCATTGTCTCTCCCTCTCTCTCTCTCTCTCTGTGAGTGAGTCAGTGTCTCTCTCTCTCTCTGTGAGTGGGTCAGTGTCTCTCCCTCTCTCTCTCTCTGTGAGTGGGTCAGTGTCTCTCTCTGTGAGTGGTTCAGGGTCTCTCTCTCTTTCTCTCTCTCACTGTGAGTGGGTCAGTGTCTCTCTCTCTTTCTCTCACTCACTGTGAGTGGGTCAGTGTCGCTCTCTCTCTCTCTCTCTGTGAGTGGGTCAGTGTCTCTCCCTCTCTCTCTCTGTGAGTGGGACAGTGTCTCTCTCTCCCTCTCTCTGTGAGCGGGTCAGTGTCTCTCCCTCTCTCTCTCTCTCTGTGACTGGGTCAGTGTCTCTCTCTCTGTGAGTGGGTCAGTGCCTCTCTCTCTCTGTGAGAGGGTCAGTGAGTCTCTCTCTCTCTCTCTGTGAGTGGGTCAGTGTCTCTCTCGCTCTGTGAGAGTCAGTGATTCTCTCCCTCTCTCACTGTGAGTGGGTGAGTGTCTCTCTCTCTTTGTGAGTGGGTCAGTGCCTCTCTCCCTCTGTGAGTGGGTCAATGTCAGTCTCTCTCTCTCTGTGAGTGGGTCAGTGTCTCTCTCTCTCTGTGAGAGGTTCAGTGACTCTCTCTCGCTCTCTCTCTCTCACTGTGAGAGGGTCAGTGTCTCTCTCTCTTTCTCTCTCTCACTGTGAGAGGGTCAGTGACTCGCTCTCTGAGAGTGGGTCAATTTCAGTCTCTCTCTCTCTGTGAGTGGGTCTGTGACTCTCTCTCTCTCTGTGAGAGGGTCAGTGACTCTCTCTCTCTCTCTCTCTCTGTGAGTGGGTCAGTGTCTCTCTCTCTCTGTGAGAGGGTCAGTGACTCTCTCTCTCACTGTGAGAGGGTCAGTGTCTCTCCCTCTCTGTGAGTGGGTCATTGTCTCTCTCTCTCTCTCTCTCTGTGAGTGGGTCAGTGTCTCTCTCTCTCTCTGTGAGAGGGTCAGTGACTCTCTCTCTCTCTGTGAGTGGGTCAGTGTCTCTCTCTTTCTCTCTCTCACTGTGAGTGGGTCAGTGTCTCACTCTCTTTCTCTCTCTCACTCTGAGTGGGTCAGTATCGCTCTCTCTCTCTCTCTCTGTGAGTGGGTCATTGTCTCTCCCTCTCTCTCTCTCTGTCTGTGAGTGGGTCAGTGTCTCTCTCTCTGTGAGTGGGCCAGTGTCTCTCTCTCTCTGTGAGTGGGTCATTGTCTCTCTCTCTCTGTGAGTGGGTCAATGTCTCTCTCTCTGTGAGTGGGTCAGTGCCTCTCTCTCTCTGTGAGAGGGTCAGTGACTCTCTCTCTCTCTCTGTGAGTGGGTCAGTGTCTCTCTCTCTCTGTGAGAGAGTCAGTGACTCTCTCTCTCTCTCACTGTGAGTGGGTGAGTGTCTCTCTCTCTCTCTATGTGAGTGGGTCAGTGCCTCTCTCCCTCTGTGAGTGGGTCAATGTCAGTCTCTCTCTCCCTGTGAGTGGGTCAGTGTCTCTCTCTCTCTGTGAGAGGTTCAGTGACTCTCTCTCTCTCTCTCTCTCTCACTGTGAGAGAGTCAGTGTCTCTCTCTCTTTCTCTCTTTCACTGTGCGAGGGTCAGTGACTCTCTCTCTGTGAGAGGGTCAGTGACTCTCTCTCTCACTGTGAGAGGGTCAGTGTATCTCTCTCTCTCTCTGTGAGTGGGTCAGTGTCTCTCTCTCTCTCTCTTTCTCTGTGAGTGGGTCAGTGTCTCTCTCTCTCTGTGAGAGGGTCAGTGAAACTCTCTCTCTCTGTGAGTGGGTCAGTGTCTCTCTCTCTTTCTCTCTCTCCCTGAGTGGGTCAGTGTCTCTCTCTCTTTCTCTATCTCACTGTGAGTGGGTCAGTGTCGCTCTCTCTCTCTGTGTGGGTCATTGTCTCTCCCTCTCTCTCTCTCTCTGTGAGTGGGTCAGTGTCTCTCTCTCTCTCTCTCTGTGAGTGAGTCAGTGTCTCTCTCTCTCTCTGTGAGTGGGTCAGTGTCTCTCCCTCTCTCTCTCTCTGTGAGTGGGTCAGTGTCTCTCTCTGTGAGTGGTTCAGGGTCTCTCTCTCTTTCTCTCTCTCACTGTGAGTGGGTCAGTGTCTCTCTCTCTTTCTCTCACTCACTGTGAGTGGGTCAGTGTCGCTCTCTCTCTCTCTCTCTGTGAGTGGGTCAGTGTCTCTCCCTCTCTCTCTCTGTGAGTGGGACAGTGTCTCTCTCTCCCTCTTTCTGTGAGCGGGTCAGTGTCTCTCCCTCTCTCTCTCTCTCTGTGACTGGGTCAGTGTCTCTCTCTCTGTGAGTGGGTCAGTGCCTCTCTCTCTCTGTGAGAGGGTCAGTGAGTCTCTCTCTCTCTCTCTGTGAGTGGGTCAGTGTCTCTCTCGCTCTGTGAGAGTCAGTGATTCTCTCCCTCTCTCACTGTGAGTGGGTGAGTGTCTCTCTCTCTCTGTGAGTGGGTCAGTGCCTCTCTCCCTCTGTGAGTGGGTCAATGTCAGTCTCTCTCTCTCTGTGAGTGGGTCAGTGTCTCTCTCTCTCTGTGAGAGGTTCAGTGACTCTCTCTCTCTCTCTCTCTCACTGTGAGAGGGTCAGTGTCTCTCTCTCTTTCTCTCTCTCACTGTGAGAGGGTCAGTGACTCGCTGTCTGAGAGTGGGTCAATTTCAGTCTCTCTCTCTCTGTGAGTGGGTCTGTGACTCTCTCTCTCTCTGTGAGAGGGTCAGTGACTCTCTCTCTCTCTCTCTCTCTGTGAGTGGGTCAGTGTCTCTCTCTCTCTGTGAGAGGGTCAGTGACTCTCTCTCTCACTGTGAGAGGGTCAGTGTCTCTCCCTCTCTGTGAGTGGGTCAGTGTCTCTCTCTCTCTCTCTCTCTGTGAGTGGGTCAGTGTCTCTCTCTCTCTCTGTGAGAGGGTCAGTGACTCTCTCTCTCTCTGTGAGTGGGTCAGTGTCTCTCTCTTTCTCTCTCTCACTGTGAGTGGGTCAGTGTCTCTCTCTCTTTCTCTCTCTCACTCTGAGTGGGTCAGTATCGCTCTCTCTCTCTCTCTCTGTGAGTGGGTCATTGTCTCTCCCTCTCTCTCTCTCTCTGTGAGTGGGTCAGTGTCTCTCTCTCTCTTTCTCTGTGAGTGGGTCAGTGTCTCTCTCTCTCTCTCTGTGAGTGAGTCAGTGTCTCTCTCTCTGTGAGTGGGTCAGTGTCTCTCACTCTCTGAGTGGGTCAGTGTCTCTCTCACTCTCTGAGTGGGTCAGTGTCTCTCTCTCTCTCTGTGAGTCGTTCAGTGTCTCTCTCTCTCTCTCTCTCTGTGAGTGGGTCAGTGTCTCTCTCTCTCTGTGAGTGGTTCAATGTCAATCTCTCTCTCTGTGAGTGGGTCAGTGTCTATCTCTCGCTCTGTGAGTGGGTCAGTGTCTCTCTCTCTCTCTCTGTGAGAGGGTCAGTGTCTCTCTCTGAGAGTGGGTCAGTGTCTCTCTCTCTCTCTGTGAGTGGGTCAGTGTTTGTCTCTCTGTGAGTGGGTCAGTGTCTATCTCTCATTGTGAGTTGGTCAGTGTCTCTCTCTCTGTGAATGGGTCAGTGTCTCTCTCTCTCTCTGTGAGTGGGTCAGTGTCTCTCTCTCTGTGAGTGGGTCAGTGCCTCTCTCTCTCTCTGTGAGTGGGTCAGTGTCTCTCTCTCTCTGTGAGTGGTTCAATGTCTCTCTCTCTCTCTGTGAGTGGGTCAGTGTCTATCTCTCGCTCTGTGAGTGGGTCAGTGTCTCTCTCTCTCTCTCTCTGTGAGTGGGTCAGTGTCTCTCTCTCTCTCTGTGAGTGGGTCAGTGTCTCTCTCTCTCTCTCTCTGTGAGTGGGTCAGTGTCTATCTCTCATTGTGAGTTGGTCAGTGTCTCTCTCTCTGTGAATGGGTCAGTGTCTCTCTCTCTCTCTGTGAGTGGGTCAGTGTCTCTCTCTCTGTGAGTGGGTCAGTGCCTCTCTCTCTCTGTGAGTGGGTCAGTGTCTCTCTCTCTTTCTCTTTCTCACTGTGAGTGGGTCAGTGTCTCTCTTTCTCTCTCTCACTGTGAGTGGGTCAGTGTCGCTCTCTCTCTGTGAGTGGGTCAGTGTCTCTCCCTCTCTCTCTCTCTCTCTCTGTGAGTGGGTCAGTGTCTCTCTCTCTCTCTCTCTCTGTGAGTGGGTCAGTGTCTCTCCCTCTCTCTCTCTCTCTCTGTGAGTGGATCAGTGTCTCTCTCTCTGTGAGTGGGTCAGTGTCTCTCTCTCTCTGTAAGTGGGTCAGTGTCTCTCTCTCTGTGAGAGGGTCAGTGACTCTCTCTCTCTCTGTGAGAGGGTCAGTGACTCTCTCTCTCTCTGTGAGTGGGTCAGTGTCTCTCTCTCTCTCTCTCTCTGTAAGTGGGTCAGTGTCTCTCTCTCTTTCTCTCTTTCACTGTGAGAGTGTCATTGACTCTCTCTCTCTCTGAGTGGGTCAGTGTCTCTCTCTCTCTCCCTCTGTGAGTGGGTCACTGTCTCTCTCTCTCTGAGAGGGTCAGTTTCTCTCTCTCACTCAGTGAGTGGGTCAGTGTCTCTCTCACTCAGTGAGTGGGTCAGTGTCTCTCTCTCACTCAGTAAGTGGGTCAGTGTCTCTCTCTCTCTGAGAGGGTCAGTTTCTCTCTCTCACTCAGTGAGTGGGTCAGTGTCTCTCTCACTCAGTGAGTGGGTCAGTGTCTCTCTCTCACTCAGTAAGTGGGTCAGTGTCTCTCTCTCTCTCTGTGAGTGGGTCAGTGTCTCTCTCTCTCTCTGTGAGTGGGTCAGTGTCTTTCTCACTGTGAGTGGGTCAATGTCAGTCTCTCTCTCACTGTGAGTGGGTCAGTGTCTCTCTCTCTCTGTGAGTGGGTCAGTGTCTCTCACAGTAATTGGGTCAGTGTCTCTCTCTCTCTCTCTCTCTCTCTGTGAGTGGGTCAGTGTCTCTCTCTCTCTGTGAGTGGGTCAGTGTCTCTCTCTGTCTCTGTGAGTGGGTCAGTGTCTCTCTCTCTCTCTCTCTGTGAGTGGGTCAGTGTCTCTCTCCCTCTCTCTGTGAGTGAGTCAATGTCTCTCTCTCTCTCTCTCTCCGTAAGTGGGTCAGTGTCTCCCTCTCACTGTGAGTGGGTCAGTGTCTCTCCCTCTCTCTCTCTCTCTGTGAGTGGGTCAGGGTCTCTCTCTCTGTGAGTGGGCCAGTGTCTCTCTCTCTCTCTGTGAGTGGGTCATTGTCTCTCTCTCTCTGTGAGTGGGTCAGTGTCTCTCTCTGTGAGTGGGTCAGTGCCTCTCTCTCTCTGTGAGAGGGTCAGTGACTCTCTCTCTCTCTCTCTGTGAGTGGGTCAGTGTCTCTCTCTCTCTGTGAGAGAGTCAGTGACTCTCTCTCACTGTGAGTGGGTGAGTGTCTCTCTCTCTCTCTCTGTGAGTGGGTCAGTGCCTCTCTCCCTCTGTGAGTGGGTCAATGTCAGTCTCTCTCTCTCTGTGAATGGGTCAGTGTCTCTCTCTCTCTGTGAGAGGTTCAGTGACTCTCTCTCTCTCTCTCTCTCACTGTGAGAGGGTCAGTGTCTCTCTCTCTTTCTCTCTCTCACTGTGAGAGGGTCAGTGACTCTCTCTCTGTGAGACGGTCAGTGACTCTCTCTCTCACTGTGAGAGGGTCAGTGTCTCTCTCTCTCTCTCTGTGAATGGGTCAGTGTCTCTCGCTCTCTCTCTCTGTGAGTGGGTCAGTGTCTCTCTCTCTCTGTGAGAGGGTCAGTGACTCTCTCTCTCTCTGTGAGTGGGTCAGTGCCTCTCTCTCTTTCTCTCTCTCACTGTGATTGGGTCAGTGTCTCTCTTTCTTTCTCTCTCTCACTGTGTGTGGGTCAGTGTGTCTCTCTCTCTCTGTGAGTGGGTCAGTGTCTTTCTCACTGTGAGTGGGTCAATGTCAGTCTCTCTCTCACTGTGAGTGGGTCAGTGTCTCTCTCTCTCTGTGAGTGTGTCAGTGTCTCTCTCTCACTGTGAGTGGGTCAGTGTCTCTCCCTCTCTCTCTCTCTCTGTGAGTGGGTCAGTATCTCTCTCTGTGAGTGGGCCAGTGTCTCTCACTCTCTCTGTGAGTGGGTCATTGTCTCTCTCTCTCTGTGAGCGGGTCAGTGTCTCTCTCTGTGAGTGGGTCATTGCCTCTCTCTCTCTGTGAGAGGGTCAGTGACTCTCTCTCTCTCTCAGTGAGTGGGTCAGTGTCTCTCTCTCTCTGTGAGAGAGACAGTGAATCTCTCTCTCTCTCACTGAGAGTGGGTGAGTGTCTCTCTCTCTCTCTGTGAGTGGGTCAGTGTCTCTCTCTCTCTGTGAGACGTTCAGTGACTCTCTCTCTCTCACTGTGAGAGGGTCAGTATCTCTCTCTCTTTCTCTCTCTCAATGTGAGAGGGTCAGTGTCTCTCTCTCTGTGAGAGGGTCAGTGACTCTCTCTCTCACTGTGAGAGGGTCAGTGTCTCTCTCTCTCTGTGAGTGGGTCAGTGTCTCTCTCTCTCTCTCTCTGTGAGTGGGTCAGTGTCTCTCTCTCTCTGTGAGAGGGTCAGTGACTCTCGCTCTCTCTGTGAGTGGGTCAGTGTCTCTCTCTCTTTCTCTCTCTCACTGTGAGTGGGTCAGTGTCTCTCTCTCTTTCTCTCTCTCACTGTGAGTGGGTCAGTGTCGCTCTCTCTCTCTGTGAGTGGGTCATTGTCTCTCACTCTCTCTCTCTCTCTCTGTGAGTGGGTCAGTGTCTCTCTCTATCTCTATGTGAGTGGGTCAGTGTCTCTCTCTCTCTCTCTGTCTGTGAGTGGGTCAGTGTCTCTCTCTCTCTGTGAGTGGGTCAGTGTATCTCACTCTCTGAGTGGGTCAGTGTCTCTCTCACTCTCTCAGTGGGTCAGTGTCTCTCTCTCTCTGTGAGTGGTTCAGTGTCTCTCTCTCTCTCTGTGACTGGGTCAGTGTCTCTCTCTCTCTCTGTGAGCGGTTCAATGTCTCTCTCTCTCTCTGTGAGTGGGTCAGTGTCTCTCTCTCTCTCTCTGTGAGAGGGTCAGTTTCTCTCTCTGAGAGTGGGTCAGTGTCTCGCTCTCTCTCTGTGAGTTGGTCAGTGTTTCTCTCTCTGTGAGTGGGTCAGTGTCTATCTCTCACTGTGAGTTGGTCAGTGTCTCTCTCTCTGTGAATGGGTCAGTGTCTCTCTCTCTCTCTTTGAGTGGGTCAGTGTCTCTCTCTCTTTCTCTCTCTCACTGTGAGTGGGTCACTGTCTCTCTTTCTCTCTCTCAAAGTGAGTGGGTCAGTGTCGCTCTCTCTCTCTCTCTGTGAGTGGGTCAGTGTCTCTCCCTCTCTCTCTCTCTCTCTGTGAGTGGGTCAGTGTCTCTCTCTCTCTCTCTGTGAGTGGGTCAGTGTCTTTCTCACTGTGAGTGGGTCAATGTCAGTCTCTCTCTCACTGTGAGTGGGTCAGTGTCTTTCTCTCTCTGTGAGTGGGTCAGTGTCTCTCACAGTGATTGGGTCAGTGTCTCTCTCTCTCTCTCTCTCTCTGTGAGTGGGTCAGTATCGCTCTCTCTCTGTGAGTGGGTCAGTGTCTCTCTCTCTCTCTCTCTGTGAGTGGGTCAGTGTCTCTCTCCCTCTCTCTGTGAGTGAGTCAATGTCTCTATCTCTCTCTCTCTCTGTAAGTGGGTCAGTGTCTCTCTCTCACTGTGAGTGGGTCAGTGTCTCTCCCTCTCTCTCTCTCTGTCTGTGAGTGGGTCAGTGTCTCTCTCTCTGTGAGTGGGCCAGTGTCTCTCTCTCTCTGTGAGTGGGTCATTGTCTCTCTCTCTCTGTGAGTGGGTCAATGTCTCTCTCTCTGTGAGTGGGTCAGTGCCTCTCTCTCTCTGTGAGAGGGTCAGTGACTCTCTCTCTCTCTCTGTGAGTGGGTCAGTGTCTCTCTCTCTCTGTGAGAGAGTCAGTGACTCTCTCTCTCTCTCACTGTGAGTGGGTGAGTGTCTCTCTCTCTCTCTATGTGAGTGGGTCAGTGCCTCTCTCCCTCTGTGAGTGGGTCAATGTCAGTCTCTCTCTCCCTGTGAGTGGGTCAGTGTCTCTCTCTCTCTGTGAGAGGTTCAGTGACTCTCTCTCTCTCTCTCTCTCTCACTGTGAGAGAGTCAGTGTCTCTCTCTCTTTCTCTCTCTCACTGTGCGAGGGTCAGTGACTCTCTCTCTGTGAGAGGGTCAGTGACTCTCTCTCTCACTGTGAGAGGGTCAGTGTATCTCTCTCTCTCTCTGTGAGTGGGTCAGTGTCTCTCTCTCTCTCTCTTTCTCTGTGAGTGGGTCAGTGTCTCTCTCTCTCTGTGAGAGGGTCAGTGAAACTCTCTCTCTCTGTGAGTGGGTCAGTGTCTCTCTCTCTTTCTCTCTCTCCCTGAGTGGGTCAGTGTCTCTCTCTCTTTCTCTATCTCACTGTGAGTGGGTCAGTGTCGCTCTCTCTCTCTGTGAGTGGGTCATTGTCTCTCCCTCTCTCTCTCTCTCTGTGAGTGGGTCAGTGTCTCTCTCTCTCTCTCTCTGTGAGTGAGTCAGTGTCTCTCTCTCTCTCTGTGAGTGGGTCAGTGACTCTCTCTCTCTCTCTGTAAGTGGGTCAGTGTCTCTCTCTCTCTCTCTCTGTGAGTGGGTCAGTGTCTCTCTCTCTGTGAGTGGGTCAGTGTCTCTCTCTCTCTCTGTGAGTGGGTCAGTGTCTCTCTCTCTCTGTGAGAGAGTCAGTGACTCTCTCTCTCTCTCACTGTGAGTGGGTGAGTGTCTCTCTCTCTCTCTCTGTGAGTGGGTCAGTGCCTCTCTCCCTCTGTGAGTGGGTCAATGTCAGTCTCTATCTCTCTGTGAGTGGGTCAGTGCCTCTCTCCCTCTGTGAGTGGGTCAATGTCAGTCTCTATCTCTCTCTCTCTCTCACTGTGAGAGGGTCAGTGTCTCTCTCTCTTTCTCTCTCTCACTGTGAGAGGGTCAGTGACTCTCTCTCTCTGAGAGTGGGTCAATTTCAGTCTCTCTCTCTCTGTGAGTGGGTCAGTGTCTCTCTCTCTCTCTGTGAGTGGGTCAGTGACTCTCTCTCTCTCTCTGTAAGTGGGTCAGTGTCTCTCTCTCTCTCTCTCTGTGAGTGGGGCAGTGTCTCTCTCCCTCTCTCTGTGAGTGGGTCAGTGTCTCTCTCTCTCTGAGAGTAGGTCACTGTCTCTCTCTCTCTGTGAGTGGGACAGTGTCTCTCTGTCTCTCTCTTTTTAAGTGGGTCAGTGTCTCTCTCTCTCTCTCTCTCTGTAAGTTTGTCAGTGTCTCTCTCTCTCTGAGAGTAGGTCACTGTCTCTCTCTCTCTCTGTGAGTGGGTCAGTGTCTCTCTGTTTCTCTCTTTTTAAGTGGGTCAGTGTCTCTCTCTCTCTCTGTGAGTGGGTTACTGTCTCTCTCTCTCTCTGAGTGGGTCAGTGTCTCTCTCTCTCTCTGTGAGTGGGTCAGTGTCTCTCTCTCCCTCTGTAAGTGGGTCAGTGTCTCTCTCTCTCTGTGAGTGGGTCAGTGTCTCTCTCTCTCACTGTGAGTGCGTCTGTGTCTCTCTCTCTCTGTGAGTGGGTCAGTGTCTCTCTCTCTCTGTGAGTGGGTCACTGTCTCTCTCTCTCTCTGTGAGTGGGTCAGTGTCTCTCTCTCTGTGAGTGGGTCAGAGTCTCTCTCTCACTCTCTGAGTGGGTCAGTGTCTCTCTCTCTGTGAGTGGTTCAGTGTCTCTCTCTCACTGTGAATGGGTCAGTGTCTCTCTCTCTCTGTGAGTGGCTCACTGTCTCTCTCTCTGTGAGTGGGTCAGTGTCTCTCTCTCTCTCTGTGAGTGGGTCAGCGTCTCTCTTTCTCTCTCTCACTGAGAGTGGGTCAGTGTCTCTCTCTCTCTTTCTCTCTCTCACTGTGAGTGGGTCAGTGTCGCTCTCTCTTTCTCTCTCTCACTGTGAGTTGGTCAGTGTCTCTCTCTCTGTGAATGGGTCAGTGTCTCTCTCTCTCTCTGTGAGTGGGTCAGTGTCTCTCTCTCTGTGAGTGGGTCAGTGTCTCTCTCTCTCTCTGTGAGTGGGTCAGTGTCTCTCTCTCTCTGTGAGAGTCAGTGACTCTCTCTCTCTCTCTCACTGTGAGTGGGTGAGTGTCTCTCTCTCTCTCTCTGTGAGTGGGTCAGTGCCTCTCTCCCTCTGTGAGTGGGTCAATGTCAGTCTCTATCTCACTGTGAGTGGGTCAGTGCCTCTCTCCCTCTGTGAGTGGGTCAATGTCAGTCTCTATCTCTCTCTCTCTCTCACTGTGAGAGGGTCAGTGTCTCTCTCTCTTTCTCTCTCTCACTGTGAGAGGGTCAGTGACTCTCTCTCTCTGAGAGTGGGTCAATTTCAGTCTCTCTCTCTCTGTGAGTGGGTCAGTGTCTCTCTCTCTCTCTGTGAGTGGGTCAGTGACTCTCTCTCTCTCTCTGTAAGTGGGTCAGTGTCTCTCTCTCTCTCTCTGTGAGTGGGGCAGTGTCTCTCTCCCTCTCTCTGTGAGTGGGTCAGTGTCTCTCTCTCTCTGAGAGTAGGTCACTGTCTCTCTCTCTCTCTGTGAGTGGGTCAGTGTCTCTCTGTCTCTCTCTTTTTAAGTGGGTCAGTGTCTCTCTCTCTCTCTCTCTCTGTAAGTTTGTCAGTGTCTCTCTCTCTCTGAGAGTAGGTCACTGTCTCTCTCTCTCTCTGTGACTGGGTCAGTGTCTCTCTGTCTCTCTCTTTTTAAGTGGGTCAGTGTCTCTCTCTCTCTCTGTGAGTGGGTCAGTGTCTTGCTCTCACTCAGTGAGTGGGTCAGTGTCTCTCTCTCTCTGTGAGTGGGTTACTGTCTCTCTCTCTCTCTCTCTCTGAGTGGGTCAGTGTTTCTCTCTCTCTCTCTGTGAGTGGGTCAGTGTCTCTCTCTCCCTCTGTAAGTGGGTCAGTGTCTCTCTCTCTCTGTGAGTGGGTCAGTGTCTCTGTCTCTCACTGTGAGTGGGTCAGTGTCTCTCTCTCTCTCTCTCTCTCTCTCTCTATGAGTGCGGCAGTGTCTCTCTCCCTCTCTCTGTGAGTGGGTCAGTGTCTCTCTCTCTCTCTCTCTGTCAGTGGGTCAGTGTCTCTCTCTCTCTGTGAGTAGGTCACTGTCTCTCTCTCTCTTTTTAAGTGTGTCAGTGTCTCTCTCTCTCTGTGAGTGGGTCAGTGTCTTGCTCTCACTCAGTGAGTGGGTCAGTGTCTCTCTCTCTCTGTGAGTGGGTTACTGTCTCTCTCTCTCTCTCTGTGAGTGGGTCAGTGTCTCCCTCACTGTGAGTGGGTCAGTGTCGTTCTCACTGTGAGTGGGTCAATGTCAGTCTCTCTCTCACTGTGAGTGGGTCAGTGTCTCTCTCTCTCTGTGAGTGGTTCAGTGTCTCTCTCTCTGTGAGTGGTTCAGTGTCTCTCTCTCACTGTGAATGGGTCAGTGTCTCTCTCTCTGTGAGTGGTTCACTGTCTCTCTCTCTGTGAGTGGGTCAGTGTCTCTCTCTATCTCTGTGAGTGGGTCAGCGTCTCTCTCTCTTTCTCTCTCTCACTGTGAGTGGGTCAGTTTCTCTCTCTCTCTTTCTCTCTCTCACTGTGAGTGGGTCAGTGACGCTCTCTCTTTCTCTCTCTCACTGTGAGTTGGTCAGTGTCTCTCTCTCTGTGAATGGGTCAGTGTCTCTCTCTCTCTCTGTGAGTGGGTCAGTGTCTCTCTCTCTGTGAGTGGGTCAGTGTCTCTCTCTCTCTCTCTGTGAGTGGGTCAGTGTCTCTCTCTCTGTGAGAGAGTCAGTGACTCTCTCTCTCTCTCACTGTGAGTGGGTGAGTGTCTCTCTCACTCTCTCTGTGAGTGGGTCAGTGCCTCTCTCCCTCTGTGAGTGGGTCAATGTCAGTCTCTATCTCTCTGTGAGTGGGTCAGTGCCTCTCTCCCTCTGTGAGTGGGTCAATGTCAGTCTCTATCTCTCTCTCTCTCACTGTGAGAGGGTCAGTGTCTCTCTCTCTTTCTCTCTCTCACTGTGAGAGGGTCAGTGACTCTCTCTCTCTGAGAGTGGGTCAATTTCAGTCTCTCTCTCTCTGTGAGTGGGTCTGTGTCTCTCTCTCTCTCTGTGAGAGGGTCAGTGACTCTCTCTCTCTCTCTCTCTCTCTCTCTCTCTCTGTGAGTGGGTCAGTGTCTCTCTTTCTCTGTGAGAGGGTCAGTGACTCTCTCTCTCACTGTGAGAGGGTCAGTGTCTCTCTCTCTCTCTCTGTGAGTGGGTCAGTGTCTCTCTCTCTCTCTCTGTGAGTGGGTCAGTGTCTCACTCTCTCTGTGAGAGGGTCAGTGACTCTCTCTCTCTCTGTGAGTGGGTCAGTGTCTCTCTCTCTTTCTCTCTCTCACTGTGAGTGGGTCAGTGTCTCTCTCTCTTTCTCTCTCTCACTGTGAGTGGGTCAGTGTCCCTCTCTCTCTCTCTCTCTCTCTGTAAGTGGGTCAGTGTCTCTCTCTCTCTCTGTGAGTGGGGCAGTGTCTCTCTCTCTTTCTCTCTCTCACTGTGAGTGGGTCAGTGTCTCTCTCTCTTTCTCTCTCTCACTGTGAGTGGGTCAGTGTCCCTCTCTCTCTCTCTCTCTCTCTCTGTAAGTGGGTCAGTGTCTCTCTCTCTGAGAGTAGGTCACTGTCTCTCTCTCTCTCTGTGAGTGGGTCAGTGCCTCTCTCTCTCTCTCTCTCTCTCTGTGAGTGGGTCAGTGTCTCACTCTCTCGGTGAGAGGGTCAGTGACTCTCTCTCTCACTGTGAGAGGGTCAGTGTCTCTCTCTCTCTCTCTGTGAGTGGGTCAGTGTCTCTCTCTCTCTCTCTGTGAGTGGGTCAGTGTCTCACTCTCTCTGTGAGAGGGTCAGTGACTCTCTCTCTCTCTGTGAGTGGGTCAGTGTCTCTCTCTCTTTCTCTCTCTCACTGTGAGTGGGTCAGTGTCTCTCTCTCTTTCTCTCTCTCACTGTGAGTGGGTCAGTGTCCCTCTCTCTCTCTCTCTCTGTAAGTGAGTCAGTGTCTCTCTCTCTCTCTGTGAGTGGGGCAGTGTCTCTCTCTCTTTCTCTCTCTCACTGTGAGTGGGTCAGTGTCTCTCTCTCTTTCTCTCTCTCACTGTGAGTGGGTCAGTGTCCCTCTCTCTCTCTCTCTCTCTCTCTCTGTAAGTGGGTCAGTGTCTCTCTCTCTCTGAGAGTAGGTCACTGTCTCTCTCTCTCTCTGTGAGTGGGTCAGTGCCTCTCTCTCTCTCTCTCTGTGAGTGGGGCAGTGTCTCTCTCCCTCTTTCTGTGAGTGGGGCAGTGTCTCTCTCTCTCTCTCTCTCTCTCTGTAAGTGGGTCAGTGACTCTCTCTCTCTCTCTGTAAGTGGGTCAGTGTCTGTCTCTCTCGCTCTCTGTGAGTGGGGCAGTGTCTCTCTCCCTCTCTCTGTGAGTGGGTCAGTGTCTCTCTCTCTCTCTCTCTCTCTCTGTAAGTGGGTCAGTGTCTCTCTCTCTCTGAGAGTAGGTCACTGTCTCTCTCTCTCTCTGTGAGTGGGTCAGTGTCTCTCTGTCTCTCTCTTTTTAAGTGGGTCAGTGTCTCTCTCTCTCTCTGTGAGTGGGTCAGTGTCTTGCTCTCACTCAGTGAGTGGGTCAGTGTCTCTCTCTCTCTGTGAGTGGGTTACTGTCTCTCACTCTCTCTCTCTGAGTGGGTCAGTGTCTCTCTCTCTCTCTCTGTGAGTGGGTCAGTGTCTCTCTCTCCCTCTGTAAGTGGGTCAGTGTCTCTCCCTCTCTGTGAGTGGGTCAGTGTCTCTCTCTCTCACTGTGAGTGGGTCTGTGTCTCTCTCTCTCTGTGAGTGGGTCAGTGTCTCTCTCTCTCTGTGAGTGGGTCACTGTCTCTCTCTCTCTCTCTGTGAGTGGGTCAGTGTCTCTCTCTCTGTGAGTGGGTCAGAGTCTCTCTCTCTGTGAGTGGGTCAGAGTCTCTCTCTCACTCTCTGAGTGGGTCAGTGTCTCTCTCTCTCTGTGAGTGGGTCAGTATCTCTCTCTCTCTCTGTGAGTGGGTCAGTGTGTGTCTCTCTCTCTCACTCTGTGAGTGGGTCAGTGTGTCTCTCTCTCTCTCACTCTGTGAGTGCGTCAGTGTCTCTCTCTCTGTGAGTGGGTAAGTGTCTATATCACTCTCTGTGAGTGGGTCAGTGTCTCTCTCTCTCTGTGAGTGCATCAGTGACTCTCTCCCTCTCTCCCTCTCTGTGAGTGGGTCAGTCTCTCTCTCTCTCTCTCTGTGAGTGGGCCAGTGTCTCTCTCTCTCTGTGAGTGGGTCAGTGTCACTCTCTCTCTCACTCTGTGAGTGGGTCAGTGTCTCCCTCCCTCTCTCTCTCTGTGAGTGGGTCAGTGTCTCTCTCTCACTCTGAGTGGGTCAGTGTCTCTCTCTCTCTCTCTCTCTCTGAGTGGGTCAGTGACTCACTCTCTCGCTCTGTGAGTGGGTCAGTGTCTCTCTCTCTCTCTCACTCTGTGATTGGGTCAGTGTCTCTCTCTCTCTCTCTCTCTCTGAGTGGGTCAGTGTCTCTCTCTGTGAGTGGGTCAGTGTCTCTCTTTCTCTCTCTCTCTGTGAGTCTGTCAGTGTCTCTCTCTCTCTCTCTCTCTGTGAGTGGGTCAGTGTCTCTCTCTCTCTCTCTCTGTGAGTGGGTCAGTGTCTCTCTCTCTCTCTCTGTAAGTGGGTCAGTGTCTCTCTCTCTCTCTCTCTCTCTATGAGTGGGGCAGTGTCACTCTCTCTCTCTCTCTCTCTCTCTGTAAGTGGGTCAGTGTCTCTCTCTCTCTGTGAGTAGGTCACTGTCTCTCTCTCTCTTTTTAAGTGGGTCAGTGTCTCTCTCTCTCTGTGAGTGGGTCAGTGTCTTGCTCTCACTCAGTGAGTGGGTCAGTGTCTCTCTCTCTCTGTGAGTGGGTTACTGTCTCTCTCTCTCTCTGTGAGTGGGTCAGTGTCTCCCTCACTGTGAGTGGGTCAGTGTCGTTCTCACTGTGAGTGGGTCAATGTCAGTCTCTCTCTCACTGTGAGTGGGTCAGTGTCTCTCTCTCTCTGTGAGTGGTTCAGTGTCTCTCTCTCTGTGAGTGGTTCAGTGTCTCTCTCTCACTGTGAATGGGTCAGTGTCTCTCTCTCTGTGAGTGGTTCACTGTCTCTCTCTCTGTGAGTGGGTCAGTGTCTCTATCTCTGTGAGTGGGTCAGCGTCTCTCTCTCTTTCTCTCTCTCACTGTGAGTGGGTCAGTTTCTCTATCTCTCTTTCTCTCTCTCACTGTGAGTGGGTCAGTGTCGCTCTCTCTTTCTCTCACTCACTGTGAGTTGGTCAGTGTCTCTCTCTCTGTGAATGGGTCAGTGTCTCTCTCTCTCTCTGTGAGTGGGTCAGTGTCTCTCTCTCTGTGAGTGGGTCAGTGTCTCTCTCTCTCTCTCTGTGAGTGGGTCAGTGTCTCTCTCTCTGTGAGAGAGTCAGTGACTCTCTCTCTCTCTCACTGTGAGTGGGTGAGTGTCTCTCTCTCTCTCTGTGAGTGGGTCAGTGCCTCTCTCCCTCTGTGAGTGGGTCAATGTCAGTCTCTATCTCTCTGTGAGTGGGTCAGTGCCTCTCTCCCTCTGTGAGTGGGTCAATGTCAGTCTCTATCTCTCTCTCTCTCACTGTGAGAGGGTCAGTGTCTCTCTCTCTTTCTCTCTCTCACTGTGAGAGGGTCAGTGACTCTCTCTCTCTGAGAGTGGGTCAATTTCAGTCTCTCTCTCTCTGTGAGTGGGTCTGTGTCTCTCTCTCTCTCTGTGAGAGGGTCAGTGACTCTCTCTCTCTCTCTCTCTCTCTGTGAGTGGGTCAGTGTCTTTCTCTCTCTGTGAGAGGGTCAGTGACTCTCTCTCACTGTGAGAGGGTCAGTGTCTCTCTCTCTCTCTCTGTGAGTGGGTCAGTGTCTCTCTCTCTCTCTCTGTGAGTGGGTCAGTGTATCTCTCTCTCTCTGTGAGTGGGTCAGTGTGTCTCTCTCTCTCTCACTCTGTGAGTGGGTAAGTGTCTATATCTCTCTCTGTGAGTGGGTCAGTGTCTCTCTCTCTCTGTGAGTGCATCAGTGACTCTCTCCCTCTCTCCCTCTCTGTGAGTGGGTCAGTGTCTCTCTCTCTCTCTGTGAGTGGGCCAGTGCCTCTCTCTCTCTGTGAGTGGGTCAGTGTCACTCTCTCTCTCACTCTGTGAGTGGGTCAGTGTCTCTCTCCCTCTCTCTCACTGTGAGTGGGTCAGTGTCTCTCTCTCACTGTGAGTGGGTCAGTGTCTCTCTCTCTCTCTCTCTCTCTCTGAGTGGGTCAGTGACTCACTCTCTCGCTCTGTGAGTGGGTCAGTGTCTCTCTCTCTCTCTCTCTGTGATTGGGTCAGTGTCTCTGTCTCCCTCTCTCTCTCTCTGAGTGGGTCAGTGTCTCTCTCTGTGAGTGGGTCAGTGTCTCTCTTTCTCTCTCTCTCTGTGAGTCGGTCAGTGTCTCTCTCTCTCTCTCTCTGTGAGTGGGTCACTGTCTCTCTCTCTCTCTCTCTCTGTGAGTGGGTCAGTGTCTCTCTCTCTCTCTCTGTAAGTGGGTCAGTGTCTCTCTCTCTCTCTCTCTCTCTCTCTCTCTCTATGAGTGCGGCAGTGTCTCTCTCCCTCTCTCTGTGAGTGGGTCAGTGTCTCTCTCTCTCTCTCTCTGTCAGTGGGTCAGTGTCTCTCTCTCTCTGTGAGTAGGTCACTGTCTCTCTCTCTCTTTTTAAGTGTGTCAGTGTCTCTCTCTCTCTGTGAGTGGGTCAGTGTCTTGCTCTCACTCAGTGAGTGGGTCAGTGTCTCTCTCTCTCTGTGAGTGGGTTACTGTCTCTCTCTCTCTCTCTGTGAGTGGGTCAGTGTCTCCCTCACTGTGAGTGGGTCAGTGTCGTTCTCACTGTGAGTGGGTCAATGTCAGTCTCTCTCTCACTGTGAGTGGGTCAGTGTCTCTCTCTCTCTGTGAGTGGTTCAGTGTCTCTCTCTCTGTGAGTGGTTCAGTGTCTCTCTCTCACTGTGAATGGGTCAGTGTCTCTCTCTCTGTGAGTGGTTCACTGTCTCTCTCTCTGTGAGTGGGTCAGTGTCTCTCTCTATCTCTGTGAGTGGGTCAGCGTCTCTCTCTCTTTCTCTCTCTCACTGTGAGTGGGTCAGTTTCTCTCTCTCTCTTTCTCTCTCTCACTGTGAGTGGGTCAGTGTCGCTCTCTCTTTCTCTCTCTCACTGTGAGTTGGTCAGTGTCTCTCTCTCTGTGAATGGGTCAGTGTCTCTCTCTCTCTCTGTGAGTGGGTCAGTGTCTCTCTCTCTGTGAGTGGGTCAGTGTCTCTCTCTCTCTCTCTGTGAGTGGGTCAGTGTCTCTCTCTCTGTGAGAGAGTCAGTGACTCTCTCTCTCTCTCACTGTGAGTGGGTCAGTGTCTCTCTCACTCTCTCTGTGAGTGGGTCAGTGCCTCTCTCCCTCTGTGAGTGGGTCAATGTCAGTCTCTATCTCTCTGTGAGTGGGTCAGTGCCTCTCTCCCTCTGTGAGTGGGTCAATGTCAGTCTCTATCTCTCTCTCTCTCACTGTGAGAGGGTCAGTGTCTCTCTCTCTTTCTCTCTCTCACTGTGAGAGGGTCAGTGACTCTCTCTCTCTGAGAGTGGGTCAATTTCAGTCTCTCTCTCTCTGTGAGTGGGTCTGTGTCTCTCTCTCTCTCTGTGAGAGGGTCAGTGACTCTCTCTCTCTCTCTCTCTCTCTCTCTCTGTGAGTGGGTCAGTGTCTCTCTTTCTCTGTGAGAGGGTCAGTGACTCTCTCTCTCACTGTGAGAGGGTCAGTGTCTCTCTCTCTCTCTCTGTGAGTGGGTCAGTGTCTCTCTCTCTCTCTCTGTGAGTGGGTCAGTGTCTCACTCTCTCTGTGAGAGGGTCAGTGACTCTCTCTCTCTCTGTGAGTGGGTCAGTGTCTCTCTCTCTTTCTCTCTCTCACTGTGAGTGGGTCAGTGTCTCTCTCTCTTTCTCTCTCTCACTGTGAGTGGGTCAGTGTCCCTCTCTCTCTCTCTCTCTCTCTGTAAGTGGGTCAGTGTCTCTCTCTCTCTCTGTGAGTGGGGCAGTGTCTCTCTCTCTTTCTCTCTCTCACTGTGAGTGGGTCAGTGTCTCTCTCTCTTTCTCTCTCTCACTGTGAGTGGGTCAGTGTCCCTCTCTCTCTCTCTCTCTCTCTCTGTAAGTGGGTCAGTGTCTCTCTCTCTGAGAGTAGGTCACTGTCTCTCTCTCTCTCTGTGAGTGGGTCAGTGCCTCTCTCTCTCTCTCTCTCTCTCTGTGAGTGGGTCAGTGTCTCACTCTCTCGGTGAGAGGGTCAGTGACTCTCTCTCTCACTGTGAGAGGGTCAGTGTCTCTCTCTCTCTCTCTGTGAGTGGGTCAGTGTCTCTCTCTCTCTCTCTGTGAGTGGGTCAGTGTCTCACTCTCTCTGTGAGAGGGTCAGTGACTCTCTCTCTCTCTGTGAGTGGGTCAGTGTCTCTCTCTCTTTCTCTCTCTCACTGTGAGTGGGTCAGTGTCTCTCTCTCTTTCTCTCTCTCACTGTGAGTGGGTCAGTGTCCCTCTCTCTCTCTCTCTCTCTCTCTGTAAGTGAGTCAGTGTCTCTCTCTCTCTCTGTGAGTGGGGCAGTGTCTCTCTCTCTTTCTCTCTCTCACTGTGAGTGGGTCAGTGTCTCTCTCTCTTTCTCTCTCTCACTGTGAGTGGGTCAGTGTCCCTCTCTCTCTCTCTCTCTCTCTCTCTGTAAGTGGGTCAGTGTCTCTCTCTCTCTGAGAGTAGGTCACTGTCTCTCTCTCTCTCTGTGAGTGGGTCAGTGCCTCTCTCTCTCTCTCTCTGTGAGTGGGGCAGTGTCTCTCTCCCTCTTTCTGTGAGTGGGGCAGTGTCTCTCTCTCTCTCTCTCTCTCTCTGTAAGTGGGTCAGTGACTCTCTCTCTCTCTCTGTAAGTGGGTCAGTGTCTGTCTCTCTCGCTCTCTGTGAGTGGGGCAGTGTCTCTCTCCCTCTCTCTGTGAGTGGGTCAGTGTCTCTCTCTCTCTCTCTCTCTCTCTGTAAGTGGGTCAGTGTCTCTCTCTCTCTGAGAGTAGGTCACTGTCTCTCTCTCTCTCTGTGAGTGGGTCAGTGTCTCTCTGTCTCTCTCTTTTTAAGTGGGTCAGTGTCTCTCTCTCTGTGAGTGGGTCAGTGTCTTGCTCTCACTCAGTGAGTGGGTCAGTGTCTCTCTCTCTCTGTGAGTGGGTTACTGTCTCTCACTCTCTCTCTCTGAGTGGGTCAGTGTCTCTCTCTCTCTCTCTGTGAGTGGGTCAGTGTCTCTCTCTCCCTCTGTAAGTGGGTCAGTGTCTCTCCCTCTCTGTGAGTGGGTCAGTGTCTCTCTCTCTCACTGTGAGTGGGTCTGTGTCTCTCTCTCTCTGTGAGTGGGTCAGTGTCTCTCTCTCTCTGTGAGTGGGTCACTGTCTCTCTCTCTCTCTCTGTGAATGGGTCAGTGTCTCTCTCTCTGTGAGTGGGTCAGAGTCTCTCTCTCACTCTCTGAGTGGGTCAGTGTCTCTCTCTCTCTGTGAGTGGGTCAGTATCTCTCTCTCTCTCTGTGAGTGGGTCAGTGTGTGTCTCTCTCTCTCACTCTGTGAGTGGGTCAGTGTGTCTCTCTCTCTCTCACTCTGTGAGTGCGTCAGTGTCTCTCTCTCTGTGAGTGGGTAAGTGTCTATATCACTCTCTGTGAGTGGGTCAGTGTCTCTCTCTCTCTGTGAGTGCATCAGTGACTCTCTCCCTCTCTCCCTCTCTGTGAGTGGGTCAGTCTCTCTCTCTCTCTCTCTGTGAGTGGGCCAGTGTCTCTCTCTCTCTGTGAGTGGGTCAGTGTCACTCTCTCTCTCACTCTGTGAGTGGGTCAGTGTCTCCCTCCCTCTCTCTCTCTGTGAGTGGGTCAGTGTCTCTCTCTCACTCTGAGTGGGTCAGTGTCTCTCTCTCTCTCTCTCTCTCTGAGTGGGTCAGTGACTCACTCTCTCGCTCTGTGAGTGGGTCAGTGTCTCTCTCTCTCTCTCACTCTGTGATTGGGTCAGTGTCTCTCTCTCTCTCTCTCTCTCTGAGTGGGTCAGTGTCTCTCTCTGTGAGTGGGTCAGTGTCTCTCTTTCTCTCTCTCTCTGTGAGTCTGTCAGTGTCTCTCTCTCTCTCTCTCTCTGTGAGTGGGTCAGTGTCTCTCTCTCTCTCTCTCTGTGAGTGGGTCAGTGTCTCTCTCTCTCTCTCTGTAAGTGGGTCAGTGTCTCTCTCTCTCTCTCTCTCTCTATGAGTGGGGCAGTGTCACTCTCTCTCTCTCTCTCTCTCTCTGTAAGTGGGTCAGTGTCTCTCTCTCTCTGTGAGTAGGTCACTGTCTCTCTCTCTCTTTTTAAGTGGGTCAGTGTCTCTCTCTCTCTGTGAGTGGGTCAGTGTCTTGCTCTCACTCAGTGAGTGGGTCAGTGTCTCTCTCTCTCTGTGAGTGGGTTACTGTCTCTCTCTCTCTCTGTGAGTGGGTCAGTGTCTCCCTCACTGTGAGTGGGTCAGTGTCGTTCTCACTGTGAGTGGGTCAATGTCAGTCTCTCTCTCACTGTGAGTGGGTCAGTGTCTCTCTCTCTCTGTGAGTGGTTCAGTGTCTCTCTCTCTGTGAGTGGTTCAGTGTCTCTCTCTCACTGTGAATGGGTCAGTGTCTCTCTCTCTGTGAGTGGTTCACTGTCTCTCTCTCTGTGAGTGGGTCAGTGTCTCTATCTCTGTGAGTGGGTCAGCGTCTCTCTCTCTTTCTCTCTCTCACTGTGAGTGGGTCAGTTTCTCTATCTCTCTTTCTCTCTCTCACTGTGAGTGGGTCAGTGTCGCTCTCTCTTTCTCTCACTCACTGTGAGTTGGTCAGTGTCTCTCTCTCTCTGTGAATGGGTCAGTGTCTCTCTCTCTCTCTGTGAGTGGGTCAGTGTCTCTCTCTCTGTGAGTGGGTCAGTGTCTCTCTCTCTCTCTCTGTGAGTGGGTCAGTGTCTCTCTCTCTGTGAGAGAGTCAGTGACTCTCTCTCTCTCTCACTGTGAGTGGGTGAGTGTCTCTCTCTCTCTCTGTGAGTGGGTCAGTGCCTCTCTCCCTCTGTGAGTGGGTCAATGTCAGTCTCTATCTCTCTGTGGGTGGGTCAGTGCCTCTCTCCCTCTGTGAGTGGGTCAATGTCAGTCTCTATCTCTCTCTCTCTCACTGTGAGAGGGTCAGTGTCTCTCTCTCTTTCTCTCTCTCACTGTGAGAGGGTCAGTGACTCTCTCTCTCTGAGAGTGGGTCAATTTCAGTCTCTCTCTCTCTGTGAGTGGGTCTGTGTCTCTCTCTCTCTCTGTGAGAGGGTCAGTGACTCTCTCTCTCTCTCTCTCTCTCTGTGAGTGGGTCAGTGTCTTTCTCTCTCTGTGAGAGGGTCAGTGACTCTCTCTCACTGTGAGAGGGTCAGTGTCTCTCTCTCTCTCTCTGTGAGTGGGTCAGTGTCTCTCTCTCTCTCTCTGTGAGTGGGTCAGTGTATCTCTCTCTCTCTGTGAGTGGGTCAGTGTGTCTCTCTCTCTCTCACTCTGTGAGTGGGTCAGTGTCTCTCTCTCTCTATGTGAGTGGGTCAGTGTCTCTCTCTCTGTGAGTGGGTAAGTGTCTATATCTCTCTCTGTGAGTGGGTCAGTGTCTCTCTCTCTCTGTGAGTGCATCAGTGACTCTCTCCCTCTCTCCCTCTCTGTGAGTGGGTCAGTGTCTCTCTCTCTCTCTGTGAGTGGGCCAGTGCCTCTCTCTCTCTGTGAGTGGGTCAGTGTCACTCTCTCTCTCACTCTGTGAGTGGGTCAGTGTCTCTCTCCCTCTCTCTCACTGTGAGTGTGTCAGTGTCTCTCTCTCACTGTGAGTGGGTCAGTGTCTCTCTCTCTCTCTCTCTCTCTCTGAGTGGGTCAGTGACTCACTCTCTCGCTCTGTGAGTGGGTCAGTGTCTCTCTCTCTCTCTCTCTGTGATTGGGTCAGTGTCTCTGTCTCCCTCTCTCTCTCTCTGAGTGGGTCAGTGTCTCTCTCTGTGAGTGGGTCAGTGTCTCTCTTTCTCTCTCTCTCTGTGAGTCGGTCAGTGTCTCTCTCTCTCTCTCTCTGTGAGTGGGTCACTGTCTCTCTCTCTCTCTCTCTCTGTGAGTGGGTCAGTGTCTCTCTCTCTCTCTCTGTAAGTGGGTCAGTGTCTCTCTCTCTCTCTCTCTCTCTCTCTCTCTCTATGAGTGCGGCAGTGTCTCTCTCCCTCTCTCTGTGAGTGGGTCAGTGTCTCTCTCTCTCTCTCTCTGTCAGTGGGTCAGTGTCTCTCTCTCTCTGTGAGTAGGTCACTGTCTCTCTCTCTCTTTTTAAGTGTGTCAGTGTCTCTCTCTCTCTGTGAGTGGGTCAGTGTCTTGCTCTCACTCAGTGAGTGGGTCAGTGTCTCTCTCTCTCTGTGAGTGGGTTACTGTCTCTCTCTCTCTCTCTGTGAGTGGGTCAGTGTCTCCCTCACTGTGAGTGGGTCAGTGTCGTTCTCACTGTGAGTGGGTCAATGTCAGTCTCTCTCTCACTGTGAGTGGGTCAGTGTCTCTCTCTCTCTGTGAGTGGTTCAGTGTCTCTCTCTCTGTGAGTGGTTCAGTGTCTCTCTCTCACTGTGAATGGGTCAGTGTCTCTCTCTCTGTGAGTGGTTCACTGTCTCTCTCTCTGTGAGTGGGTCAGTGTCTCTCTCTATCTCTGTGAGTGGGTCAGCGTCTCTCTCTCTTTCTCTCTCTCACTGTGAGTGGGTCAGTTTCTCTCTCTCTCTTTCTCTCTCTCACTGTGAGTGGGTCAGTGTCGCTCTCTCTTTCTCTCTCTCACTGTGAGTTGGTCAGTGTCTCTCTCTCTGTGAATGGGTCAGTGTCTCTCTCTCTCTCTGTGAGTGGGTCAGTGTCTCTCTCTCTGTGAGTGGGTCAGTGTCTCTCTCTCTCTCTCTGTGAGTGGGTCAGTGTCTCTCTCTCTGTGAGAGAGTCAGTGACTCTCTCTCTCTCTCACTGTGAGTGGGTCAGTGTCTCTCTCACTCTCTCTGTGAGTGGGTCAGTGCCTCTCTCCCTCTGTGAGTGGGTCAATGTCAGTCTCTATCTCTCTGTGAGTGGGTCAGTGCCTCTCTCCCTCTGTGAGTGGGTCAATGTCAGTCTCTATCTCTCTCTCTCTCACTGTGAGAGGGTCAGTGTCTCTCTCTCTTTCTCTCTCACTGTGAGAGGGTCAGTGACTCTCTCTCTCTGAGAGTGGGTCAATTTCAGTCTCTCTCTCTCTGTGAGTGGGTCTGTGTCTCTCTCTCTCTCTGTGAGAGGGTCAGTGACTCTCTCTCTCTCTCTCTCTCTCTCTCTCTGTGAGTGGGTCAGTGTCTCTCTCTCTCTGTGAGAGGGTCAGTGACTCTCTCTCTCACTGTGAGAGGGTCAGTGTCTCTCTCTCTCTCTCTGTGAGTGGGTCAGTGTCTCTCTCTCTCTGTGAGTGGGTCAGTGTCTCACTCTCTCTGTGAGAGGGTCAGTGACTCTCTCTCTCTCTGTGAGTGGGTCAGTGTCTCTCTCTCTTTCTCTCTCTCACTGTGAGTGGGTCAGTGTCTCTCTCTCTTTCTCTCTCTCACTGTGAGTGGGTCAGTGTCCCTCTCTCTCTCTCTCTCTCTCTGTAAGTGGGTCAGTGTCTCTCTCTCTCTCTCTGTGAGTGGGGCAGTGTCTCTCTCTCTTTCTCTCTCTCACTGTGAGTGGGTCAGTGTCTCTCTCTCTTTCTCTCTCTCACTGTGAGTGGGTCAGTGTCCCTCTCTCTCTCTCTCTCTCTCTCTGTAAGTGGGTCAGTGTCTCTCTCTCTGAGAGTAGGTCACTGTCTCTCTCTCTCTCTGTGAGTGGGTCAGTGCCTCTCTCTCTCTCTCTCTCTCTCTGTGAGTGGGTCAGTGTCTCTCTCTCTCTGTGAGAGGGTCAGTGACTCTCTCTCTCACTGTGAGAGGGTCAGTGTCTCTCTCTCTCTCTCTGTGAGTGGGTCAGTGTCTCTCTCTCTCTCTCTGTGAGTGGGTCAGTGTCTCACTCTCTCTGTGAGAGGGTCAGTGACTCTCTCTCTCTCTGTGAGTGGGTCAGTGTCTCTCTCTCTTTCTCTCTCTCACTGTGAGTGGGTCAGTGTCTCTCTCTCTTTCTCTCTCTCACTGTGAGTGGGTCAGTGTCCCTCTCTCTCTCTCTCTCTCTCTCTGTAAGTGAGTCAGTGTCTCTCTCTCTCTCTGTGAGTGGGTCAGTGTCTCTCTCTCTTTCTCTCTCTCACTGTGAGTGGGTCAGTGTCCCTCTCTCTCTCTCTCTCTCTCTCTCTGTAAGTGGGTCAGTGTCTCTCTCTCTCTGAGAGTAGGTCACTGTCTCTCTCTCTCTCTCTGTGAGTGGGTCAGTGCCTCTCTCTCTCTCTCTCTGTGAGTGGGGCAGTGTCTCTCTCCCTCTTTCTGTGAGTGGGGCAGTGTCTCTCTCTCTCTCTCTCTCTCTCTGTAAGTGGGTCAGTGACTCTCTCTCTCTCTCTGTAAGTGGGTCAGTGTCTGTCTCTCTCGCTCTCTGTGAGTGGGGCAGTGTCTCTCTCCCTCTCTCTGTGAGTGGGTCAGTGTCTCTCTCTCTCTCTCTCTCTCTCTGTGAGTGGGTCAGTGTCTCTCTGTCTCTCTCTTTTTAAGTGGGTCAGTCTCTCTCTCTCTCTCTGTGAGTGGGTCAGTGTCTTGCTCTCACTCAGTGAGTGGGTCAGTGTCTCTCTCTCTCTGTGAGTGGGTTACTGTCTCTCACTCTCTCTCTCTGAGTGGGTCAGTGTCTCTCTCTCTCTCTCTGTGAGTGGGTCAGTGTCTCTCTCTCCCTCTGTAAGTGGGTCAGTGTCTCTCCCTCTTTGTGAGTGGGTCAGTGTCTCTCTCTCTCACTGTGAGTGGGTCTGTGTCTCTCTCTCTCTGTGAGTGGGTCAGTGTCTCTCTCGCTCTGTGAGTGGGTCACTGTCTCTCTCTCTCTCTCTGTGAGTGGGTCAGTGTCTCTCTCTCTGTGAGTGGGTCAGAGTCTCTCTCTCACTCTCTGAGTGGGTCAGTGTCTCTCTCTCTCTGTGAGTGGGTCAGTATCTCACTCTCTCTCTGTGAGTGGGTCAGTGTGTGTCTCTCTCTCTCACTCTGTGAGTGGGTCAGTGTGTCTCTCTCTCTCTCACTCTGTGAGTGCGTCAGTGTCTCTCTCTCTGTGAGTGGGTAAGTGTCTATATCACTCTCTGTGAGTGGGTCAGTGTCTCTCTCTCTCTGTGAGTGCATCAGTGACTCTCTCCCTCTCTCCCTCTCTGTGAGTGGGTCAGTGTCTCTCTCTCTCTCTCTGTGAGTGGGCCAGTGTCTCTCTCTCTCTGTGAGTGGGTCAGTGTCACTCTCTCTCTCACTCTGTGAGTGGGTCAGTGTCTCCCTCCCTCTCTCTCTCTGTGAGTGGGTCAGTGTCTCTCTCTCACTCTGAGTGGGTCAGTGTCTCTCTCTCTCTCTCTCTCTCTGAGTGGGTCAGTGACTCACTCTCTCGCTCTGTGAGTGGGTCAGTGTCTCTCTCTCTCTCTCACTCTGTGATTGGGTCAGTGTCTCTCTCTCTCTCTCTCTCTGAGTGGGTCAGTGTCTCTCTCTGTGAGTGGGTCAGTGTCTCTCTTTCTCTCTCTCTCTGTGAGTCTGTCAGTGTCTCTCTCTCTCTCTCTCTGTGAGTGGGTCAGTGTCTCTCTCTCTCTCTCTCTGTGAGTGGGTCAGTGTCTCTCTCTCTCTCTGTGAGTGGGTCAGTGTGTGTCTCTCTCTCTCACTCTGTGAGTGGGTCAGTGTCTCTCTCTCTCTCTCTCTCTCTCTATGAGTGGGGCAGTGTCACTCTCTCTCTCTCTCTCTCTCTCTGTAAGTGGGTCAGTGTCTCTCTCTCTCTGTGAGTAGGTCACTGTCTCTGTCTCTTTTTAAGTGGGTCAGTGTCTCTCTCTCTGTGAGTGGGTCAGTGTCTTGCTCTCACTCAGTGAGTGGGTCAGTGTCTCTCTCTCTCTGTGAGTGGGTTACTGTCTCTCTCTCTCTCTCTGTGAGTGGGTCAGTGTCTCCCTCACTGTGAGTGGGTCAGTGTCGTTCTCACTGTGAGTGGGTCAATGTCAGTCTCTCTCTCACTGTGAGTGGGTCAGTGTCTCTCTCTCTCTGTGAGTGGTTCAGTGTCTCTCTCTCTGTGAGTGGTTCAGTGTCTCTCTCTCACTGTGAATGGGTCAGTGTCTCTCTCTCTGTGAGTGGTTCACTGTCTCTCTCTCTGTGAGTGGGTCAGTGTCTCTATCTCTGTGAGTGGGTCAGCGTCTCTCTCTCTTTCTCTCTCTCACTGTGAGTGGGTCAGTTTCTCTCTCTTTCTCTCTCTCACTGTGAGTGGGTCAGTGTCGCTCTCTCTTTCTCTCACTCACTGTGAGTTGGTCAGTGTCTCTCTCTCTGTGAATGGGTCAGTGTCTCTCTCTCTCTCTGTGAGTGGGTCAGTGTCTCTCTCTCTGTGAGTGGGTCAGTGTCTCTCTCTCTCTCTCTCTGTGAGTGGGTCAGTGTCTCTCTCTCTGTGAGAGAGTCAGTGACTCTCTCTCTCTCTCACTGTGAGTGGGTGAGTGTCTCTCTCTCTCTCTGTGAGTGGGTCAGTGCCTCTCTCCCTCTGTGAGTGGGTCAATGTCAGTCTCTATCTCTCTGTGAGTGGGTCAGTGCCTCTCTCCCTCTGTGAGTGGGTCAATGTCAGTCTCTATCTCTCTCTCTCTCACTGTGAGAGGGTCAGTGTCTCTCTCTCTTTCTCTCTCTCACTGTGAGAGGGTCAGTGACTCTCTCTCTCTGAGAGTGGGTCAATGTCAGTCTCTCTCTCTCTGTGAAAGGGTCTGTGTCTCTCTCTCTCTCTGTGAGAGGGTCAGTGACTCTCTCTCTCTCTCTCTCTCTCTCTCTGTGAGTGGGTCAGTGTCTTTCTCTCTCTGTG